>NW_009951952.1:2290024-2326412 GCF_000747805.2 Chaetura pelagica
TTATTTTCCCCAAGCTGAGTCTGTTTTGCCCGGGCCCTTAATCGGTGAAGATCCCTCCTTGTCCTTTGTCTGGACCCAGGAGCTTCTAGTTGGGCTTTGTCCTCCCCATCCCAGTGTGTGTGTGAGGGGGGAGCTGAGTGAGTGGCCATGGGGCTGTTCCTTTTGTTGCTGTGTTGCCTGCAATGGCAAGCCAGGCAGGAGAGAGACAAGGATCTGTGATACCTGGGCTGAAAACTTCCAACTCATTTCCCAGGTTAGTGCATCCCTGCAAGAGTTGTGCTGGGAAGTAAGAGATGTTTTCCCACTGTGCTGTCTGGGCAAACAAACAAGCCATTTCTGTTTCCTTATTTGTTCCCCCAAAATGAGAATTTGCCCTCTGGGCACTGATCATTGCTTGAACTCTGCAGCAGGTTCCATTGGCCCATAAGCGATTATGCAGGGAGTGTAGGGCTGAGGGTTGGACTTGATGGTCTTGAAGGTCTTTTCCAACCTTAATGATTCTATGATTCTATTCTGATTTTTTTCTAGAGGGAAGGACACATCCAAGATTTGGATGGTTCTGCTCATGCACAAGGCTAGGCAGGCATAAGCCAGCTCAGGTCCAGAAGGTGACAGCATTGATAGAGTAGAGCTCTCAGCAAGTCTTACATGTTGGGACACAGCTTCACTTTAACGTGTCTCTCCATCTTCTGCAGCAGAGCTGGCTCAGGCCTGGACAATTCACAGGCCACACAAAGACAGCTTCAGTCCCTCTGCATTCATCTGTGTCTATATGCAGCCAGAGAATAGAAACCTGGGTGAACAGAGAGCTGAGTCACCACTCTTCCTCTAATGAACGTGTTATGGAAAGGTCTCACACTGGAAACAAACCTTGCTGGTGAAGCTAATCAACATTTGTAATCCAAGTCAACACAGTATGCTTTGTTTATCAAAAATTTTCACAGCACACTGTTTTCCAGTCAGGATCTCCACAGCATGGCCTAAATAGCTGAAGAGGAAAAAGGATTACCCCTCAAAAAGGGACATTTTGTTATTGAGATTCCATTAAATGTTGCCGGAAAAGATTGTTCCCCATTTTGAAGTAAAAATATTGTGACCATAATGGGACAGAAATGGGAGTAACACTGGGCTGTAGGAAGGTTAAACCAATACAAAGAGGATTGTGCAATATGCAGTTGTGGAAAAACCAGCAAACTTTACTTTTGGTTCCAGCTCCCCAGATGATCAGAAGTGAAATAGAGCAGAGATTTTTCTAAAATCGACCTCAATTTATGCTGAAAATTCAAAAGGTAAAGCTGTGAAACTCAAGCACCTCCAAAATGTATGTCTAGGTTCTGCCTTCAGAAATGCCTGATTGCAACTTCTTTTTCCTTTGTCATTTATGGGCTGTGATGGAGCTTTAGACCTTGCCAAATATAATATTGCAGGAGTGTAGAATTATGTGTTCAATGACATGAAAGACTGAGGAAGCTGAAAATATTAGCATTTATTTCCTGTTGCACCTGAAGGAATACAAGCCTCTGCATTCATGGGGCTGAAACAGGAGCTCAAACCCCTAAACCTCCCATGAGTTTAAAGAAAAAAAAAGGGGGGAGGGGGGAAACACCATTTTGGTGCTGTATTTTTTTTTTAATGCTCTTTGGAATTTCTCATTAACTGTGAGTTAGATAGAAAAGAGAGGATTGAGATACTTAATACAGGGTCAATTTTCTCTATGTCAGTCTCCCCTCCCTCATCAGTTGCCCAGATGTGGGAAGATCTAAAGCCTATTCCATCTTTGGGAATGCACATGCAATGGGCTTTTCCAGTTGCTGGTTCAAGGTGCTTTTGCCATCCATGGTCAATGTTCACTTCTGGATTCCACTCACTGGGAACAGGGCACCAAGAAGTTCGATATAACATCTCTTACTTAGTGGAGTCTTAATTGGTCTGGTCTTCAACTCTTGTTCTAGGGTGTGAAAGGCTGGAACAAATGACATGACAACAAATTATGCTTAGAGAGGAATTTAGCAGGTGTGGGAGGCTGGTATAGGTAAATTCAGGTCTGTGAGTAGAAGTGCTCCACATTCTTCAGTGTATTTGGCATATTTAGATGGTGTCAGAGTATCAGGTAGTGTTTTTCTTACAGAATTAGGACTTGAACATATACTGGGAATAATCTTAAGGTAGTCCATGCATTGGGGTTAGAAGTAGATTATCTTTAAGGTCCCTTCCAACCCAAACAATTTGATGATGGTGATGATGATGTTGCTTAATGCACCACAGGGAAGTCTGATGGGATTTTAATGACAGGGCAATAGAAAAACCCAGCAACAGAAGGCAGGATGCCAGAGCAAACTGCAGGGTCAGATATTAAGATTACAAAAAGGTGATACTGATAAATTAATTGTTATAAGATGTGTATGTACTGGAGAAGGGAAGATGTAAGTTGCTCCCCTGTCAGCTGTAGTGAGTTACAAAGAGGAGTGCAGTACATAAGGTCTAGATTCACAGAGATATTTACATTTATAACTAGTATTTGAGCAATGTTGATTTTAACAGGTTTAGGGCTGTTTAGAGAAGGCTGCAACATGACCATTTCTGAGGACACAGCTACTAACCAAACTTTGTAATTCAGATCCAGTGAGCAAGTACAGATGTTAGTACAAGTGATTACTGTATGTACGTGTGAAGGAAGAAGTGACACTTCACACATGCAGTGTGTGAGCCTGAAACCCCACTGAAAGCAGGTGGTTTTAAGCACTCTGTGAGAAAGAGACAAGTACCACTGTCTGAGGTGCAGTTTGCAAAGAGGTCACAGGGCCATCAGTCCCCACTTGGCAGCTTTGCTCACGCACCTCACGGGTGGCCACGCTGCTGTGCACTGTCCCCTTCTCCTCCAGGGCAAGACCAAAGAATCAGAAGCATTTCTGCTGTCCATATGGACATCAGAGTGGCTCTGGTGTGATTGTGGAGAGTTCTTCCTTGCCTGCTTAGAGTGAAGTACAAAAAGAGAGAAGAGCAAAATTCAAGTATAGGATTTGAAAGGTTCCTCCATGAAGTGGCTTGGGATATGAGCATGCACAGAGACATAAACCATTTTGGGGAAGGAAGCTAGAACTACCAGACAGATGCTGTTGTGTTTCTTACTGCTCACTGAAGAAACACTGGAGATGAGGATGAAGGATAGCAAGTGGGTAAGGATACTAGAACCTGAGATGCACCATCTGGAAGCCAGCAAAACACCAGCTGCTCCTGGAGGGTGACTCCGAATTAGGCAGGCCTTGCATGTATAACAACAACAACAAAAAAAAGACTTAAAAGAAGACATGGCTATCAGGATGGACAGTCTGAGTCCCAGCTGGGAAAACCTGCTTTTCATTAGCTGCTACTGGTGACACAACTAGCAGCCTCACAGGAAGAATAAGACTGAAGGAGAGGGCTGAGGCTGCAGCAGACTCTCTTACGAGACTTGTGAGTTCTGCATGCAAAGAAGGAGCAGGCAGGATTCTGAAAACAAACTGTTGGCAGAAGAAATGTTCGATTCTTGTAATGTGAGGCTTCCCTGAAGGAGGAGCTGATGTGAGCTAGAGACATTCCAGTTAATCCAGAGGGAAAATCGCCTGCTAGTAGGATAGAGGGAAAGGTTTTAAGGCAAAGAAAGTGGAGGAAGATACATCCTCAAAAAAAAAATATGGGAAGAGGTTAATAAAACACCAAAGCTAGTGTTGTATGCAGAAGGAAAGGAAATTTGCTCTTGAAGACAGTCTTTGTAGGGCCTCAGCTGTCCTCCTTCCAGGGAGGCCTAAGGAGAGGCAGAGAGCCCAGATTCCCACATGAAGACAAGCCTTTTAGGTCCAAGCAAATAGTTCATATATCTTCTAGGTTGGTACTGATCAAAAGCATTTTCATCAGGTCAGCGTAGCTGCAAAATAATTCCTGTAAACATCTGCCTACATATTATAGCACAGATTAACTGGCTTACTTGCTCTCTGTTCTCAGCAAAGAATTCCAAGGCTGGGAGTTACAGGTGAACATTTTGTACTAAGGGTAAGGCACTCCCTGCTCAGACCTCTGGCTCACTCTTAAGTTCATGTTCAGAGATTAATCTTCTGCAGCACAGCCCTTGGACAGGAGATTTCAGTCTTTTATCTTGGAAAGTTTTGTTTTCAGAAGATTTGCTGAAAATATGCATTTTTCAAAGACAACATTCTTCTCTACCAACATTTTTTTGGAAGGTGCAAATGTCTGCCTTACCCAGTGGAGGCTGCAAGGTGCCTCACAGAAGGGCTAAATGGTGTCATTTCAAACCAGATCAAAATAAATCCCTGTTAGGTCTCCAGTTAGTCTTTCTTTCTCAGAGGGATCCTCCTGCTTTGCTGCACCTTCTGCTCGTGGATGGTCCTTGGAAAACAAGCTCTTGTCCACGTCATGTGGGGTATTCCTGGCCTGTTTCCTGAGCCAGGTTACCTAATCCTGATACTCTCCAAGACCACAAATATGCTTGAGATGCTGTTTAAAGCACAGATCAGCCCACTTACCCAGCCAGCTGACGTCTGTTTATTCAGTGTGGGGCCTTTCATGGTTAGCATGTTCATAAAGAGGTGGCTGTATGGGATGACAGATCCTAGGGCAGGTTTACCCAACTGGGCTTGTTCTGGCCATGCTGTTGACATTGGCAAGCAGAGGAGGAACAATTAAAATATTTGGGCAGTGCAGGCATGCTGCTTTGAGCCTGCTTCTGTAGCACTCATGGTACATTTAGCACAACTGGGTAAGCAGCTTGCTGAAGGAATGCAAAACAAAATTCTGTTCACAGCAAAGCCATGAATAGTTAATGTAAGGGATGGAGAATAGTAATACTGTTTCAGGGAGGGGTTTGGGATTTGCTTTCTTTGACATTTGGAATCCAAACTAAGCATCCTGCAGTTCTTCATGCAGTGGTACAAGGTGATTGGGTCCTGGCAAGTCATTTGGCAAACATTGACCCTGATGATCCTGCTGTCAAGAGCTGCAAGACTTCACCTTCTGATGACTGTCAACTCTCTCTCTTGCCTGGCTGCTTGAGCATTAATAAGCCCAACAAGAACAGTCTATCTAGCCCAATATTCTGCATTTGTGGTGGTCCACAGTAGATGCCTAGAAGATAAGAACAAGGCAAATATATCCATACCTCCTTAGTTATCTCCCAAGTTCCAGTAACACAGGAATTAGGAACTTTATGAGCCAGCAGTGGCATTTGTCCCAGTGCACTTGTCCTGATGCATTTAGCATTGGTGACATCCTGTGGCAAGGATTTCTGTAGCTGAACTGCAGCTGGTGTGACCAACCTTTTACCTCCACTTGGGTTTAACCCAGTCCTGCCTGCAAGGCCAGAATAGCAACTGTGCTGGCAGGAAAGAAGATCTGGCATCTGACACGTGTGCTGCAGAGGCCACCTCAGAGTCAGGTGTCTGTCTCCTCCCACTTACATAGTCCAGGCAGTCTGTGCTTCCTTACTGAATATGAAAAGGGCAGTATTGTAATGTGAATCTATAAGCCATCACTCTTGGAAAATTCAGAACAGGTTTCTTTACTGCCTGTACATCCTTGTGGTTCAGGCAACAAAAGCAAAACCACACTGAAGTGGAAGAGAAAGAAGGAAAAGAAAAAAGGGAAAGAAAAGAAAAAAGGGAAGGGAAAGGGAAAGGGAAAAGAAAATGGAAGGGGAAAGGAAAAAGGACAGAAAGAAGGGAAAGGGAAAAGAACAGGAAAAAGGGAAAGGAAAAAGGAAAAAGGAAAAGGAAAGGGAAAGGGAAAGGGAAAGGGACCAATTAATACATGATAATGCTGCAGGATCCAAGAGACATTTTTAGCAGGGTTCCTACCCCAGGCAACTCGAGCTTGGATTTGTGATTCAGGTATCAAAGCTGTACTTTCCAAAGTGAGCAGCACCCTGGTGTGACCGGGGAGCAGTTCTGACCATTTTGCTTCACAACTATTTAATAATCACACCTGGTACATGCAGCCACCTCTGGCTGGGATAGCAGCCCCATTCCTGCAGCAGTTACTAGAAAAAAAGAGAGAAGAGAAAGAAAAAGAGGAAGGGGAAAAACAAAACAGTCTGCAACAATCTGCACTAAAAGTGCTAAAACAACAATTTACATAAACATATCCTGCTGACAGTATACACAGAGTGTTGAAGAGTTATCTGAATATTTCAATTTATTATTATTATTTTTTAAAAATATTTTTTCTCAGGTTACTGATCAATTCCTGGGTGACTAGAAGCTACACCAAAGGTTTCTTTGTTCTGAATATCAATCTATGCCCTTTGGTTACTGCACAGTCAAGAACACTAAGGGAGGCTGAATGAAATCCTGGCTCCATTGAAAGCCGATTCACGGGGAATGATCCAGGCTGGGCTGATGCAGAGGAGGAAGGTCAAGAGATCATCTCTTCACTGTCATGGTTAACAGGAGGTCACAGCTGTTCCTCTGAGTCATTCAAATATCATGATCTGGCCCTTCCAAAGTAATGGCACTGGCTCAGTAAGTGTTTAAAAATGATTTTTGGTCTGTTGGTTTCTTTTAATGAGCAAGTGCTTTCTGGACTTCTGGGGTTTGCTTGCTTCACATTTTTGAGCTTTAATCTGTAGTTCCAAGGCCTAGAAAAGGACACCCTGTCCAAATACCACCCACGAGCCTTCACCTCTCCTGGTAGATCAGCCCTTAAGTTTAGCAGAGAATATGATAATGTTTATGATAGAACTGCATTTTATCTCCCCTGTGAGCCCTGTGCATGCTCCCAGAGAGCACTGTGCCTGCTCTTGGGCACAGGGTCCAGGAGTGATGCTGGTTATCTCCTGGTTCCCTGAGCACTAACAACCCTGCCAGCTCCTCACCTGCCCCTCTGCCCGTGGGGAACACGCAGTGGTGTGGGGGGGCCTTAACCATGTCTGGCTGCCAGGATGTGGCCAGGACATCCCTGAGCTGCAGGCTGTGGGAGGGGGAGGCTCTGCTGGCACCCAGAGGGCAGACACATGGGCGCCTCTTCAACGTGACCCGCAGGATCTGGCTTTGGGGCAGAGGATGTGGGTGGCTCCAGCACCATGACCCTTAACCAGCTGATCTTCCAAAATGAGATGTTGCAGCTTTTTCTAACCCCCGTTGTGCTCCTTTGAGAAATATCACGAAGGGATTTGAACCACAGGGAGAAGGAGCCAGTGTCTTACTGCAAAGTCCCGTTCCAAAGCAGGAATCTCCACCAGGAACAGCAGGGACGTGCCAAAACCTTCACCAAGGACACAGAAAAATGGAACCAGTGCTCCACTCCATCTTATCTTACTTTTGTACAACTGGTCCATTTTCCTACAGTAGCTGGGTACAGAAAAATAAAAAGCTTGATAGCAGGAACAGCTTGGTGGAGTGGGGAGAGAGGTTATTGAACTGCTTGTTAGTTGTTGTTTTGGGCTGAAGTGGAAGTAAAAGTTAATCTGCAGCAAAAGGTCTCACAGCAAGAGCATGTTTGTGACAATCACTCATACCAAATAATTACTGAAATTCTGGTTGCAGCATCATTTTTTTACTCTAAATAGAGGAAGAAAAACTGCTCCTCCATTCACCACAGACTCTCATGTATTTGGGATTGTGCTGGGTTTTGTTGTTGTTTTTTTAAATAAAGTTATAACTAGCTCACTGCTGTGAGACAAAATAAATGTGATTAAAAAAGACAGTAACACAAGAAAGTGTATTCTGGACAATGAAACTGAGAGCCTGCTAATAACTATTACAAGGAAAAGCATGTCAATAAAATAGTTTATTACGTTACCTCTGAGCTGACAGGGAAATCTTGATGAAGTGACAATTTCCTACTTAAACAAGGAAAGGAATAAATCAATGCCATTGACTCAAATAACACTTTCTTTTTTTGAAAAGAAAAACGTGTGAGATGTTATCTTTAAATACACTGCACACAATGCCTGTGCAGCCAAAGCAATCATCAAAGCTGTAAAAAGAGGCATCTCTTTTGCAATGAGTTCTTTTTCTGGGTGCCAGTGGCTGTCTTTTTGAAGAAGCTAGATAGTTACACAGAGTGATTTAGGAGAGTTCCTTCATGTACTGCCCTCACCTTTTTCTCTTGTCAGCTAGCTCCCCAGCATCATTCTCTTTAAATTTATTGACACTCTGCTGAAGGTACCCTCTGCACGCTGTAGTATGCAGCTGTGATTTGAGGACATAGCTGGGGGGAATACCCTGGTGGGCTGAAAAACCCTCCTACAACAGCCTTTGGAGGAATCCTTCAGTAGTGCTGGCTTATTGAGAGGAAAGCATAACTCATTAGTATCTGTGAAGCTGGAGAAACCATATTTTCAAAGACAGTTTTAGAGCTCCAAAATATGGGACTTTGCTTTAGCTTTGTCTTGGTTTTGGACATAGAAAGCAGTGACACTACTCTGTGAAACAGAAGGTTGTGGAAAAGATGGCTTAGCTACAACATCTTTGGTGTGAAGGCTGAAGGGGAACTGGAAACCAGGGTTGGTAAAGCACCCAGGCAGGTGACCCAGCTGGAGTTCTCCAGTTCTTTGCCTTGGCAAGGCAGGCAGGAGATGGAGGGAAAAACAAATAAACTGGCAGGACTAGAACTGCCCTTCTGCTTGGCAAGAAATGTGCCAGCAGAATCCTTGCTGGACACTCCCAGACTCCAACCATCTTGAAAAGCTTTTGGGTGTGTGAGGTGCCTCACAGGAGGGAGTCAAGATTTTCTTCAGCTGAGTGTGATCAGCCTTGAACTGCTTTTCAGACAGCGGCGATAATGTAGCTGAGGAGGCATGTATTAGAGAAACATTAATGACATCATATAAAATAAATCAGTGGTGAAAAGGATGATTTGCTGTGTTTATTAGAAAAATCACAGTGAGTGCGTCTTAGATATCAAAATAAAGTGATCTGCAAACAAATCAATCAATATACAATTTAATAGCAGCCTCTCACCTAAACCCACTATGAATAGAAATATTAAAAGGCAAATTTTATATTTATATAAAATATAAAAAGCAACAGGAGCTGGTGGAGGTAGCAGAAGCTCAAAGACCTGTAGTGCTGTGGAAGGGCAAAGACTCTTCTGCAAAGCCCTTAAGTGATACCTGTGGCATCCATGGAACACAACAGGATTTAGAAAATGCCAGTGAGGTTAAAAGGAAATGTTCAGTCACTTTCCTAAAGACAAGGGGGTGCTGGAAGTTAAGCATATACCTGCGAGGTTTTGCTTGTCTGAGGCTTAAACCTCTCCCCTGCGTTTTTTCCTCTCCAAAGCCTGTAAGTGTTATAGATCAAGAGAGTATTCACCTGTTCCTCTAGATGGATTAACTCAGGCTAAACTTCAAGGCTGATCCTTCATGATGACACAGGGATCTCTAGGGACCCTGGAATGTTTACACTGTAGCAAACCAGCAGTGTCTACTTTTTGTCACCCCCTTTATGAAAATAAAGCCCTGTCTCTTCTCCCCAGCTCTTCCCCACCAGGAGGATCCTGATAACCCTGGCCTTTTAAAAGAAGGGTATAATTAGCAGTGGTCATTTAAACTCCCACTGAGTCCTTCACTTAGCTTTTGTGTCTCTGTGTTGACTACAAGTCAGTACTTTAGTGAAATAATCAAGGTAAATAATTGATAACACCAGTAACAGCAAAACCACTGCAGTGGAATCTTCATTAGTACTATTTCTCTAATAATCTCAGAGCAGAGATAATTTAGGTGGAGAATGATCCTGCTTCCATGGAAATCAGTGGCAAGCCCACAGACAGTTGCTAGTCTGGGTTATGGAAACAGGATCTTACCTCTTTTTGGAAGGAGTGGAGCACTATTATTAAGGTACCTCCTGATGGCGGGAATGCATGGTACACAGCACATAGATGCTGGCAAATATCAACCAAGAAAGCAGGTAAATTTCCATTTTTAGGGTTTTTTTGAGTGTCTGTTGGAAGGAGGAATGAATGGGGAGCATGTGTCCCACCTCCTTGTGTTAGTCATCCTTGGTGGTGTTACTGCTTAGCTGCCATGTGGGGAAAACTAACTTGCTGCGTTTCACTTGTCTGGTGAGGTGATGCTGTGGAGAGCTCCTGTTTTTCATAGGAGAGGCTTCCTGTCCTGCTTTGAGCCAGGATGAAGCCAATTTTCCTTTTACTGATTTTTTTTTTCCCTTCAGTAAGCTTTCTTTTAACTAGTGCCAGAGTGTTCCAACTAAGGCTGATAACAGTGGAATGTTTCTCTACCTGCTGGGTCTCCAAGGTCACACCTTCACTGCCAGCTCAGACACTACAGGGAGATCTGTGACCCCCCGTAGGAGGCTGAGTTAGACAGACAGCAAAATTGGCCAAAGATATTCCATTCCATATATCTATGTAAGCTCAGAGGAAGGTCAGAGACCACAGAAGACAACTTCCTTCCTGCTGCTTCTCCCCTTCTCTTTGGTCCATGACCAGCGTCCGGGGAGGACTCTGTTCATCCAGCACCACTGACCCCCAGGCTCGAGCTCTCCTGACCCTCATCACTCTGTGCTTTTTCCAGCAGCTCCAGGATTTTTCAGGACTGTTCCCAGCTCAGGAGATGCTGGGGGAGTTGCTGGGGGTGGGGGGAGCCTAGAGGCTTTTGCGCATACCTGAACATTTTGTATATACTTGCACATATATTTTCTCATATCATTAGTGTTTAATTAAAGCTGTGTAGTTCAGTTTTCAATCCAGCCAAGTCTCTCTCTTTTTCTCTCTCTCCTTCCCTACCTGGGTGGGGGGGGAGGGGATCGAGAGCATTGTTGTCGGACCTGAGTCAAACTGTGACAACCTTGTTAGGAAATCTGTGTTAATTCATGGTCCTCTCCTACTCCTCTTGTGTATGTTACTTCTGCTGAAAGTCCTTTCAGGGAGGAGAAGTTTTAGTGGCCAGGATTAACAGGTATATAAACTGAATTTATGCAACCCAAACTAGCAAAGGAGAGAATTAAGACCACCTACTCTCTGGCTTTAAAAGCAGAGCTCCATGTGGTTTTGAAATACATTTTTCATATGCCTAATTGAAAGAAATGTTCTATTAATTTATGTTATTAGATGGAGAGGCTTGCATTATGCCACAATTACCAGGGAAACTGATAGCTATAGTCACTCAGAAAGATATGCATCATATTAATCAGAAATGTGCATTACATAAATAATTAATCTCTTGGTTCTCTTTGCATTATTATTTATATTTTTTATTCCTTGCCAGTCCAAATGTTTGTGGTTTTGTTTTTTTTTTTAATCTTGGGAGTTCTGTTGTGCAAAAATATATCTACATTTTAAAGGAAATTAATCTCTGTTGCCAAGGGGAAAACCAGCAATTTTGTCCACTGCTGTAATAATATTGAGAAAAGAAACAGCTCTGAGAGTGGCACAATGTGTCAACATACAAGGTAACTTAAAGGCTTGTTTTTGTTTAAAAAGCAAGTATGTTGTAAAGTAGCTTTGACAGGACCCTTTTTCCTAAAAATCTTATTTTTCCAGAAGACTTGATCAGCCCCTTCATCACTGTAAGTAAAACAAAGCCTCTTGGAAGCCTTTTTAGGCTTTTGAGATTCATTAGGCACAGTTACCTAACAGCAGCACTGAGTGTCATGAGCCAGTGCTGAAGCAGATCACTTGAAAGGCATGAAAGGAGAAAAATAAGAGCCAGGTTAACATACATTAGAAATTACAAAGCAAAGTTCTAGGGAGGGGTCAGTAATTTCATGCTGACTGGAGCTCCAGGGTACAGCCATAATGGCTTTTACCCTCTGGCAGGGTTACAGACCACAGGGAAGAGGGATGGTGATAGATCATCTACCTTTGGGTGGTCACTTGAATCTCTTACATGCAGTGGCAGAGCCCGCAGGCTGCATCTTTTATCCTGGCCCATAAACTACAGCTGCAGACAGGATTTGGAGGCTCCATGACCTGCTGTAGCATGTGCTCCCGATGTCCACCTTCCCAAGAGCCTGTGGAGAGGTGTCTCTGCAGATCAGCTGAGGAGATGGGCACCTGGTGGAGTTACACCGGGTAACGTGTTGAGTGGGCTGTAGTTTATGGTTCCTTAAGGCAGAAACCAGATGTCCCAGCCACAAGATCACAAGCAGAGCTGTCAGATCAAGCTAATTCCTTCACTTGGCTTCCCCCAAACATCACAGGGAAGGAGCATGTGCTGCTGGAAAGGGTGCAGCAGCGGGTAGGGAAGGGGGATACCAAACACCCTGGAAGTTGGGATGGTAGCTCAGAGTGCTTGTGGCAATCGGAGCAATGCAACAAACCAGTATGAAACCAATGGGGTTACTTAGTAAGGAAAGGTTAAAAGCTCTGCACTAAATAATCAACTAACTGCCAAAACAGAAGACAAAGCACAGCTGGCTATGGAAAAGGAAATGTGATTTCAGTGGTGTGTTGCTGCCTGGGTGAGCTTCCTACCAGCATCACACTGCTGAGGGAAACACAGACCTTCTCCTGGGTGTATAAGCAGGGAATCCTAGATGTAAAACAAGTGAAGGGACTTTTTCCTGTTCCAGTCTGAAGGGATGTCTCAGAAACAAGACTGCACCCTGGCTTTGCATGGCTTTTCAAGAAAACTGAGGGGAAAAATAAAAAATAGTTTAGAGGAAGGCAAGATTGATCAGGTTACACAAGTGATGTATATGGTGAGTGAAGAAAACAATGCAGGAACCTTAGTGTTTGTCAGTTTAAGGAAAACTGATGTCAAAACATCAGGGGATATCAAAACAATGAAAATGTAGCTGCAAAAAATGAAAAACATAATGGTGGACTGGATTTAAAAAATAGAGTTGAACACCAGCACGGGAGATGGATTTTAGGAGAAAACAAGTATTCTAACAGTCATGCTAAAGAGTAGTCTTTTTAGGGAGGTACAGATTGTCCATCAAAGAATGCCTTTGATGTTACTGGGTCTCAGCATAAGATTAGGCCAGTGCTAGTGTTAACATGTTAGATGTGAGCAACTAGGTAATCAACTTCCATGGCTTTTTGTACAGTCTGCAGAAAGATACAGGCTAGTCTAGTCAGGACATCTAACTTAGACCTACAGCCCTCTGTTAGCTATATAATGAAATAGGTGAGACTGGGCTCCTTCCTCAGCCACTTCTGTTATGTGCTTAAATGTAGGCACCAGAGTGCCCCAACCACAGCACAAAACCCAAGGTAAATTGTCAGGCATAGTTTTACACTCCAGACTTGGTACTGTTTGTGTCCTGGCTGGAGTGACTGTGTTGGGAAAGCCTGCAGCATTAGCCTTTGTCTTGAACCTAATGCAATAAACAGAAGGGAAGCCATAAAGGAGTGATGTGCAGGAAAGGGAGTGCAAGTCTGAGTCCTGCAACTGGGAAGGGCTCTGGGGCTGGCAAGCAACTTGCATCTGGAGCCAGGCTCACCTGCAGGAGAGATCCAAGATGATCCCAGAGAATATAATGGAAGAATCAAGTTAAATTTAACTGAACCCATCAAGAAATATTTCTAGTGCAGCAATCTCGGGGAGTTCAGTCACCTACAAACCCCTTTCTCACAGGTGAAATTAAATTCAGCTCAGCTTTAGTTTTTGCAGAATGGAGAAATTATGATCTGCTTCCAGATGACCCTTTTACTGGTATTTAGTCATCGAGGAATTTTCTATCAAGGGGATTCCCCTCAACTCTGGCAGTCTTAGATCACCAGTGAAACCTCCTTAACGCAAACCTGGTGGTAGAAGGATAATCCAGCAAGTTGCCTTGATGGAACTCCTTCCTCCTTGCTTTCCAGGGAGAAAACATAACAGTGTAAATCAGGTTCTCCCACCCTTTTCCCACATAAAATCCTTGTGAGGACAGAGCATGATTCCCTGGTTCAAAGACCACAGCTATTTTCATGAACTTGTCTCATGACCAAGTCAGGACACTGCCAAGCTGGGACATGGTGGGAATGCCTTTTAAATGGAATGCAGGACAGACTGTGGACTGAGCTACAGGTGTGTTCAGCAGTTTCTCTCCAGTGTGTTCAGTGTGGCTGCTTATTTCAGTGATCCCCATCTTGGTCCTATTAATACTCACCACAAGAACAAGTATTTTATCACAAATTTCCTTCCTGGATAGCCTTGCTTCAGGTGCTTTTGCTATTGATCCTGTCAAACAAAGGAGATAAAAAAAAAAGAGTGAGACACCCCGTGCTTCTGTTTTTAAGACACTTTAAAGTCTATTTTTATACCTTTCAAAATTAATTTTATGAATCATCTGCTGAATTTGGTGCAGAAGCTTGTTCTCCTTTCTTCGACTTATGCTTGCCTGAAAATTCAGTTTAAAATGAGAAAGGAGGGGGAAATGTACTCATTTTTCTCTGGATAATTTACAAAATCCTTTGGGAAAAGTGCTTGTCACAGGGAACGGGCCACATAAGGTGTGTGCAGCAGGATGGCTTACACTGGCAGTTCGGGCTGGCCACCTGGTGCACCTCTGGCTGGTGGTTATCCTGACTTGGCATCTGACCTCCCCAGCCCTGGGATGAATGGGTCTCATTGGTACTGCACTGAGCCATAACATGGTGTGCTTGGGATGGCAGCTCCATTTGAATATAGCAGAGCTCCCTGCCTCCTGGTTTGGCCAAGGGGGCTCAGAACTTAGCTTATGTCCAGGAGCCAACCCTCCTGATGAGACCCTATTGCTGTTGCAAAACACTACCAGACTTTTTCTGTCCTGGATCATGCATTACTGAGAACCACTTGCTCTTGACAAGGCTGTGATTGGAGCAATTAGAGCCACAAAAATGATTCCTTGTGAGGAAAGGCTGAGGGAGCTGGGTCTCTTGAGCTTGGAGGAGACTGAGGGGTGACCTCATCAGTGTTTACAAATATGCTAAGGGTGAGTGTCAGGAGGACAGAGCCAGGCTTTGTTCAGTGATGTCCAGTGATAAGACAAGGGGCAATGGCTGCAAACTGGAGCACAGGAGGTTCCATGTGAATATCAGGAAGAACTTCTTTGCTGTGAGAGTGACTGAGCCCTGGGCCAGGCTGCCCAGAGAGGCTGTGGAGTCTCCTTCTCTGGAGACATTCCAACCCACCTGGACACGTTCCTGTGTGATGTGCTCTGGGTGACCCTGCTCTGGCAGGGGGGTTGGGCTGGGTGGTCTTTCAAGATCCCTTCCAACCCCCAGGATTCTGTGATTCTGTGATTTGCTTAAAAACCTGTCATGACACCACTGGCAAACGACCACAAGCTAGATAACCAAGCAAGTCAAGATCCAAGAGGCAGTTTCTAACCTGAGAAATGCTATGTCAGCATTGACATTCACCATAGTAGATACTATTCTCTGCTTTTCTGGGGGGACAAAGGCAAGGGTGGGTGACAAACATTTCTCAAATGTGCATTGATTCCTTCAGAAGAGATCTTCAAGTGTAGGCTGTTCCTGCCATTTCTTGTTTTTGAACTATGAGAAAATGTGCAGCAACCTTACTCTTGTTATACAAACTTCTATTATTTTTTCCATTTTAATTTTCTACTATTTTCTTCTATTCAATTCTGCTCCCACTAGTCAGATTGGTCTAACAACATGTAATGCAACAGCAGCTCACTAATTTGCAGTAATGATTAGAAACTCTTTTCAAAATAATTCAATTTCCAAATTAACAAGTGGAGAAGCAAATGGAAATGTGCAATCAGTCAAAAGGTGTTATCAGCTCATTTATGTTGTCATCCCTGATTTGCTGTTGATGACAATGCTGTGTTTTCTATCTGCTGTGCTGAGGCAATTCTTCATGGTATGCTAGCTAGCCCATGTGCTGTAACTAGGAGAAATGATGCTATTAATAGAAGACTGCAGTACCTTCCATTAAATCTTAGCTGAGAGGTGGGGAGAGGGTGCCAACTTCTGTAGCAGATTATAAAGTGTGCAGTCTAGCAAGTGCTGGATGCAAGTGCAAATGTATTGCTGTCTACACCAAGCCCATTAAAATGTACAAACGTTTACTTTTTTTTTGCTGTTTCTGCTGCCCTATCAGAGAAATAAACGTTAGTCATTTGGTGATGCCACAGCAATGGGAAGGACTTCTGTCCACACTGTCACTGTCATCTGTGGTAATAACTGTCAGGAAACAAACCTAATTGCAGATCTCCATCTTAGGGCAGCAGCGGCGTCTTAAACACACGTCAGCAAACGTGATAAATGAAGGCAGGCCAGGACCCAGATGTCCTGCCTACACAGAGGGACATCTTTCATGCAGAGAGGGAGAGGCAGACCCAGTCACCCAGCAGGTCACAGAGTGGCAGTGCCAGACCACGGTGGAAGCAGCTTCTGCCACCTCTTTGCCCCCATCAAGGAGCCACTGCCTAGGGATGCCCTCCCATGCAGTAGGAGGGATCAGCCCTCAGGACCTGTACTTGCTGGAATTGGTGTCAAAATCCCATTGTAACCCCTAAACAAGGTCTTTTTTGCATCCCAACATTTATGCCTGAGAACATGGAGACAACGCTGATGGCTGCACATGGCCTGTGGCCTGCGTGTACAATGACTGAGATAAAGATAAAGATCAAGGTGTGGAGGGGCAGAGCTCCACTCCAGCTGCTCAGGGTTATGACTCAGTCACACAGGCACATCCTTGTGAAACAAGGAAACTGGGCCTATAAAACAGGGGGGTGCAGTGGTGGGCTTAGGGAGCCCCACTGACACCAACTGGCCCCCGTTGGCTGGATCCAGGACTGGTGACTTTCTATTCTCTATCTCTCCAAACTTTTCTTCTTCTGCTCTCTCTCTCTTCCTTCCTATCATCATTTAGTAACACAAGGCCTAACCATGATTTTTTCTCAGGTTGTGCAGCTTAAACATATATGTATTGTACTCTTGTGATCTAATTGTCAGCCTTTATGATCGTGAAGCCTGAGATAATAATTGAAGTATCAGTATTCCTTCTACAGCTTTAAGTAAACCTAATATTCAAATACAGACCTAGAGTGTTGTTTCACCTCAATCTGATCAAGGGGTATTGGAGCATTTCCTCAGACTGTGACATTTCAATCACTCTCCCTGGAAGGGCCAGGTCTGAGACAGAGGTGCATATTATCTTTAAAAGACAGGTGCATATTATCTATTTATTCTTTTTCCTGATGAAAACATTAAATTCATTATTCAGAAAACAACTACAGTATTTGTTTATGGGTTATTACCAGTGTTGAAATGATTTGTTGTTATACAACTAATTCTTTAGCAACTTTTGTCACTTTTTTTTTTTTACCTGGAATGCTCTACTCCTTCTGAAATAATGAAGCAGACCTTTTAGGGTAATATATGTAAAAAAAGTTGATTTGTGTTTAAAGAAAATACAAATAAATCAGTGGTAGCTTCCTTCTAGGGTTTGCAGATGGAGATAGACTGCTAAACAGCATAGGGTACAGAAATGTAGGACTATCCTTCACAGCCATCACCTCCTATAATTCTTGGTGTTCAAGTCACTACTGTTGTACTGCTCATACCCGTGTCCTATCACAGAAGAACAAGTACTGGTTAGCCTGCACTGACTGAAGTAGCCTCTGGTTTGGGCAGAGGTTGGGGCATATGACCTCCAGAAGTCCCATCTAACCTAAATTATTCTCTGATCTTGTGATTAATAGCCTCCCCTCTGCCTGAAACCAGTACACCTGCAATTGCACCTGCAGACACCAGAGCTCCTGCATTCAGCACCAGAAGTGGCTTTTCCAGATGCACTTGCTGACTGCATTTCTTTTTCAGCAAGATCTTGCCAAGTCAGAAAACTCACAACAATCCAGGGTGCACCCAGCAGAGAGGGGTTGGGTCTCATTAATGAGAAGACACAAGTATTGGAAACTTCTAGCTGACAACGTACTGAAATGTGGAATAACATTCCATCTTTAGGACCCACAAAGGGAGGACTGATCTGTCTCCTACCCACTGTCCTGAGATGTTCAGTTGTTGACTGTGGGATGAGTCTCATTGAAGCTCTTGGTGAAAGGGAGTGCTAGAGGGCACACTCAGAGTAACGTCCAAACCCCACTTCACTCCTGTAGTCAGGAGAAAATTCAAATCCAAGTCAACTGAGACAAAAGTCTCTTCCCTTTCCCTTCCCTTTTTCCTTTTCCTTTTTCCTTTTCCTTTTTCCTCTCCTCTCCTCTCCTCTTTTTTCCTTCTCCTCTCTTCTTTTTTCCTTCCCCTTCCCCCTTCTCCTTTTCCTTCCCTTCCCTCCCCTTCCCCTTCCCCTCCCCCTTCCCTTCCCCTTCACTGCTGATTGCAACATTGTTTTAATACATTAATAAAACCTGTGAGACTTTGGGTTTTATCACTTTGTGGAAGAAGTGGAAGAAGCTTTTAAACCTCTGCCCCTACATGGAAGAATACAAAAATTGTTGGGTACCCACAGCTCTGCAAATTTAAATAGGGTTAGTATTTTGCCAGCTAATTTTTCCTAATCTTTGCATACGAAAAAGGTTAATGGGATCATTGCAAGATCAAATGTTTATATGGCAGTGGATTAACCTCTACTGCTAGCTCAGTTCTTTTGCAGCAGTAAATTGTAATCAGTATGGGTACCTGCTATCTGCACCATGGCAGTATGGACAACAGTTCAAGCCTTCATTAACTGAGTGCTAAATTACAGTGATAATCATGTAATTTTCAATAATTTCAATCCTTCTGTATTGCTCATTACAACACAAGCGTAAATGACACAGTCAAGCTTCAGAAATCTCAAATGAGAAATCAGAATTACCATTTCAACCCACTCGGGGAATTTGACCTTGATAGAATTTTATTCTGTTTTGTGGTAAGAGTGTTATAACTATCTGGGGAGGCAGAGATTTTCAGCTTAGAAATATGATTTAGATGTGGCATCTTTATTTCTTATCTAGACTGACCTTTTTCTTCTGATTGTTTCCAAAATACATGCTACAAGGACAATGACTGATAGAGACTTTTTTTCTCCTTTTTTCCTGCTTCTGCCTGCTTCTGAAGGGTAATGCAGTGGGTTTGTCCTTTATTACTGCTAAAATGTAGCTCTAGAATGGGATCAACCACCAAAGGAGGGATCATCCAGCATCTGAAGAGTGTTCCATGTGGATGGGAAGCATCCTGTGCTGCTCTGGCATTTGCAGGGGCCCAGGACCAGAGAACTCAAGCAGTCAGCCCTCCTGTATGCTTCACTGAACTCCTCTTGCTGCACTTGCTCCTGCAATCACCAGGAAGAAGCCTGTGCCAGCTGATCAAGTCTTGAGGCTGGTTTTAGCTGTGTTAAGTTTATGATATCACCATCTTTTAATTCTTTGTGTATGTGCTGCATTGTTATGGTTTACTCTCCCTATCCTCATGCAGATCAACACTCCTCCTTGGCTTGGTGTCATCTGCAAACTCACTGATAATCCCCTCTATGTCCTTATCGAGATCATCAATAAAGATGTTAAACAGAAATGGTCCCAACACTGAGCCCTGAGGACACCACTTGGGACTGGCCCCAGCTGGACTTGACTCCATTGACCACCACTCTTTTGGCCTGACTTTCCAGACAGTGCTTGATCCAACAAATTGTGTGCTCATCCAGGCCATGAGCAGTCAGTTTTTTAATGAAAGCTCTATGGGGAACCGTGTCAAATGCTTTTTGGAGGTTCAGATAGACAATATCCACAGCCTTTCCCTTGTCCAATAGCCAGGTCATCAGGTCATGGAGACTGGGTTCATCAGGCAGGACCTACCTTTCATAAACCCATGCTGACTGGGCCTGATCCCCTTGTTGTCCTCTATATGGCTTCTAATGACACTCAAGATGATCTGCTCCATGACCTTCCCTGGTACCAAGGTCAGACTGACAGGTCTATAGTTTCCTGGATCTTCCTTTCTGCCTTTCTTATAGAGGGGTGTTACATTTGCCACCCTCCAGTCCATTGGGACCTCCCCAGTTAGCCAGGACTTCAGGTAAATGATGGAAAGTGGCTTGGCAATCACGTCTGCCAACTCTTTCAGCACCCTTGGATGTAGCCCATCCAGTCCCACAGACTGTCTAAGTGTATGTCTAAGTGGTGTAGTAGGTCTCTGACCACTTCCTCTTTCATTGTGATGACCTCATTCTACATCTCCCTCCTGTCTCCCAGCTCATCACTGCCAACCTGAAAAAACAGCAGTGGGCAGTAGTCAGAGGGCTGCACCAGATTAGAGAGTTTCCTTTTAACATCTCTAATCTGATTCCCAGGAAGGGAGCAGACCTCCCTGTGGGATGGGTCTGGTGGACACATGAGCCCTTCGGATCCCTGCAGAAGGGAGTCACCCACCACAACTACTTTCCTTTTCTTCTTAGAAGTCCTAAGGCTTGGGGGTGAGTGACAAGCCTTAGGTGACTCCCTAGATGGATCTTCCTCTCCATCTCCATTTGCCTGGCCCTGAAGTTTTTAACATCTCTAATCTGATTCCCAGGAAGGGAGCAGACCTCCCTGTGGGATGGGTCTGGTGGACACATGAGCCCTTCGGATCCCTGCAGAAGGGAGTCACCCACCACAACTACTTTCCTTTTCTTCTTAGAAGTCCTAAGGCTTGGGGGTGAGTGACAAGCCTTAGGTGACTCCCTAGATGGATCTTCCTCTCCATCTCCATTTGCCTGGCCCTGAAGTTCCAAAACCTCATACCTATTTTTCAAGGGCAACTGGGAGGTTGGGGGAGGGGCTGTGAGGGTTTTTGCTTGCTTCTCTGAGGAGGGACCTCCCTCCATTCCTCCCTGTCCCGTGAGTCCCCTCCTTCTGTCTGACCTCATGGGTTGCAGGGAAACTTCTGCTTGGGCACCTTCTTCTCCTTCTTCCTCACCAACCACAGGAACCTCTCCAGCTCAGCTCTTCTTTTTTCACTGCTCGCTCTGCTCAGGTGTTATCTCAGTTCTTTCATATGTTACTGGCAGAGGTGCATCTCTTGTCCCTCTAGGGCTCCTTGGCTGGGTTTGGAGCAGGGGCATCTTCTCAGCTTCTTACTCAGCCACCCTTGGGCCCCTTCCCCCACTACCCAAGATGCCACCAAACCAAATCAGCACATAGCCTGGAGATCAGATGTTGCTGAAGATGTAGTGGAACTAGAAAGGACAAGTCTGTTTCCTGGTCTGTTTGAAAGGAATCTCTGACCAGGCTATAAATGAAAAGTACAAGCCACAAATCAGCTTACAAACAAGTTTGCAGTTCATTGCTAAAAAGCATTATCCTGGGGTAAAGGGGGACTGATTAGTTAGTGTCCGTTTATAGATTCAGGATGATCAGTCTTATATTTTTAACTGTTTCATATAGAAGAAATAATAATATTTCCTTTGTTTACATATATAAAAGGGAGGAAACAAGAATCAAACAAAAAAACAGAATAGGGTTTTGTTCACTTTCGAAAAAAATGGCATAAGAAAGAAGACAGTTGGGTAACAGTATTGAAAAAAGATGCTTTTGACCATCAGAAATGAGGTGTGGGTTAACTCTACCATACTCTTTGGCTAAAGAATAGACACATAAAAATAAAGCACAACACATGAAATTTTAAAGCTTTTGTGCAACTTCAGTCAGGTATTACATTCTATGACTTCCAAAGTTATTCAAGAAACCTTATTTTAGCTACATTTGTTCATTTCCAAGTGTTAGGATATCTCATTAGCAGATGAAATGTGTGACAGCATGAAACCCCTCAGGAGCATACACAGGAGGGTAAAGTGAAGAACCTTCATGTGCATTTGTATAGTTCATCATTCTCAGCTCTGCATCTGATGTCAGGGCAAATATTAGGCTTTGTGTTGTACTAACTTACAATATTGGGATTTCACCAGAGGAAAAGTATTTTTTGAAGACACCAAATCCAGTTCCTGAGTGAGCTTAAAGAAAACCTTGCCCTTGAGTTTCCTTAATGTGCTCTGAAGATTCTGCATTTTAGGAGACTGTTTTTCAGCTGTAGATAGTTGTAACCTTGAAAGGGTTGAACTTCCACAGCAGAAGGCCCACTGAGGATTTTTCATGCTATTCAAGAGTAACATATGCCTCATTATCCCACAATAACCCAAGAAATGTTGCAAATGCTCCAGAGAACATATTTGCAATCTTTCAAGCAGAAGCTGGTAAGAAATGTCATATTCCCTAGCTCCCCAAATCCTTTGTTTCCACTGTTTTGACCCCTGCAGAAGTATTGTCTCCTGTATGGCCTTTATCACTATTGTATTGTATCACACCACAAAAATAGCTGGCTACTGTAATTCTAACTAGCCTTGAACATAACTAAGCCTAAGGAATGGTACTGCTAGTAAGTTTAAACATGACTCCATACTCTTTGAGAAGCTCTGAGGTACTTGAGAGGACTGAGGGGATGCACTTGTTGTGTGTCAAACTTCCTAATAAATGAGGTTGTAGGTCTAAACATGTTGTATTGCTATCAAGGGTCGGGTCATCAGTTGATGTGTATTGGTTAACATCTGGTGGTGAGTAAGGACACATCAGCATGGGGTAGAAATTACAGAGTGCTGTAGGCTTCATCAGGGGACTGAGTTGGCACTGCTGTGTGAGCAGTGGGGAACCACCCAGGACGCTAAAGGTGTAGAACCTGATATGAATGCATGTGCTGTGCACTCAGAAAGAGGGGCCTACACTAGGCTTGAGAATTCTTCAAAAAATGTTCCTTCACTCAGCTGACTTATGCAGGTTTGGCTCAGGCAGCTAATCTATCCATCCTTCATCTTGCTACATAATTACCTTAGGATAGTTGTGTTTGTATCATTTGATAAAGATAATTAAATCTCTGAGTCATCGTCATATTAGAGGGGGACAAGCCCATAATATTACTATGGTTGCTTTTAAGAGTTGGAGCATGATCAGAGAGATAACTGGCCAAACAATAAGTTTTGCTATTCCCTATCATCTACTGAGACAGGTTTATAATCCTCCATTTAATACGGGTCTGTACTGGGGAGGCTACACAGTAAAGTTTCTTGAATGCTCTCCAAAGGATAGTCACGGGTTCTTAACCACAGAACAAAGACAGTCAGCAAGATATTCCATCCCCTTGATTTTAAGAACATATGTCAAATATTACTTCAGATTTCATTAACTTTTGTAGGTATTCAATTACACTGTATATAAGAAGATTTGCATTGGGCAAGCAATCTATTTTAGCTGACTTTCTGGTGTTGGAATATCTGATCCTAGAGCTACTTCTTTCCTAACATGACCACAAAAACACCTAAAAAGAGAAGATACCACTGCTTTCAGAAGAAATTGTACTAGCATATCCCCTTTCCCCTCTCTCCTTACTTGCTAGTCTTTTTCACCCCTTCTGATGATATCTGTAATGGAGACACACTGGATTTTCCTATCTGACCAGGTGGTATGAAATCTGGTTAAATCTGTCCTCTTTTGTAATTTTTTTTCCCCCTGTTGGTTTGGAAGAAGCAATTTGCAAGAGCTACTAGCATCTTGCAGAAGAAATAAGAGGATAAAAACCTATTAAGATATCAGCTGAGAATTTTTTCAAATAGTTCCCTGCCTTTTTTATGATGTAGATCTCGAGCTTGACCTTTTTTTTTGTGGTAAAATAGCTAAGGATCTTTCTCTAGCACTTCCTTCACAGAAATGGTTTCCTTTTTGTTTGTTTGTTTTTAGTTTTTGTTTTCTTTTTTGCAAAAATATGTCTTCCCACCCCAAGATCTTCTGCAAACATTTTTGATGGACTTAAAGCCAGATCTAGAAAGCATGAGCATTTCAGATATTATTAATCTCCAGAATCTTTAGAAGTAGGAATCCCTTGCTCCACAGCTACCTCAGAGCTGCTGAAATTCATTGGACTTCTCCTTCCTTGATGTCAAAGTCCCCAAGGTCTGAGCATTTCAGGTTTGAATGTACTCTCCTATCTAGAGTGTGTATGTTCATCTCTCTTTCCTAAACCCTACTAGAAGCCAGGCCCTCAGAGAAGTGCAAGTCCTCTATGGGACCTTGCCTGGTCCCTGCACACAAAATCTGGCTCTCCACAGAAAGCCTCTGTGGCTACTTGGCTTCTAAAAAGCAGGCAGAGGAAGAGGAGTCATTGTTTACTTCACATACAAGATAGAACCATTTGCCATCACAGCCCTTGCCCATTCCCAGCCTACAGGCTGCTGTGGTGCCCCAGTCAGGCTGCCTGTAAGGTTTCTGAACCACAACCATTTCATGTTTCTAGTTAGACCCTTATAGAGATGCTCATATCTGCAGACAGTTCTGATACCGTAAGGGCTCTGAGGTGGGATTTTCTTGGAATGATAATGGAGCTCAGCTCTTCACAGGAAGAGAGACTTTGGTACATAAATTCCTTAGGTAACTGAAAAGAGCCTGTTTGGGTAACCTATGTAAGGGGCACCTTATGCATTGTGAAGAGAAAGGATTCCTGATTCATATATCCTGCTTTCCTTCTCTCTCTCTACAAATGTGCTGGTGCATTTTTTCTGCCATATCAGTCATCAATACAAAAGTATTATATTAGAGGTCACACACACAGAGCTTCATGTGCTGATGTGCATAATCCTTTTATCATGGTATTTTACTGTGGAAATTAAAGAAGTAAGATTGTTAATCAATTCTTAGACAGAAAGATCTGTTGATTAAATGCATGTTGTTTTGCAGTTGATGTGACCTGCTTGAGTAGCAGCATCTTTGAATTTAAAAGTCATAGTAATAAGTCATGGGAAGTGCTTATTATGGGAGGCCAGGCTGCATGGTAGTCAGTAGGTTTGGGGAACTTCATTAGGAGGATAAAACATAACAATTTATGGGGAAAGAGAGGAAAAAAATTAGCCATTTCCTCACAAGAAAGAGGCAGGCATAAGGAATGAGGGAATTCAACATTCCCATGATTTCAGCAACAGTGGGCAATTTGTGGGATTGTAGGATCAGGCTGAAAGTGAACTAGAGGAGGTGACCTGGCCCAACCTCCTGCTCAAAGCAGGGTAAGCTATGGGATCAGACCAGGCTGCTCAGTGATTTGTCCCATTTTGTCTTGAAAACCTCCAGGGAGAGAGACTACACAACCACTCTGGACAACCTACTCCACTGTCTGACTGTTCTCATGGAGGAAGAGCTTTTCCATATATTAAGTGTAAAATTCTCTTGTTTCACTCAGGCACACTTGTATCTCATTCTCCCACCCTGCATCATTGTGAGGAGCCCAGCTCCATGTTCTCAGTGACCCCTCGTAGGCACTGAGGGCTGTTAGATGCCCCTAAAGCCATCTCTTCTCCAGGCTGAACAAGTCCACCCCCCTCTGCCTCTTCCTGCATGCCAAGGGCTCTAGCCTCCACTATCTTAAGGGCCTTCCAAAAGCTACATCCAGTAGCTCCATGTCTTTCCTGCACTGCCCAAAACTCAATGCTGTTTCTAGATGTCTTAACGAGTGTCATGGAGAGGAGGATGATCCTTCTCCTTGGTCTATGTTCCTCTATTCAGACAAACACCTTGGCCACCTTTGCTGCCAGGGGACACCATGGGTTCACCTTCAACTTGCTGCCTGGCACCATCTCAGAGCCTCTCCCACGGAGCTGCTACCCAGCTCCTCCTTCTTTTCCTGGAGAAAAAGCCTAGATGCTGACATTCTATTAGGCCCCTACCTTGCAGATGTTTATATTTCCCACTACCTCGGGTGGAACAGAAGCTGTCATCCTAACATGCATTTCTTAAAAAAGGTTAATTTAATAGTCTTGATTTTACTGGGATGACTCATGAGTCATGAGTTACTCATGTGCATAAATGTTTTCAAGATCACGCCTGGAGCGTGTACCTAGGTTTGGAGGACTTTTGACTGACAATTTTATTCTGTTCTCTTTTCTTTAAATATTCATTTGTTAACTTAAAAATCTACTTATTCATACATTACTCATTAAAATATGAATAAAGTTAGTTATGAAAGGTCTAACCTAAAAAAAGCCCACCCGCTTTTTTTCTCAATTCTTTTGCAAGCTCTTAGAAAAAGTGTTATTCCCATTATATTTTAGGGATACTAATGATTAACAAGGTTCATTATTAGTAGTGTATGCTGATATTTTATCACTTTGAAGATGAAAAATCTTGGCTTTTCATAAAAATGATTAAACTGTTATCTCTGGCCACCTCAAAATCTTTTATGAAAGATCATGTATTAGTAAGAAAGGATTAAGCTGCCTAGAAATTATGCAATGACATCTTAATTTTAATTTCTTAATAAGCAAAGTGTGAATTCTCAGATTTCTATTTTTCACCTTGTTTCTTATTCTTGGATTTCTGTCAAGGTCTCTATAACTCACTTCATCTAGTAGCTAAATCACCTCATCTTCACAAGTGCGTGTACCCACTGCAGAAGCTTAATATGATGGGTGATCTTTGTGAAAACCTTCCTGGCTTTGATGATTTCTTGATTTATTGAAGCAATATTTGCTGACAGAGAATGGTTTCAGCTTTGAGATGAATTTAACCAGGGAATCTTTTGCATTAGTGAAGAAAAGTGATGGGATCTGTTTTGTTGAGGTTTTTTTGCCAGGTGGCTGCCTTTGGCTGGAGATATATTTTACCTCCTAGAATGAAGTCCAAGTACAGGATGAGCTTCAGTCTTTTTTGGTTGTAAAAAGGGACTATTTCCTTCCTTTTATCCCCCCTTCCACTTCCCAAAGAGGTTAACTGAAAATAATCAAACTGAGGAAGGAGAAGGACTTTTACTGAGTCACTGAGTGTAGAAAAAGTGCCCAGTGAGACACCCTCTCCCCTTCCCTTCCCTTCCCTTCCCTTCCCTTCCCTTCCCTTCCCTTCCCTTCCCTTCCCTTCCCTTCCCTGATGGAGTAGAAAAATGTTGAAAAAAGAAGAAAAAGAAAGAAAAATTTCTTAAAGTATAGAGAACTGAAATAGTAGAATTTTTCTACGTCTTTTATAGAAAAAGTACAGAGAGTTATTGTTATGATTCTATGTCAATTAAACATAGTCATACGTCATAGAATCATAGATTAATAGAATTACTTAGGTTGGAAAAGGTCTTCAAGATCATCAATTCCAACCATTAACCCTGCTCTACCAAGTCCAGCACTAAGCCATGTCCCCAGGTGTCACATCTAGGTGACATTTAAACACAACTTTTAACCCTTACTTTTAAAAACCTTGCTCGCTATGAGACAGTGAATGATAACTAATAATCCATATTAGCATTAGAACCCACCTTTTCTTCTGGGTAAAGTGAAGTGCATTGGAAAGAAGGTTTGTGGCACGACTGCCAAGTCTGCAGACCACGACTGCCCCGTTAGCTCTACAAGCACCTGCCATTTGCACAGGAAGAACATAAATGACAATCTACAATGTTCCACACTGGGTGTAGCTCAGCAACACACTTTGGAGCACGTTCGCTGACATTCCTGTACTGGTGAAAAACCCAATTATTGCCCTTCTCAACACTTCAAAACCTCTGGGAAGGAAAGTTAGTGTGTTGTTGGGGTGGGAGTGGGGAAGATCCTCCCACATGTAATCTTTGCAAGTGTGGGATGCAGATACCTCATTGCACATGCATGTTTCCTCTCCAGCTGTGCTTGAGCTGAGGGCAGTGTGAAGGGGTTGCTCATGCACATGGGTAGCACCAGAAAACAGGCTTTGCTTCCCTGGATGGAAAGGAAAACCTTGGGGCTTATGACTAGAGGGAAACAACAGCACTCCATGTAAAACTGGAGCTCCCGCTTACTTCTTGTTGGTGTGGAAGGAAAGCTAAAACCTATGTGGAATTTCACATGGGCTTTGCTGCTATTTGAGGTCTTTCTGTTGGAACTCAAAGTGTGGTCATTAAAATTTCATGATGCGCTTCCAAGAAGAATGTTCTCTGCTTAGAAAAATAATTAAAAGCCTGCGTGGTCTCTGCAGGAAGTGGCTGTGGAGGGATGAATGAGAGTGCTGTAGAGGAAATGTGCTGGTTTTAATCAGCATTACATCAACCGAGTGAGATCCTTGCAGGAGAACTGCTAAAAATCTATCATTCAGTAGAGCTGCACCATTTCCAGACCCTTGGGGAGAGCTCAGTGCTACTCTGCATTTCAGACACACTGTGGTTGGGTCAGACCAGAGTAAATCTAAACCGTAGCCTTCCCTAGGGTGCTTATATCATTCTAAATAAATAAAAACTTCCCACAACAGAGTATAGCAGAAAACCACTCCTCTGTCAGCCTTCAGGTAATGCTGTCAGCCTCTGTGCTATTTTAAGCTCCTATATAGGTGGCAAATGCTCAGCGTGGCACTGAATCTCAGTGACACGAATGCAGCATTTAAGCAGCAAATGGTGGTGAAAGGGAGAACAAGGGATAGAGAGAGGGTTTATTTTTAGATTCCTTATCCATCCACCCCTACAGCCCTCTCTGCTCCTTTGAAAGCAGACTGGCTACTCTGGCTACAGGACTGTGGTACACACTAGAACTGGACTGCTGGTTTCTGGGAGACTCAAGACAGCAACAGGTGCCACCATGAGCAGCATCTTCAAAGTGTCAAAAACTGCATGAAAGCTGAAGAAGAGGTTTTTCTTCCAACCCAGAGGCTCCTGGGCATTGCACTGAGTCTATCTCAACTATACCCTGGCAAACTGCAATATTCAGCTGCCTGCTTTCTAACTTTGCCTATTACCATATTCAAATTAATGGCAGTATGTTGCAGAGCTTATGCACCTCACTGCAGTCGAACACCACAAGCTGCTTCCCTACAAAAGTTGCTTCCAGCTGTCCTCTGGATTCTACTGTGATAGCACACAAAAGCCTTGAAACATGGATGCAGAGAACTGAAACACAGAAGGAGCCAAATTCCCAACACACAATGCTAGAAAAGCAGTTGCTTCTTAAAGGTGATCAGAAGCTGCTGTAAGGGGCATTTAACTTGTTCAATTGCAGAATATCTACACTTTCTTTCTGCAGCATGGAAAATATTCTGTTCTTTTTATAAACACACCCTGCTTGGTTTACAAATTGGGCATGAGCCTTCAAAGATCTTTGCTTCTCATTCAGCAGTTGCTCTTATGTAATCTAATGCTTTAATTTTGGTTCCACATGCGAGCAGTCCCATTCAAGCCTCCATAAAGTAAAATAAATCCCTAAGCACAGCAGTACTCAACACTGTCGTAACAGGCCCTGGGTAGGTGATGTTCCAGATTCCATGTAAGTTTTTAGTGTGTTTTCCTGTGTGGTGGCATCTTTCTCTTTACTATTTTGGGTGCCAAGGTGTTCTCTCTTCTGCACTTTTCCTCAGTACACTTTGCAAAGTTTACATTTCCTGAGGGGATTTTTTTCCTAGCCGTGTTCTCCTGTCACAGCCTACAATTTTTGTTTTGAGCTCAGCAGCAAAATGCACAGTAATTGGACTGCAGCAGCATATGATGAAGATTTTAGGTCTGCTTCACCTCTCTGTCACCGAGACCTCTGAATGACCTGGCTTCTGCAATCTCTGCCTTCCCCCCTGCTACCGTGGGGTGTTAATCACATGTTGTTTTCCTGACTAGTCAGGAGGGTCTAAAAAGAACTACTTATTCCAGGCATTCCCCTGGAAAATGCGGGTATAATTTGGCCTGTACAATGACAGAAGCATTATTCTTAAAGAAAGCTCCATGGACAGGCCTGGGGAGGGGATTTTCCTTACAAATTTTATAGCAAAGTTTGTGTTATTTGTTGCATGGATCTTTGTGTGCAGTTAGACTGAAAGGGGTGGGCATTTTCTAGAAAGCACTTATTTATTATTAGCTATTGGGAGATTTAAATTAGGCAGCTAATTTCCATGCTGCCCCTGGCTATGTTCCCACCACTGGCATAAGATACGATAGCAAAATGCCACCTCTCATAGCTGTTCAGGAGATTTAGTTGCTTGCATGCAGAGGAGAAGAATTCAACAGCTTTGGATGAAAAGTTCCTATCCTTGCTTTCAAGAGTGCCACTTTTAATGGCTTTGCAGTTCTTCAAAGAAATGAAGTTGTAAGATTCATTCCTAACCTCCAGAACACACGGGCATTTTTTAAAACTTAGTTCTTATGCAGGAATTTTATGATTTCACAGAAACAGCCCATTCGTCTTGCTAGTCTAGTATCTGTGACCCAGGGTAACTACTTTTCTGCCTTCTGTGAGGCAGCTCAAAACCTGGTGGTATTTCTTTACTGTACATGGGATATTCAGGTGCCATTACCCTGAGCCACAGAGCTGTGTGTGCATTAGCCCCGGAAGGTGAGCAACTAGAAAGAGGATTTTAGATGATTACTAAGTGTGTGATTCTATGTACATGATTCTAAAGAATTGGTAAGGAAGCAGAAATTTTACAAATATCAGCTAATCCAGAACATAAGCAGTTGTCTTTCTTCACCCAACGTCTCTGAAGAGCTTCCTTCCCAGACCCTTTACTAGCTGTAGTAGAGCTCCTTCCCTTACAGTGAATTGGCAAACTGTTACTCTAGGCTGCCTATTGAGGAAATAAAAATTTGAAAGTCAGTGATTTAAAAGGCCACAAATATTTTCTGGATTTATGTCTTACTTCTAGCCATTCTCCTTATCTCACTTTCTGATTCTCCTGACAGCCCTCTTGTATTCTTGCAGTGAACACTTTTATGTAGATTGAAATACACTATTCGTAAATCACTCCAGAATAGCTCTTTTTTGTGTGTGTGTGTTACTCTCCCTGCTGCAACCAAAAGTTTTATGATATACTCAAGACTGTGTTGTTAATGACAGGAGCCTGGCTTATTATTCAGCCAGCACACTCTGGTCACAAGGTATTATTTCAGTCAGTGACCCTACTCAGTGCAAAGTCTGAAATAAATTAACCATCTAAACTCATTAAAGATGCAGGTACCAGCCTTAAGAATATTTATACATTCTTAGGAGCTTTTCCTTTCCTCTGTATTAAATATTTGTTATTTGCAAGTGCTTTAGAAAATTGTCTTTGGCCCAGATATTTGGTTTGGTGTTGGTATGAAACCCGTTTTAACTTGGCATCAAGGATAATCATGCAGGGAAGGGAATATGTTCCATAATCATAATTTGTTATTCCTTTTCATTGTTAATAATGGTTTTTCAGCTTTTGAAGAGGTATCCCAGTGTAGAGTCAAAGAGGCATTTGTATCTTGTGCCCATCTTTATGTGTGATTAATGAATAAAGTCAACAGAATGCAAATACCCCATGAGCTGACTCTTTTTAGGCAAATAATCTGGTGAATATTTGTGGAAAAGGAGCTGATTAGCAAAAGTCAGCCTAACTTTCCAGGTTACATCACTGCAAAATAAATCTACATTTACTGGGGAAAATTTTCACAGAATTTCTTATTGCCTGAGTTCTATTTCTCACCATCTGACTTAAAATAGGTTTAAATTTGAAGACGACTGTGCTGTAAACCAGATTGCCTCAGGTTTTTCACAGAAAATACAAAAGACCCATGTAATATTTGTGCCAAATGTATCACCTTCTGGCTTTCCTGCCCAGCCAGCATGGCACATCAAAAGTGCTTATCACTGGAGGGTTTTAGTGGCAAAACATTTTATAATTGCCAGTGACCAAAATAAAAAGCACTTGGAGGATGATAATTCTTCCTTGCTCCAACCTTTCAGGCTTTCATATTTGTCTTCATTTCTTATCAGAAAACCAGTAAACACCCAGAGTATTTTCAAAACATGACTTGTGATGAAATGTCTTTTTTTAGATCAAAGACGTCAGATTGATAGCTTTAAAACAATGTTCTTTTCTCTCTCTCTGTGCCCAGTTCAACCTCAGAATCTTCCAGTTGAAAACTTTTTGAATTTAGATCTCTCTACAAAAGTTTTAGTTTACCTGAAACAGCAAAAAGCACTTTGTCAGAAGGTGTTTACCTGTGTAAAAGGGATAATGCCCTATGGTTTGCAGGTGAGAGACACAATGGTGTGTCTATATTTAAGAGATGAAAATGAAAATTTAGAAGCCTGTGGTATTTTTTTCTATAGCTTGCCCCAGGACACATATTAATAGCATTTAAAAAATACATCTCTTCACAGAGAAGACTACAATAAGCTAAGAAATATCTCTTTTGTCTTTGTGGTAGCCGTATCTTCCTCCTCTCTGAGTCCATTGTTAGCATGTGTGACAAATTACAACTTTTTCTTTCCCCCCACCCCAAAAAAATCCCCCTTCTTCAGAAATCCATTCACACTTGCACAGGAAGAGTAGTTTAAAGCATAGGCAAAAACTTGGTTTGGGTGATCTGCCTCTTTCAGAGTATAAAGGTATTCCCAGAGCATATATATTTGTTAGAAATTTTGCCAAGGCATTAGGGAGAAGAATAAAATTTTGCTTTGTTTTCCTTCAGGATACAATCATATTGAATGCTGCCATTCCTTAAAGACACAAAAAAATTGTAAAAGTAAAGTAAGTTCAGAGTCAAATAGTTCACAGATCTGGACTTTAAAAATATTTGTGTGCACATCATTGATTGGAAATACCATTGGCACACAATTCCCTGCATTTCAAGTACTGTATAGCCACAGCTTCATCTCACTGACTCAAACAGAATTATTACATGAACACATCACTACCATTCAAGTGAAAGAACATTACTGATCCACATAATTTCTGCCCTTCATCACTCATTCTTTACCTAGGTCATTAAGGTGGTGTGATTACAGAATATTATGGTTCTAGACTGACTCTGGCTGGCTCTTATAAATCACCAGTCTGGTTTTTATAAGTTGATGGTTTGTGCTTTTTGTGTGTGTGTGTGTGAATTCTATTTCCAACCTAATTTTATTTCCAAGTATTGGTTTTATCTAATTTTGTCATCATGGTAAGTGTTGTAGGTGATTAGAGACATACTGTATGAAAGGACCAAGAAAAAAACACCATTAAAAAAGAACCACTTTCCCTTTGATCAGCAACCCATAGAAACTTGCTGACTCCTTTCAGACATTATGGCTCTTTTAATTAACTTACTACTGGCTTCGCTATTATACAGAACTTAAACCACTGCAAAAATGTTACAGCGATAATAAACATCTCATTTAAATCCACTAAAGAGAGAAAAAAAGTCATTTGCAGCAAGATCTTTGTCCTTAGTTTACCCTTTTGTGTCAAATATTTGGAGAGCATTTGGGAACTGACACAGTTTTTCTTAGGACAGAAAGGAGTCCCTCTGGAGGAAGCAAGCTTACTTATTGAGGGAGATGAAAAATACCAGTTCTTTGCTGCCTAATAACTGTCTAAGAAGCTGGGATCAATATCAGCTTGCAAGATTTCCTGTTTTTTCATTTCCTTGTTTTAGCAAACATTAACCCCAATTTTAGACTTACAGCAACCTTCCATGTTTTTAATTAATTTCTCTTTATTTTTCAGCATTTAAACCTTGATGCACTGATGGCAATCTCCAAAAAGGAGGAAATTTTGACTCAATTAAATTCTTCCTGACTAAAAAAAAACAGCTATTCTCTCTTTCTATGATACTGAGGAAAAAATGGTCTCATTACTTAAATACGTTTGGTGTTTACCTGTTGGCAAAGAAGAAAGGAAGAGTTTAGAGAGAGCTTAGGTAAGAGCAATGAAAATATTCCAGGAATCTAGAAAGCCTGCTTCCCACAGCAGGGGAATTAAGACATTAAGAAATATTTGTTTTTTAAAGAGTAGTTTGAGAGATTATTTGATCAAGTATGGTGAGTACCTCCCTGAGGAAGCAGTTGCTGGTGCTGTAGAGATAGTTCATCTGCTGAGCTAATGTCAACAGGCTGAAACAAATCAAATCCCAAATGAGGAGAAAAGGGAATTTCTGACCATGGTTGAACCAAAACCAAAATGGAGATTATAGAATCTGGGTTGTCTGATTTCTGTAAAGGGTGAATAGATGCTGTTCTCAAAATTATGCTCTAGCTTTGTTAGATTTTGTGCCCACGTTGCTGTAAGGAGACAATTAGATACACCACTCATATTCTGATGTCGTGGTTTGGGCCCAACACGACAACAAAGAACCAGGTGGCAGCTCATTCAGCAAAGCCCAACTAGAAGCTCCTGGGTCAAAAAAAAAGGACAAGGAGGGATCTTCACCAATTAAGGGCCCGGGCAAAACAGACTCAGCTTGGGGAAAATAATAATGTAATTCCACACTAATCACACCCCCCAGGACACAGACACCCCCAGAGCAGGGCTTGCAGATGTTACCCCACCCCTCCCTTCTTCCCGGGCCCCAATCCCTTGGTTCCCGGTTTCTCTCCCTCCTTCCCCCCAGCGGCACAGGGGGACAGGGGATGGGGTTTAGAGTCACTTCACAGGCTGGGGGTTCCTGCTGCTCCTGCCTCCTCAGCAAGAAGGATTCCTGACAGCCCTGCCCTGCTTCCCCACGGGGTCCCTCCCATGGCACAGAGGCCTCCACCAACCTCTCCTTCCTGAGCCCTTCCCACCAGGCCCGGAGCTGCTCCAGCCTGGGCTTCCCACAGAGTCACGGGGGCTTCGGGAACAGCCACCTCCCCTGGCCCGGGGGCTTCCTATTTTCTGAAACACCTTCTGTTTATTATGGAAGTGCCTCAGCTTCACTTCAGCCTTACTACAGTATCTATGATTTACATTTGAAGACTGCAGACTGATTTATTTCATAGTTCAGAGGGCTGGAACACGTCTCCTCTGGAGAAAAGGCTGAGAAAGTTGGGGTTGTTTAGCCTGGAGAAAAGAAGACTCCAGGGAGAACTTACTGAAGCCTCTCAGTATTTAAAAGGGGCTTATAAGAAAGATAGGGACAGACTTTTTACAAGGGCCTGTAGTGCTTTGAAAAGGACAATGGTTTTAAACTGAGAGAGTTTAAGACTCTGAAATTTAAGCCTTGTTTGGAATTTTTTACACTTATTTAGTCCTGATCGTTGCAAATCTGAATAAGTACACCACTTCTTGCAAAAAAAGCTTAGAGCTCAGCTCTTATCTCAGTTCTTTCATATGTTAATGAAAGAGGCGCATCTATTGTCCCTCTACTGGCTCCTTGGCTGGGGTTGGAGCAGGGGCAGCTTCTCAGCTTCTTACAGAGCCACCCCTGGGTCCCTTCCCCCACTACCAAAACTCCCACCAAACCAGCACATCGGACAATACCTCCTACCACAGCACTGTCATATCAATTAATTTTTGCCTCTGACATGACAATGCTGAAATTTCAACTGCCCACTCAGAAGGAACTTGATAACCAAACACAAACTTGAAAATGCATTAGATGCTTTTTCCTTAAAAACTTTATTTTTATTTTTCTGTGGAATTTCTGTGCCTTGGCAAGCTAAATTAAGCTTAATAATCTATCCTCAAACACTGCTTTGCAATGAACAAGCCTTATTGAGTGCACCTAGACATAGCTGCAGGTGCATACAGCAACATCCCTCCCAAATCCCATCTTCAGTTCATCCCAATCAAGGACCATTCCACCTCTCTTCACTTTGGCTGGTTGGCCTGGACCTAGGAGCTTGGAAGAAGCACTCTGAATGCTCTAGTGAGGGCATGACCATTGCAATTAGAGAATGGAATGCTGTCAGGCACTAGCCAGTGCCTCTTTAAGGAAGCAGTGTGAGGGGTGAGAAGGTGGCTTAGGACACAGCATTTGTTACAGAGCACCTTGAAAGCTTGAACTACTTCAAGATTTTCTGTAAACCCTTCTCTTGATTATGAGTCATGCTATTCCACTCCAGGGCCAACAACAATCCTCTGTGATTTGGGACTATTCTCAGCTATCCAAAATAGTATGAATTTCGTATTGAATCATTCCAAAGAGGTCTGAAAAGTATTGCCACGAGATGTGCCATGTGAATTCAAACAATTAATAGATCAGATATTTCTAGATACTCTGTTTCTGGATATTCTGTGAACAGGAAGAATCAACCAAGTGAACTATTGATTGCAAAATTATTTCTTCAGTCTTAATCATGAAGAATTATACAAAGATGAACTCTCTGCTCTTAAATCTTCTGGTCCTTAATGCAAGCATTTTCCCAGAAATGAGACAGGGTGTTTGTTGTTTTACCCACACCCCTTCACTACCACTCCCAGTAGTCCCATTGCAGAACTGTTTTGCTTTCTGGTGATGTGTTAATAACCTCCACTGTTGCTGGCCTAGAAGTGCTGCTGTACTTCATGCTTTCATGTCATTCATCCTGCTTGCCATAGCTTCAAGCTGAACTGTAGGAGTTATGACAAGAACCATGGTGAGACACAAAACTCGACTCAGTTATTAAATTTACTTGGAGTTCTTTTTCTTGCTGCTTGCTCTTGTTTCCAAAAAAAAAAAAAAGGGGGGGGAGGGGGGTGTGAAATTGTGATGTTGATGTTGATTATGGGCTCTTGTCTGAACAACATGTTTTCCCATTTAAAATTGAAAAGGAAGATAGTTGTTTTCAAAATTTGATGAGGGTACCCTGAGTATTTCACTCCAGCAGTGTCACAGTTTGACTCAGGTCTGACAACAATGCTCTCGATCCCCCCTCCCCCCA
>NW_009951952.1:2326807-2337027 GCF_000747805.2 Chaetura pelagica
GCCTTGAAGCCTCAGTAGTTAGAAAAACATTCCACTGTCTTATCAGCCTAGCAGAACACACTGTTGATTGTTAAAAGAAAGCTTACTGAAGGAAAAAAAAATCAGTAAAAAGAAAAATTGGCTTCATCCTGGCTCAAACCAGGACAAGAAGCTTAATTCCATTGAGGCAATGATGGAACTGTCAAAACATTGGCTCAGAGTTGTTCTTGCTTCTATACATTCACTCACAAAGAGTTTAATGCACAAGAGAATAAAGGAACGGGATTATTTGCATGTCTTTGTGTCTGCAACAATTTACAAGAGTGAGAAAAACAGGGAAAAATATACATTAAGTTCTGTGTGCTTTGTAGGAGTTTGGTATCATACTGGGCACCTGTTAATGTCCTCAGTTCTGTGACTCTGGCCTAAACCACCATTCAAGCACCAACCTGTGCTTCCAAGCTGTTATTGAATGAATCTGCTCTTTTCCTCCTTTTCATTTCAATGGATCTTTTGATCCACACAAACACATGACAGACTCAAAAGGTTTTAGCTTATACATTTACTTGGAAAAGAAAGTTGTGCATGTCCTATTTCTGCATAGACAGCTTGATCTCTACAATACCTCAGTATACTCCATTGACTCCAATCCAGTTCCTAGTCCCCTGTGTATGAAATAAAACCAGGAGAAAATTGGCATTTACTGTCACCTTTTTCCTTTAGGGGCCAACAGAGTACCCTAAATATCTCTGAAGACCCAGTAATGCATTAAAAGGCCATTCATCACAGGCATGAAGTCACTGATGGCTTTACACAGAAGACTATTGTGGAGATTGTCTCTGTATTATGGACTTCGTGCTCTTGATGATAACAAAGAGCACTGGAAACCCTGTGGATTTTATGTGAATAAAGCAAGAACCAAAAGGAGGAGGGGTGGTTGCTTGTCCTGCAACACTCAATGTTTGGTATTGGTAGCCCAACCATGTGAAATCATGGGAGAGGTTTCCACAATTGGGACCATTTGGAATCCTAAGAATGACAGGAATATTCACTGGCTGTTAACAGAGTTTTAAAGGGGAGAGGAGGAAAAAGAGCCTTTACTGAGAAGACACAGCCAACAACAGGCTAATCATTTCCATTCTATACACCTTATTATTATGAGCTTTGCATCCAACTGACTTCTGGTAACTACAAAATACATAATAAAATTAATAACACTTCATTGCCACCAGCTGCTCACAAGAATCAGATGCAATTGTGAAGCCATTTAGTCAGCATTTCTTCCTTCCTAGTTATACCTCACTGTGAGCAGGAGATATTTGAATAATGAATTGTGCATTTGACTATGATGTAGGACAGATATAAATAAAATTATTTTCCTAACTACTGCATTTTACTAAGTAGTTGCACAGTTAAGGACAGGAGATTTAGGAGAACCACATTTGTGAGGAAAGTTCAGCTTTGGCATCATTCAGCTGGGGCATTTCCTCTCAGTAGCATCCAGCTTGAGATATGTGCCTATGAGCACAGAGTCACGTAGAATCAGAATTGTTCTGTTTGGAAAAGACCTTTAAGATCATTGAGTCTATACATAGACTAACTCTACCAACCATTAACCTAAAACTCTACTAACCATTAACCTAACTCTACCAAACTTAGTGCTTAAACAAAGTTCCTAAGCACCACATCTGTACAACTCTTAAACACCTTCAGGGATGGTGATTGAACCACTTCCCTACAAAGCCTAATCTAGTATTTAATCACCCTTTAAGTGAAGAAGCTTCTTCTAACATTCAATCTAAACCTTCCCTGGCTGGACCTTGAGGTTGTTTCCTCTCATCCTATCACATGTTACTTGGGAGAAGAGACCCACCCCCACTTCCCTACAACCTCCTTTTGGGTAGTTGTAGGGAACAATAATCTCCTCAGCTGCCTTTTCTCCACACTAAACAATGTCAGTTCCCTCAGCTCTTCCTCATGAGACTTGTTCTTCAAATCCTTCACCAGCTTTGTTGCCCTTCTCTGGACCTGCTCCAGCACCTCAATGTCCTTCTTGTAGTCAGGGGCCCAGAACTGCACACAGTACTCGAGGTGCAGCCTCACCAGTGATAAGCACAGGGACACCATCACCTCCCTACTCCTGCTGGCCACACTGTTCCTGATGCAGGCCAAGATGCCATTGACCCTCTTGGCCACCTGGACACACTCCTGGCTCATGTTCAGCCAGTTGTCAACCAGCACCACCATGTCCTTTTCTGCTGGGGAGGACAGTCTCTTGCCCTGCAGTGAAATGTCTGCCTTGGCACTCCACCCTGGGGATACACCTGGGGTTTGCTACCTTCTTAACACTTTCTCTTTAGAGTGGATAGACAAAACCACACCTATAACTGAGACCCTCCTGCCAAGGCTTCTCTCTAGAAACTCTCATTTGAACAATATTGGATCCCCTTGCCTGAAATGTGGTCACCCTGGCATACTTCCACTGCAGAAACATTTTCATATTCCTAAATGAAAATCATGAACTTGTGAGCCTATTAAAAGCATGATTTACATGTGCCCTTTCATTCAAAGTAAAGAATTTCCCCAAGCCCAAGATCATATAGTTCTTCCTGAATGCTGGAGCCAGTGAAAAAGAGTTTTCCATCAACCCTTGACCTTTGTATAAGGAAAGCAAAACCAGCTTTGGAGCTGTTAAACTCATCTGGTAAACCAAGTCTTGGATAAACTCTTGATGAGACATTAGAACTCCTTTATGACACAACTGTCAGGAAACTGATAGGTTATTCAGACATCGGATTTCATCTTCAATTAAAAACAGGCTGGAACCATTCAGAATTTAGAAAAAACTCCTAAGGCCTGAAAGAGAAACTGTTTTACTGGTTTAGGTGCATATTTACTTTGAATTAAGCAATTGTTTAGTGTCTTGTACCTGCAACTTACATCACCAAAAATAAAAGTTCACAACAAACCAACCAACCAAACAAAAAAATAATAGCAAAAATGAAAGCAATACATGTAGACAGCTTTACTTAATGAACCAGGGGATTGGAAACAAATGGTTGCAGCTAGAGATAAACATACTGCATGTAAAAGATTGCAGTAATAAAGAAATACAGAACACCGTGATAAGAAAAGAGTGGCAGCACCAAAGGCTGCTTTTCTGCAGGCCCCATCCCCTGGCTGGTCAAGGAGATGCCTAAGAAGGTGCAAGGTGCAGTGCATCAGGATCATGGTGCTCCCGTGGAGGAATCCTTTGAATTGGAGCACAGGGTGGCTTAATCCCTGCTCTGCCACCAGCTGCTATTCCTCAGGCAGGACCTCAGGGGTCCCCCTTGGCCACTTGCTTCCCTGGAGTTTTGGGGAATTTTTAATCAGATTTTATGTGTTTGAAATCAACCAAAAGGTTCAGACAGTCTTTGGGAGGCAGGAGAGACACCCGAGCAGTGATCAAATCTGCCTAATTACTTTGGGAATGCAGGTAAAAAATTAATGCCCCAAGGAAAAAAAACAGTAAGAATCTGATTTTCTGTTGTGTGTTCTGTGGTTCTTAGAGCTTCTCAGTGTTGCCTGGTGAATTAACTGGATGCAGTCCCCTGCTTGCTGATGAGGGTGTTGAGCATCACTGTCTTCTCTTCCATTTCTGCAATGGCTACACATTTATGCAAAAAAAGAAGGCACTACTTTGCTTTTTTATCCCCTTCTTCCCCTCCTCCCCCCCTCTTTTTTTTTTTCTTCCTTCCTGTGTTTTACATTCCAGTTTCCCCAGGAAACAAAAGTTATGCAGATCTGTGTGTCCATGCATGTTTCCTTCCTTTGAGGGTGGTATTTCTGTCTCAAACATAGTTGTGTTTCTGTGATTATTATGAAAAATCCATGAATAGGCAAGTCAGAGTTGTTGACATTCACAGGTTCATATTACAGTGAGTCACATCTCTCTCTTTCTTTATCTCTCTGTTTTCTTATGAAACTCAAGCTGACTCCTGCTAAGAAAGACACTTTTCCAAAATTTGCTGACATCTGCATTTCAGGGGTTGGTGAGACCAGACAGTTTTGAGAATCACACAGATTAGTGGGCCACAGACACCCTTCTCCACTCTGGGACAATCATTTCAACAACTGGGAGAAGGGTGTTGTGTTATGCCAGTGTTATACTAGTCGTAGCCAGGTTTAGCATTAATCCAGATTGAGAGATAAAATGACTTGTTTGTTTGAAAACACAAATTTGTCATTGTTTAATACAGCTACAAAAATATAGAGAAGTTATTGAGTTTATGCTTAATACTAAGAAAATTCCTGTGCTTCTCCATCATTGCCAGGGCTTTCCAGGTCAGCCCAAACCAACCTCTGCAACCTGTACTGGGCTTGGCATGTACTGGGGAGCTCCTGGAGCTGGGTCTGTTCTGCTCCTGGATGAGGTTGAGTGACCAGGTTAGAATATCCTTTCCCTTTTAGGTTTTTTTTGTCTTTTGGTAGAACCAGGCATCATCTTGAGTTCATGTTCTCCCTTCTTCCTAGGGCTGCAGTTCTGATTCACATTTCTATTGCAAACTGTACAGAGCAGAGACCTGGCTTTAGGTATCAGGCTGGTTTGTTCTGTTTACTGGGTATTTTAAACATGACAGATACATAGAGCAATCGATAGCTAGACAGACAGATCAATCCACTTTGTAACGAGGTATGAAATGCACAAGATTAGAACAGTTTTCTTATTATAGCCATGACTTTACATATGACAGTAAACCTGAAGAATGACAGATACGAGTCCTTCCTCCCTCCCTCCCTCCTTTCCTTCCTTCCTCCTTTCCTTCCTTCCTTCCTTCCTTCCTTCCTTCCTTCCTTCCTTCCTTCCTTCCTTCCTTCCTTCCTTCCTTCCTTCCTTCCTTCCTTCCTTCCTTCCTTCCTGCCTTCCTTCCTGCCTTCCTGCCTTCCTGCCTCCCTGCCTTCCTGCCTTCCTGCCTTCCTGCCTCCCTGCCTTCCTGCCTTCCTGCCTTCCTGCCTTCCTGGGTATTTTAAACATGACAGATACATAGAGCAATCGATAGCTAGACAGACAGATCAATCCACTTTGTAACGAGGTATGAAATGCACAAGATTAGAACAGTTTTCTTATTATAGCCATGACTTTACATATGACAGTAAACCTGAAGAATGACAGATACGAGTCCTTCCTCCCTCCCTCCCTCCTTTCCTTCCTTCCTCCCTTCCTTCCTTCCTTCCTTCCTTCCTTCCTTCCTTCCTTCCTTCCTTCCGTGGCACAACATTCCCATACGCTTTGACTACTAGTATAACAGAGGTTAACCATGCTGTAGTTGAAGTAGTTTCACATCTTTAGTTAGAATGCAAATGCACAACACTTCTAACTATCACAGACAATTTTACACTTGTCTTTAACAGGTACAGAACTCTGATCCTCTATATAATAGTATATCTCCTTGAGCATTAATTCTACTCACTGTGCTTTGGACAAGACAGTAGCATTTAATTGAATTTTAAACATATAATTTGGCCAGAGTAGGTGACATTTTCCCTGAAACAGATGCAGGGTAACTCCTGGCTGGGGTGCTCACCAGTTATTGTAAGTGACTGAATGTTACGTTATCAGTATTGATGAGCATACTTTGTGTGTCTGCTGGAGTGGTGCTCTCAGGACATAAGGCCATCAGGGTAGGCCAGTGCATGTACGCCATCTAGGCTTCAGCTTCAAACAGATGTTGAGGCTGCTGTTCAGCCTGATCACAACAACATCTGAGGCCATGCAAAAACAGTGACATCCTTGGTCCTTTGAGTACCTAAGCACTTCAGTAGTTCCTTCATCAGTGACACTCTGAAATGTAGGGGCCTGTATTTAGATCACTGTTAAAGCTAAACATTTTGTGGCTGACCTTTAGCAACTCAATAAAGAAGTACAAGACTATAAAGGTGTGGAGTATGAATCCAGGCATTTCATTAAAATAATGGCAAGGGTGGACTTGAATGAGTAGACCTACCTCCCAACCCAAACCATTTGATGGGTCTATGATACACAAATATCAAGTAATAGAATTTCAAGAAGTGCACAACTAATTACCATGCTGTCTGAATTATGAGTAATGACATAATTGCAAATACCCACTGATCAATGCTTTGGTTTGGGGAATTGTTGCTGAATTGGTGAAATATGCAAGTGGATTGAAACCCTGCTGTTTGCATAGGCAGGTGGGGACAAAGAACATAGTTTTCTTTGTCATGATGGAGCAGTTTCAAACCCTCCAGTAGCCTGCCTTTAGCCTGGTGGAAACAAGAGCCTGAGAGACACCTGGTCCTCACCTCTGCTGTGAGGTAAGTGGGTGCTGAGCTCCATCACGGCCTCCTCACAGCAGCCACCTGAGACCTGTCCCCAGGCATCTCTTGTCCCCAAGCACCTCTGAAGCAGCACTGTGGGCCAGCACAGCTGTTTGTTAACATTTAGGTGGCACTAACAGACCCAAATCAGCAATTGCTTGCTAAAAAAATGACAAATTTCATCCCTGTGTGGGAGGAAGGCAGCCAGGGAAACCGTTCCCGTCAAAAGTGCTACGTCTGCACTTAGCACGGCGTTGCTGCAGCCTGTGTTTTGGTTTAGCTTCCCCAGCCCTGCAAACACAGGCAGCAGCTGGCAGTGCAAGAGCCATGCAAATTGCATGAGTGTGGAAGCAGCAGATTTAGCCCCTTCACACCCAGCGTGGCTCAGTGGATGCTCTCACCTGAAAACCGGCCCGAGAGACAGAGGTAGGAAATCCAGATGCAGCACAACAAAGCAGCAACAAGCCTGAGGAGACTGGGAACTGTCATTTTCTGAATGATATGAAATAAAAAGACCCTGTCACACCTTTTTCTTATGGCTCTTCATTACAGACAGTCCACAGGGCACTCCTGTGTGGTTTTTCTCTCTTAGTACTATACTTAGGGTGCTCCAGGCTGTGCCTGTGCCTGCAGGTCCCTGAGGTCAACTGCTCAGGTCCACTTGTGTGAGCTCCCTTCTTCTTTCTAGACCTGACTGCAAACAGTAGCAGATCTGGCTTTCTCCAGCTGATTTTCTGATTAATGATGGTGTGGCAGAATGATTTCACTTAACTAAGCACAGGAAAAAGTAAAAGAGCCTGTGAGAAGATGATACTACATAGTACAACATTCCTTGGATATGCATCATGACCAAGGAGTGTGTTAATGGAATGATCTTATTCTGGTAATATTTGTTCCTTTGTTTACTGACTGATGTTTAATTTGTGAAAAGTTTGCAAGAACCTTTATCTAAGTGCTCATAATAATCTTCCTAAAAGCTTTGGTTGACAAAAGAAGAAGGAAACCAGCTGTTGCCAGGGCAGAATTATTCCTTCTATTTTACAGCTGAGTGGAGGATTGATTGGGCAGCTTGCTCAGGGCCAGGTATCAGTGCCATGATTGTGAGCTGTTGAAACAGAGGTCTTGTGAATTCCTGTCCTGAGCAGCCACATCCTAGGCAGTCAGTGATAGCATACCAATGCATATGACAATTCCAAATATCATCCAGGGCAGTGTGTGTGCACAAGCAACACTGCAGAGCCTGTGGAGACACCAAGGAGAACACCAGGTTCAGAAGAGAAGATAACCCATTGCTTATTGTGCTCTTCATTTGTATATGTCAGGGTTTGTTCTCTTTTTTCCTTAGTTAGTGTTTTCCCTTGAGTACTGCCTTTTCATCTTTCCCAAACAGATCTTTTAGTTTTCTCTAGTCCCCAGTATGTGGTTCCATCGATGGATGTTTTTACATGACGCTGAAAAGTGTCCAACATCAGCCCATCAATCCTGTTGGTGCATGAGGAACTTGGGAACACTGATCTTTCAGGGCACAAGTAGTCATTATGAAAAGTAAAGACTGCTTCTAATTTGGCCTTCAATTTTTGTAGCATCTGTGCCCAGCTGCAATTCCTGGAAAAGTATTGGCATCTATAGATTAAAACCTAATGATCTCAGAGAAATAGACAGAAGGCTGATGAGATTCTTACAGGCTTTATGCTTGCACCCAGATCACAGAAGAGCTGTAAAGGGTCAGCAGACTTAGCTCTGCTTTCCATTGCTGTCCTGACTGAGAAATGCCACTTAGCACTTCTCCTCTCATTTATTGGCCAGCATTTATAGCAGTGCAAGTCTTGTTGATACCTGTGAGAGGAAAACGATTTGAAGACTGGTGCAGAAAGTACAGTTGTAAATTATGTCCATGTTCTTTCATGGAGTTGCTTTAAGTTCTGTCCATAAGCACCAGTTATGGAGGTACACAGCACACTTCACAAAATATACAAAAAGAGCTGCATCAAGGTTACACACCCTACAGTGCTGTTCAAGCAACAAAGAGTATTGGCAGTAGGGGCTGCTATGCATAGAAACAGATTGAGCTCTTCAGAAGAAACAGAAATTATTTGCTCCACAGCTCTAGGAATGGGTACTTCTTTCTGTTTTTAACATCTCTGGGGCCTTTGTGCATATTCAAAACCACTAATAATAATAAGTAACTTAGGTTCCAGTGTGCCTGACAGAGAAGTGTAATGAAGCAAGCAGTTTAAAAAGCTTGTCTGGCCTTTATTCAGCTCCATTGCAGAGCTGGGCACACCCTGACCCCAGGAATCACAGAATCACAGAATCTTAGGGGTTGGAAGGGACTTCTGAAGACCACCTAGTCCAACCCCCCTGCCAGAGCAGGGTCACCCAGAGCACATCACACAGGAACGTGTCCAGGTGGGTTTGAATGTCTCCAGAGAAGGAGACTCCACAGCCTCTCTGGGCAGCCTGGCCCAGGGCTCTGTCACTCTCACAGGAAAGAAGTTCTTCCTGGTATTCACATGGCACCTCCAATGCTCCAGTTTGCATCTATTGCTCCTTGTCCTATCACTGGGCATCACTGAACAAAGCCTGGCTCTGTCCTCCTGACACTCACCCTTTACGTATTTGTGAACATTGATGAGGTTGCCCCTCAGTCTCCTTTTCTCCAAGCTAAAGAGACCCAGCTCCCTCAGCCTTTCCTCATCAGGGAGATGTTCCACTCCCTTCATCATCTTTGTGGCTCTGCACTGGACTCTTTCAAGCAGTTCCCTGTCCTTCTGGAACTGAGGGGCCCAGAACTGGGCACAATACTCCAGATATGGCCTCACCAATGCAGAATAGAGGGGGAGGAGAACCTCTCTTGACCTACTAACCACCCCCTTTCTAATGCACCCCAGGATGCCATTGGCCTTCTTGGCCACAAGGGCACATTGCTGGCTCATGGTCACCCTCCTGTCCACCAGGACCCCCAGGTCCCTTTCTCCTACCCTGCTCTCATGCAGGTCAGCCCCCAGCCTGTACTGGTACCTGGGGTTGTTCTTCCCCAGGTTAAAGACTCTGCACTTGCCCTTGTTTAATTTCATCAGGTTCCTCCCCTCTCAACTCTCCAGCCTGTCCAGGTCTCACTGAATGGCAGCACAGCACAGTTGAGGTCCTCAGGGCAGCAACATGGCATCTTAGGGGTGACTGCACCATCAGTGGGCACCGAGCAGGGCACCTCAGATCCCCTTGGGAACACGGTCAGGGTCTCCTCCCATCTCCTCTGACTTGGCAGCTGAACACATATCTTTGGCTCCAAAGTTTCGAGGAAGAAACTTCCAAAAGTCTTTGGAGTGAACAAAACAAACACCTGTAGAGGTCTCTCTTCACTTCTTCAGAAGAGATTGATCTCGGCACTCCCAGTGCACTTGCCTAGAGGCATCTTCTGTGCTCCTCTCCAGCAAAAGCCAGCACAGTGATAAAGCTTTCAGAGACATCATTTTGCAGGTTGAGTTAATTCCTACCGAATCCTTACGATTCCATTTCTTCTGCCATTTGCAGGGAGATGAATTCCCAACATTCAGCATTAATCACCAGGCAGCTACATCTAAACCATGTAATAGCCAGATGCTCTAAAGGGAATTGACAGCTGACATGAACCCATAGTGTGACTTACCATGGCCTGAAACTGAGGGAATTATGGGACAAAACTTCCAGGAAGCAGCTCTGAGTTTTGCAAGTGTCACGACCACAACCTGAATGCCACAGCAAGGAGCAAAGAAATACCATTCCCTCACAAAGATTTAGGGTAGGTAAGTTTGATCAGAAAATGATACCTACAACATAGCACTTCACACCATTTCACCAGGTATCCCTGTAAACACATGCATCTTGATGGATGTCACAACTTGCTCAACACCACCAATAATATAAGTCCTTACAGCAGG
>NW_009951952.1:2337259-2340856 GCF_000747805.2 Chaetura pelagica
AGCAGGAATATATTTGGGGAAAAAAAAAATCTCCAGCCAACCAGTTTTCTTATTCACATATTTAAAAATATATCTTCATAAAAATAAGTTTAATCAAACATACAGGATTCACTTAACAGGATTTTCCTTCTATCATAAAGAATTTGAAGGCAATTTTCTCACTCTGATTTGGTGGATCTGATTGTAAACTTTTTTTTCCCCTCTGTATTTCCCTCTTGAATTTGTCAGATTCTACCAAACAGAATCTTCTGCAATCCTGTGCTCTGTGGCATGACAAGTATTTTTTTTGGAAGTAAAAATGGTCTATTTCTTTAAAAAGCATCCCCATAATACCTCAGAAACTGAGCTGAGAAAGTGGAAGAATTCAATACTTACCAGTTCGGTTTTCTTTCCAAACTGCCAGGTTAGCAAGGATCAGGTGATGCTGTTATGCTTTATGCATGCTCAAAATATCTTTCCAGCAGGGGGATGTAGAATTCCAGCCTATTATATGTGCAGGATGGGTGAGACAATTATTCTCCTGTGTCATGAACACCAGAATAAATCTATTTCAAAGAAGATCCAAGTAAGAGCAAAAAAACAAGGAAGCTAATCTGAAGAATTCCCAGATCTGAGCAGTTCCTCAATTTCTTCCCTGTTTGTAATCTGAATAAATTATTACCATGAATATTACTTTTTAATCACTTGCCAGATGAATTTTTGGGAAATGACCAGGGCAAGGATGCCTGAATCTATTCAGAGTAAATTACAGGTAAATAGTGAGATTCCTTATGGATGTTTTGGAAACTATTTGGCTCGTATGTAGTTGACTGAAAGCATTGCAAGCTGGACCTGGCATTGCTCTGAAATGTGTTCTGCCCTGGTGCAAATCAAGTTAAAAATAAGGTAAAAATAATAAGTTTACAAGGCACCTTAGATTCTTTAGACCAAAACGTGTGATTTCCCTTTGAAAGTAGTTCAGTGTCAACCACAGGGGGAAGCCTGAGCCCAGTCCAAAGTAAAAATGAAACACCTCTAAATTTTGAAAGACATATTGAACATTTAATGCACCTGGCATTGAATCTCATTGTTCATCCACAGCCTGTTTCTGTGGAGCCCTCCTGGATCCCCTCTCTCCAAAAGGGCCCCAGCTTCTGCCCTCCTCAGGAAGCCACAGCTATGTTGTTACCAGGGCATCCTCCTGCCTGCACCTCTTCTGATGAGAGAGATGAAGGCTGGGTAGTATTTTAAGGCTGAGGACCTAAATGTGATTAATTCAATGAGGAGATCAGGCAGAGCAGCTTAAGGCAGGTGGGAGCTGAGCCAAGGGCTATCCCAGCTGGCTGTGAGCAGGAGCTCCTCACCTGCTGCCTCTGAATGATCTGAACTTCAGTTCAGGTAACAAATATTTTCTGTTCACCACCCTTCGTTTGTTCATCCCCAACTGGTGTAAACCAACAGCATGACATTGCATTGTACAGGCTCCAGGAGTGCACAGCTGTGAGTCTGGCATCTGCCCAGAGCAGGCAGTGTAGGTCCAGGCTTTGGAATCTTTTTCGTGTACACCTGAACCACAAACCTGGAAAGGAAATAGACTGGGTTAATTTCAGTTCCCAGCTGGAATTTCCCTCTTCCTCACACTTCCCTTCATCTAGTCCCTCACCTCCCATATTTCCTTCTTCATCCAGAGATTCCTGGCACATGAAAAGATGCTTTTGCAGCATGCAAGTTGAAATTTGTCCTTTTGCTCAAAAGCTGTTTACTGTTCTTGTTGTATGTCAATTGAGGAAGGAAACAGTTCCTTTTTAATCACAGAAAATTGCATTCAAATGCAGAATCATCCCACAAAACAAAGTGGATGGTTAAGCCAATTGAAAGATTCTAAATTTGAAAAGAAAGGAGGGAAGGGAAGGGAAAGGCAAAGGGAAAGGCAAAGGGAAAGGGAAAGGAAAGAAGAAGGTATTGTCAATATACCAATTCTATTGAAGTCAATGGCAGAACTCCCAATGATACTGGGGGGGCAGAAGCCAGTCAAAAATCTGCAAGCTGCTTGTTCAGTTAGAATCAGAGTAATTATGCAGATGGCCATAGAAAGAAGTTCAGCTGAAAGTCATTTTGTGTCAAAAAAAAAAAAGAATGCAAAAAATTGAAGTACTGTTGTAATAGAAAATTACTGAAGGCTTAGATTTCAGAGATAGGAGATAAATCATTTGACGTGGTGGAAAAAATGTAACAGAATTGCATAACAGGTATCAAGATGGGCATAAAGAACAAGTCTATATGAAATTATACCTTTATTTTGGTATTAAGATAGGATCTTACAGGTTTAATTACCTGCTGAGTTTTGTGCTGTTGGAAGCAACTGATGTCAGTAGGACTGTGAAGAGTATAAATGAGTATATTGCTGACTTATTTAGATTTATGTTCCTTGAAACAGGGAGCTGGGAGCTGGGTTCAAAAGAAGGGGAATAGAAAGAAGGAAAATGTGTAGATCTTAGGGCTGGAGGGAACCATTTTAAATTGCTGCAGGGGAACTTCAAATTAAATTGGGAAATAGTTTGTCCCCAGAGGCTGTGAAATCTTTATTAGTAGCAGTTTTTAAGAGTAGATGTTAGATAAACCTTTTCAGGAGCATTGACAGATGAAGCAGATCCTGACTTGGGAAGGCAGACTAGAGGGTCTCTTGAAACCCCTTCCAGTCATCTTTTCTATGATACTTCAATTTTGATGTTACATTTTTCAAACTGATGATTTCCTCTAATCTGTAGGTCACATCATTTCCCTCACTGCTGCTGTACAGAGTGTAATGACTCCCATTTGGCTTTCGGTTTGGTTTTAGAAGAGTTATAAAACAAAAGATGCCCTTCATCCCATTTATTACAGCAGGGAGTTTTTTTTACATCCTAATGACCAGGGAAGGATGGTGTCACTGCACTAAGTGTTCTACTCAGTGAGCCTTAGAGGATCAGTGTCTCTGAGGCTTTAGGGCTAAAAAGCCTTTGGTAGTTTGTTCAAGCAGAGAATCAGCCTCTCACTGCACAGTCTGTGCAACCTCTTTCTGCTCCATTTGGAGAACTCAGTTGGACTTCCTATTTTCTTCCTCTGGAAGTACTTACACTGTAATCAAATCAGGGCTTTTGGTCAGTAAGTCAGGTTTGATTCTGTTCCCTGAGCATATACTGCTGAAACAGAGATGCCTATGTTAAAAGGTTCCTTATCTCTTCTCTAGATGCAAGGAAAGGGGAAAGTACCTTCAGGTGATGGTTTAAGGCTCGTTAGGTCTGTGTTGCCCTACAGAGGTGATTCCCATTCCCCTGTCCCCATTACATAGGGAGATTTAGGTCATAGGTCAAAACCCCTAACCTAGGACTTTCAACTTAGTGTTAGGTTTTTGATGGATTTAGTCTTTGAACTTTCTTTGTAAGATGTTTTCTCCATTTATTCATCAGGTTCTGTGGCTTCTTTCTTTAGAGGTGATGGTTTTATTCTCAATCTTTATCAGCAATGCCAAGTGCAAACCTTGTTGTTACCATGCCCATCATCAAGACCTTACCCAGAGACACTTCTGCAGCAACAATCTTGAATCATCATCTTTCCATTCATTTCCATTTACAATCA
>NW_009951952.1:2340911-2344390 GCF_000747805.2 Chaetura pelagica
ACTCTTTCCAGTTCCTTTTTGGGTCTGATAAAATTAACAAGCAGGCAGGAGCTTGGACACTTACACCATGCTGGTGTAAGATGGCAAGAAGAGATTTTGCTGCCAATGGGGCCTCATCCCCATGTTAATGGCAATGATGTGCCATCAATTAGGTATTTTCTTAGACTACAAAAGAGTTGTGTTGGTCTTCTACTGTTGTTTTTCTATTTGGAGTTTGCTTTGAAGGACTGGGCTCACTGTGGGTGATGGTTCACATTGATTTCAGTACCTCTATCAAATTTGATCATGTGCTTGGATGTTTCATTTTAATATCCCCCCTCTAATGTTTTGAAGGAGAGTTCCCACTCTAGGCTGACCTCTTTTGAAATGATCCATTTTCCCTCTTCTAGTACAATACAGTGACATTCATTGCACAGGCTCACAGAAATGAATCTTCCATAATCCATGAGAACACTGTTTCATCTTATTCTAGCTGCTTCCTGCCAGTGCACACGATGTGCAGTTCAACACAGGAACCAACCTGCAAGTTGATTCCGAATTAACATGAAACAATCCAGGGAAGTGCCTGGAAACCATGCTATTCACCATCTGCCACAGCAATTGAATCACAGAATCATAAAGGCTGGAAAAAACCTCTAAGATCATGAAGTCCAACCAACAACCCAACACCACCATGTCTTGACCTGCCATGTCTACACATTTTTTTAACACCTCCAGGGATGGCGACTCCACCACCTCCCTGGGCAGCCTGTTCCAGTGCCTGACCACTCTTTCAGTGAAGACATTTTCCCTAATACCCAGTCTAAACCTCCCCTGCTGCAACTTCAGGCCATTTCCTCTTGTCTGAAAGCAAATAACTTGGGAGAAGAGACCAATCCCCACCTCGCTACAACCTCCTTTCAGGCATTTGTAGAGTGGTAAGATCTCTCAGCCTCGTCTTCTTCAGACTAAACAATCCCAATTCCCTCATACAGTCCTTGTAAGATTTGTGGTCCAGACCCTTCACCAGCTTTGCTACCCTTCTTTGATCCTGCTCCAGCACCTCAATGTCCTTCTTGCAGTGAGGGGCCCAGAACTGCACACAGTGCTCGAGTTGCAGCCTCATCAGTGCTGAGCACAGGGGGAGAATCACATCCCTACTGCTGGTCACACCATTCCTGATACAAGCCAGGATGCCATTGGCCTTCTTGGCCACCTGGGCACACTGCTGGCTCATGTTCAGCTGCTGTCAACCACTACCTCCAGGTCCTTTTCCTCTGGGCAGCTCTCCAGCCACACTTCCCCAAGCCTGTAGCTCTGCCTGGGGTTGTGTGACCCAAGTGCAGGACCCAGCACTTGGCCTTGTTGAACCTCATACAATTGGCCTTGCCCATCAATCCAGCCTGTTTGAGTCTCTCAGTAGAGAAAGACAGAACTGTGAAACATCATAGCCTCAAAGAAAATAAAATCAGCCCCCTGCTGGGAGAGAGGCAGTGGGAGTAAAATACTCACAGCAGATCCGTTGTTTTTAATAAATACCAGTAAAACTGCAGTGGCTGCTGCTGCTTCCAATGGACATCCAGCCAGAGGATGGCCAATGGAACCTGTCTTGATAAGGTTTCTGTGCTCTTAGTGCCTGAGCTTACAGTAAAGATAATGCAGTAATACCTGCCCAGGCTGGAATCACAGCCCTGAATGCACCATAGAGCCTTCTAATGATAATGAACCATCCAAACTGAGTGGCTGGAAATTGTGAAGCTTCTATTGTTGAAGGTCTGTCAATGGAACCTGAATAACAAGCTAGCTGGGATGGTGTAGTTACAGATGATCTCACCTTTGGGCTGATAGACAAAGCAACTGACCTTTTGATGTCCTGGCCAGGCTTAGCTTTTTACTTTATAACCATGCATTTTCATTGGGTAAGAAACCTTGAGAATTTGTTTTTCTGAGACTCTCACACTGCCTCAGTGCAAGGTTGATGCATCAATCTTCAGAGGCACTTCTGAGCACCAGTAGTGCCTATTGGGTTTGCTGGCAAAAATCATTTCTAAAATGACATTATGCTAAGATTCTTCTGAATGTAGCAAGTCACCTCCCTTCCCACTGCTGGGCTTTGTAGATCTGTGGCTATCCTTTCATCCAAAGAAAGCCTTCAAATATGAAGAGCTATGGGCAAGGATGGCAGCTCTGTACATTTGGAATTTAACAGGGGAAATATCTTTCTACTGTATTGAATTTTGCAGGCTGGTTAAGTGTATGGATTGCATGCAAAGAACTCCTTGCCTTTTAAATTCTGCATATCCCTCTCTCCAACCTACCTACAGAATTTTCCTGGTGGCTTCATTTGGTTTTATAACAGGAATGGAGGTTAAAAATATAGTTAGATTATGACTCCATCAGATGTAGCTTTACCAAGTTCTAAAGCACTTATTCAACTGGATTTCTGATTCCTATTATAACTAATTAAAATGTTATTTGGTTGGCAGTCTGGAAGATGCTTCTATAGAGCAACTCAGACAAAAGAGATGAACACTTTCCTCCTGGAGTCTCCTTTCTGTGGGTGTAGTGATCCATACATAGACCTTGACGTGACAATGAAGTTGTGGAACTTGGGAAGTTCCACACAAATAGACAGGTTTTGTCTGCATGGAGCCCCACTCTTGGTCATGGCACATCTTTCTGTGGGTGAGTATATTCTGTTTAGCCAAATAAGTCTGAGTTTATGCTTCGTTATGCCTTCTTATTAAGCAAGATATTAATTATATTATATGATATGATATTATTTGGATGTAGCCTCTGAATAGAGAGAATGTGTTCCTATGTAAGACTTGCTCTTTCCTTGGGGATTTTAAATAACTGTTAATATACAAATTTAATATTTAAGTTAATATGGTATTTAGAACATAACAGTCCTTTGTGGTTTAACCTGTCATTATGTCTGATTTTTCCACTACATTAGAGCTTACTCAGACTAGAAGAGAAAAACATCTTTTCTTCCTGACAAGACAAAGGAGAAAGAGAAAATTATTACATAAAGGAGACAGTGGGTCCCATTCTGCCACTGTTACACTGTATTTGCATCACTGTTATTTCAGGCACTTCAGCAAACTTATTCTGCATTTGCATCTGTGTCACCAAGGGCAGGATTTGGCCCACACTGTGTAAAAGCTGCACCTAGTTGTTATGGCAACAGAAGTTCTTAAATTGTGGAAGAAAAGAACACCAGACTGTTGTGATAAATGATGCATTACAAGTGGCTGCTTTCTTATAGTCTTAGAGCTTTCATCGATGCCTTTTTTTTTTGTGTGGAATCCCTTTTTATTGGTGGATGCAATTAGCAAAGATGCTGCTGCAACATTCCAGTGGTCAGATATCACCTGGGAGATGACCAGGTTAGATTTTATAGGAAGATGAGTGATTGGTTAGCTTCAACTTACATGACAAACTGAAGTTCTGTGCATTCCAGTTGATGTCTGCACCAGCTTTCATGCAGCAGCAGG
>NW_009951952.1:2344454-2357787 GCF_000747805.2 Chaetura pelagica
AATCAACCTAAAGCTAATGTTAGCACAGTGACAAGTAGGAAACCACATTTTTAACATCTGGAACATTTCATATTCTGAAACAGGCTGGGGAGAAAAAAAATGTTTCTGTGAGTTCCTTTACTTTTTTCTTCCAATATCCTTGCATGGAGTTATAACATGTTCATTGCTTCCTTATCTCTCTGGTCTGGGCTGAACTTTGAGGCTTATAAATCTATCCCAACCAGCCCTTTGAGTTTACAAATCATCAGGCTGGATTTGCTTGATTAGCTCCACCAGCCCCTCTCTGACAAATTAGGCTTTTATGTCCTTGGGAGGAGAGACTTCACTCATATCCCCCTGAAGAGTTATGGGTGGCACTGATTAAGAAGCATGTATAGAAAGGAAACATCTGGAACCCAAAGGCAGCAGTGAAATAGAGGTGAATTTAAGTTCTAATGATACAGCACATAATGATGCATATAAACCAGAATAAAGTTCCATTCCAGTGTACAGGCATCTAAGTTCAGGTGCCTGCATGTGGATGTGCCTAAACTTCTAGCATAGCCAGTGCTGCCCAGATCAATGGTGGGGGACTTTTTCACCTAAATGTGTCACCCATTGCGATATTTTGGGGTATCAGAGACATCTCAGACTTTGACCATTTTTAAAGCAGCACCTGGATATACCTAATAACAGCACCAATATTTAGGCAGCTGATTCTCCCCACTACCTAGACTGGATAATTACATAGCTCAGATATTCAGCTGACACCAGTGTTAGTCTTGTTTTGTTTAAGTTGTATTAATCTGTTGGTCATTGACTATAATGAGAGCTGAAACACCAAGTAACTGGTAGTTCCCTATTCTATAGACATCTTACTGTCTAAAAACTGGTGCTGAATTTTGTACTAGATTATTTTTTTTCCAAGCATAACCCTAACACCAAATGATACAAGGGAAGGCAAGGGGTTTGGGTTTATTTTTGCTTTTAATTACAGTGATTTCCCAGGAGCTCAACTGAAATCAGAATAAAATTTCTACTGATTTCAGAGGACAAAAGACAGAAAACATATGATTTTAAAATACAGCCTATGAATGATAATGTCTAGGTGACTGTGGCTCCCAGTCTTCATCATTTTGTTTTATTTGTTGTATCTAAAGTGGTCTGTTGCTGGAGAAGACAACTCTTCATGGTCTTCTTCCCATTATTAACTAGTGAGCCTCAGTCACAAGACACTGTTTATGTCCAGAATAACTTCTAGGTGATCAGAGTTAGGTGAGATTAATTCCCCTAAATAATTAGAAATAACCAGTACTACAGTTCTTTGTGTGCCCCAGTGAACATTGGATTGTAGGTAAGTGGGAGTAGATGAGATCAGCTTTATGTTTACCCCTGGAGAAACAACTGAAAATATTGTCAGGAATTTCTGTTGAGAATCTTTATCACAGATATATAAATGGGGAAATGAATTAATAAACCAAGTTTTCAGATAAAATCTCTGCTGTGACTCTGATACATATTGATGATTAGAAAAGGGATATGAACCTTCTGTGAGGCTGTATTTGTTTCAGTGTTGGTGTCCTGTATTGTCAGCAAATTTCAGGAAACATATTGATCAACAGGAAAAAAATAGCCATGGAGACACAAATTCAGCCAGATACCTGAGCATACAGATAATTTTCTTTACTGGAATTTATCCTGTGGTGAAGACTAGGTACCTGCTAATCACAGCCTAGGTTGCTACAATCTATAATTTGCAGTATGACCCATAATGTTCTGTTTTTCAGTTGCTCTACTTACCTCATTCCCTAGAATAACAAACGTTGCTGAGTTAAAAAGGAAAGTCAACTCTAGCACTTTTTCCATGCACCTAAAGTACCATCCTGGGGAAAGACCCAAGGGAATGGTAGGAAAATGTGCAGGGGGAGGCATAGGTTGGACATTAGGAAGAGATTCTTCACCCAGAGGGTGAAATAGGCTCCCTAGGGAAGCAGTGATGGCTCCGAGCCTGACAACACTCAAGAAGCATTTGGACAACACCCTCAGGGACATGGTGTGAGCTTTGGGGTTGCCTGTTGTGGGGTGAGAGCTGGACTTGGTGATCCAGGCTGTCTGAGGAGGTGGTTGAGCCACCATCCCTGGAGACATCTAAAAAAGGCAGATGTGGTGCCAGGGGACAGGGTTTAGTGGTGGATGCAGCAGAGTTAGGGTAGTGGTTGGACTCGATGATCTTGAAGGCCTTTTCCAACCAGTATGATACTGGGGAGGAGGGGGGGAAAGGGGAAGTACCAAAATTTGAACATCCCTCAGAAGGCTATTGTGTCTGCAGCCAAGCTCTGGAGGTTCATAGATGGAGCTGCTGCCCTGCCTATGCCCTTACTCTCTGCCAGAAATTACTGCCCAGCTGGAGGAACTGCAGAAACCAGCCTATCCTGACCCCTGTCTCCTGCAGGTCCCCAGTGCAGTTATCAGAAGGCAGCCTGCACCTTGCCTCCTGCCATCACACCATGGTTTATGCATCAAGCCCAGCTGGTGCAAAATGGCAGGGAAAACCAGAGCAGCTGAAACATGCTGTTAATGAAACAACCAACACCTTTGAGTTAAACTGTCAGGTCTCAGCAGTTTGTGGTTTTCCCCTGAGACACTGTGTGTTTCCCCTGGCACACATGTTCAGAGAACTAACTCCTCTCTTCAAACACATCAAAAATGAAAGCTACATTCCAGTGAAAAAATAATGGCTGAGGGCTGCTGTAGGATTATAATTTTTAGCTCCTAAACACTGACAGTACTTTCTGTGCTGTAGGATAGTGAAGGTAAAATGTAAGTCTTGCTCAGATTAAGTTGCTAGGAAGAAAATTCATAAATCCATAGCTTTAATGACTAGAAAAAGCAGAAGTGGGTATAGTCAGAAAAACACTTACAGGGCCTTTTTATTTATTCTGGTGAAACTATAGGATGCAGAATAAAGAAGAAGTTAAATCTCTCAGGAAGATATAACTGGTTTTGGTTACTCAAAGCTGCTTTCAAATTTGCAGACCAGGGGATGGCTTAGTTTATTTTTAAGACATGGAACTCCAAAACAGGATGAAATTAAACAAAACCCAGAAAGTGTACACAGAACCAAGTCCTGCATGTTCCTCCTGTCTTCACACTCAATTGCACACATTCTGATAGAATCTGATACTGCCTGAAGTGAAGAGATGGAAAATGAACAAGACTAGACTTACCTAAACCAGCAACTTCTGAGTCCTTCAACACCAGCAGTTGAGCTGAAGTTTTGTGTTTCAAGAAGCTTTTCTCTGGAGTAGCTGGAAAAGTCATAATGTTCCCTTTTCCTCTGTCAAGCATTCAGAAAGAAAAAATGGACCTGGAATGGGGAGTAGATGATGACCTTGCTTTGGTTGCCTTCACAAAGGGAGGTGTTGACTGGGACAGCAGCATGAAACACTGTCTTGACACACAGAGCAAGTGCCTGAGCTGGTGAAGATCCATCTCTGTTGGGAGCACAGGGACAATTCCTCAAGCTGCTTAGAAGAGAGTATAAGGAATAGACATTATTTTCTTTCATGTTTGCAGGGTTGTTAAAAATTCATGGCCCCATTTTCCAAGAAATCCATCAGGCCTGAACTGAATGAACTGAAAAGTGTGGTTTATGTTCCACATGTATACCTGGAAGGAAATAGAAAACTGGTCATAACTCTTGAAATAAAACTAACTTTTGGCCTGACCAAGATACTACAATGCTCTATCCATTTCCATGGGAGTATACATGAAGATTAAGGAAACAGAAGAGCCTTTTAAAAAGCCTTTGCAATTCCCTGGAGTGTGTTGTTAAGTGCAGATCAGGATTAGCTGACCTGTTGCTCCACAGGTTGGGTTGGAGCCACAGGCTAGACTGGGGATTTGAGGATGAGAGATGGGGTACATTTATTGACTCTTCACCTGTGGTCTGAAAACCCCACAAATAGGAAATTAATCACAGAATCACAGAACCCCAGGGGTTGGAAGGGATCTGGAAAGATCACACAATCCACCCCCCCTGCCAGAGCAGGGTCACCCAGAGCACATCACACAGGAACGTGTCCAGGTGGGTTTGAATGTCTCCAGAGAAGGAGACTCCACAGCCTCTCTGGGCAGCCTGGCCCAGGGCTCTGTCACTCTCACAGGAAAGAAGTTCTTCCTGATATTCACATGGCACCTCCAATGCTCCAGTTTGCAGCCATTGCCCCTTATCCTATCACTGGACATCACTGAACAAAGCCTGGCTCTGTCCTCCTGACACTCACCCCTTAGCATATTTGTAAACACTGATGAGGTCGCCCCTCAGTCTCCTTTTCTCCAAGCTAAAGAGACCCAGCTCCCTCAGCCTTTCCTCATCAGAGAGATGTTCCACTCCATCATCTTTGTGGCTCTGTGCTGGACTCTTTCAAGTAGTTCCCTGTCCTTCTGGAACTGAGGGTCCCAGAACCAGTCACGACATTCCAGATGCAGCCTCACCAATGCAGAATAGAGGGGGAGGAGAACCTCTCTTGACCTACTAACCACACCCTTTCTAATGCACCCCAGGATGCCATTGGCCTTCTTGGCCACAAGGGCACATTGCTGGCTCATGGTCACCCTCCTGTCTACCAGGACCCCCAGGTCCCTTTCACCTACCCTGCTCTCCAGCAAGTCAGCCTCCAACCTCTACTGGTACACGGTGTTGTTCTTCCCCAGATGCAAGACTCCACACTTGCCCTGGTTGAATTTCATCAAGTTCCTCCCTGCCCAACTCTCCAGCCTGTCCAGGTCTCACTGAATGGCAGCACAGCCTTCTGGTGTGTCAGCCACTCCTCCCAGCTTAGTGTCACCAGCAAACTTGCTGAGGGCACACTCTGTTCCCTCATCCAGGTCATTGATGAAAATATTGAACAACACCTAGATGATCACTGAGATCCCCAAAAGATGTCCACTTACACCTGCTGATGGAATTTGTGTCTCTGAAATGAAAATGGTTGCTTAAGAGCAAAGCAGCATGATGACAGAAGCTGATGGAACTTGCTCTTCCTTTCTGAGAACACTTATTGTGACACAGAAATCAGGGAATGAACAGCACATGAAGAGGTACTTCCCATTAGGACATATGATCATTTAGCAATGCTTATAATTTAAACTATTAAAATATCCAGAAGCAGACAATGAAATATATTCAATTAAATGTATTCAAATTCAACATGAATTTCAAGATGACATAGTGGAGCCAAACCCTTTGCTGCCAGAAAGAAAAAGAGTATTAAATGTTACTAAAATAGATGGAAAATGGTTTATATTTCTAAATTATCTCTTCTCTGGTAAATATTGGCCAATGAACATTTTATGAGCATTAAATATTAAAAATGTCATACTGCATAAAAGCCTTAGATTGAGACTTCTGAAAAGAAATATAGAAGCACCATTTATCTTGAAAATTAATAAGTAGTAATAATAAATACTGCTAATGCTGTTTCTAGTTATTTCCTTGAAAACAGTTAGTATAATGATTGAATTCATTTAATGTTGGTTAGTTACCAATAATAATCACAGTTTTGTTTGGAATTTTATCACTCCTTTGTTGGCTTTTGCATGCATTTTTTATTTGTGTTTTATTCATGCACTCTTTGTATTTGTTCTGTTTGTTTTATAGTGAAAGGAAGGTACTTCAGAATAATATTTTCCATGAATTTCCTTTAACTGTTTCCTTATTCCACAGTAATTGTCTCCTCAATTTTCTTAATCCACCTAATGGCTGGGTTACTAATCTGGAGGAAAATTCTATTCCAACCTTCTCCAGTCTTCTGAAAAGTAGCCTTGACTGACTCTTGAAAAACCTTGACTGGCTCTTCTTTCACCCAGAACTCATGTGTCTAAAAGATTTTAATCACATGCTGTTTGAGCCCTGGTGGCAGGACAGGGAAGTTGTCCACCTGACAGATGGCATATGTCCTCTCCTCTTGAGGAGAGAGCACAGCATGTCAGTTGTGAAGACACTGGCAACACTTGTGAAGACACTGCAACAGTGATGTAGACACTAGCAGTCTGGGAAAGGAGTACTCTGGGTTTAAATGATCTGTGCTTATAGGAAAAGTGAAGAGAATCTCTGAATAACTTGCTGATTATCAGGTAATAGTTGGGGCTTCTTCCTTGCAGGTTTGGTTTTGAAGTATTTACTTGTATGTTCAAGGTCTCATGGACAATGTTGTTTCAGAGGCCAGAGTTTCCACCAGGAAGGTCCATCTCCCTGCAGCACAGCAGCAGTCTGAAATCTGCATCACCTTGTTTCTTCACACACCAGAAAGCATCTCTGCTTTTTCCATGTGAATATCAGGAAGAACTTCTTTCCTGTGAGAGTGACAGAGCCCTGGGCCAGGCTGCCCAGAGAGGCTGTGGAGTCTCCTTCTCTGGAGACATTCAAACCCCCCTGGACACGTTCCTGTGTGATGTGCTCTGGGTGACCCTGCTCTGGCAGAGGGTTTGGACTGGGGGATCTTTCCAGGTCCCTTCCAACTCCTGGGGTTCTGTGATTCTGTGATTCTCCCACAGAATTGATTTGATCATTCACACGTGTCAGACTCACCATTGTACCCATCATCTCCTGCCAGTCATGATTTTAATGATCATGTTTGTTTAATTTAATTATTCTGGGGCATAGTTAGAGAGTACCAACCAAGATTTACAGTTTGGTGCTATGTCCTTCAGACATGATGGAAAGCCTTAGCCTTCTCCAAGCCCTGGATCAGACATAAAGGCTGAAAGATGCAGGGAGAACATGTTGTCAAGTGGACTGGCAGGAGAGGCTGCAGGCAGATACTGCTTTGTAGGTAAAAGAAGAGCTGCTTGGTGTCCTGCAGAGGGACTCCTGGAAGGAGGAAGGCAAGTGATGGAAAACAATGAGATTTTGTGTCTGGAAGTGAGGAGAGCCAAGAAGGGGGAAAAGGTGTAAAGGAGCTTTGAAATCCACACCAGCAGCAGCGATTCAGCTGGGTCCCAACCATCACAAGGAGCTTCCCTGCAGTCAGCCCAGCTGTCCCAGCATGTATTTTTGCCCACGCACCAGCTGAGAGCCAGGCTCCCCCCTGCCCTACCCTCTCCATCTGTCGCTCCTGCCTTGGGAGGAGGGCTGGGCTCTCCTTCAAACCTGCCACCAGAACCCTTTTGGTTACTTTTAGTCATTTCCAGCAGGAAAAAAGTGGGGTGCTGGGAAGGAATACTCCTTTGTAAGCAGAGTTCAGGTGCTCCAGGGCAGCTCTGGTCCCAAGGGGAGCCCCAGCACCACAACCTGGGTTGGGAGAAGTCAGAACCTTTGGGAAGCTTTATGGAGAGGGTCTTTTAGGAGAGCCAAATCCTCCCGTCACCATGGAGATGGGAAAAGCTTCTCTGCAGAAATGGCAGCACACCAAGGACCAGAAAGATCTGAGGCTGCTTCTCTTTCCTAGATACAGCACATGCTCCTCTAAAAGAAAATTAGGAGTCTTTTTTCTCTGCATATTCCTCAAACACTAGGTGAAAACATCATGGGAATTGTAAGCTTCTCCTCCCAGATATCAATCCTGCTGATCAATAAGTTCTACAGCTGATGATTGATGACACAGTGCAGCATCAGAGCTGCACTGCTTTGTTGATGTATTGATGCAATATATTATGGAGGTAATATCCTGCAGCAATACATTGATTTAAAATGGTTGTAACCAGCAGCAACAGCATGATGGAATGGTCCTGGCTACCTTTTCTGCTTTCTTTTTTGTGTCCAACAGATGAAAACCTTCGGGGTGGTGCCATTACAGCATTGCCAGATTCCTCAAAAAGAAAAGAGCCTCTTGGGTTGTTTTTTTTTTTTCTGTGAGCATTTGGCTTGGAGCAGCTGACCCCTTCAGCTGGTGCACAGAAGATGTTGGATTCTGTCCCCAGAGAGGGCAGCCAAATGGTAGAGACAGGCTCTGGCCACCATCTGCTTCACAGCTGGATGGACTGGGCAGCATTTGCAGCCTGGTTCCTGGGGGGCTGCCAATGCCTTTGGAACAGAGGAGGCTGCCTGACCCACCCTGTTGTATCAGCATGGTCTGTGTTTACTTTCTCCTTCCTTTCCCCTTCAGTGAGGAGCAGTGTTTGTTTTCAAGTGGGTTTGCTCTGCCACTTTCCCAGTGAGCTCAGCCCATTGAAGCCACCAGAGCATGTTGAGAAATAAGACCACATTAGGAAAACCTCCCAGGGAACCCAGCGTCCTGCAGGGTAGAAATTAGACAGCAGATTGTACAACAAAGCCTCAGATATTCAGATGAACTTCTTTCCTCGAGGTCCCACAGGCACATCCAAGTCTGAGCAGCGAAGAGCACAAGCAGCTGCAGTCCTCAGGAGCCAGTGGGCACACTGCTGTCACCAGCTACTGACAGGTCAGGCAGTGGCTTTGGAGCACCTTGAGGAAAAAAGCCTGCTACCCAAAATAAAGGTGATTTCACATCAGGGAGAGAGCAGTGGCTTGGAGCAGAAGGACAGTCTCACTGCAGAGTACCACAGGGAGATTTGCAGAGGGGAATTCACTGTTCGGGTATTTTTATTTGAGTGCTTTTTCTGTCTGACTTGGCACAGATGTGCTGGCATGCTCTGATGCAGAGTATTGCCTGCTGAAACATTCTAACAACTTCTTTTTTTTTGGAGAAAATAGCAATGAGGTATATGCAATAACTGTTCAAAGCTTGTAATAAATCCAAGGAGTCATCAAATAACTGGACCACCCATACATCTAAATCCTCAGTGTGCCTCCTAGGTACAGTGATTGCTTTGGAGCAGATGGAGAATTGAGAAGACACCCAAAGCTGAAGGGGGCACCTCTCATCCTTTCTAGGGACAGCATAACCAAGCATCCTTGGACTATGCACTTACAGCTTGTCAGGGAGCCTTACAGGATGCAGCTAATGTCACGAATGAATTTCCCTTCTCCAAAAGCCCATCTCACAGAAGAAGAAGCCAAGAAAAAGAGTCTATTAAAAAAACTTGTTCCTGGAGTAAGACACAAGCAAAAAATCCAACTGTGGTCTTGAAAAGGTCACATTTGGGTTGCTTACTGTGTGTCCTGGCAAGTGCAGCAACTGCTGTTGTTCCCAGCTTTGAGGGGAAGAGAATAAATTCATGTGGTTCTAGGCTGAGGGGTCTCTACACCAAATAAAGAGAAAGAGCACTCATTCCCTTTTTTTCTGTGAATTGAAAGTGGATCAATGAACTGAATGCTCCTGGGGAGGGTGATAAAAATATCCTCAGTAGCCTGGATTGCTAAAGAAACACTGAAAATAGAGCAAAGGAGATTAACTACATGCTATTAAACACCTGAAATTTTCCTCAGTGAGAAGTGTTCTAGCATCCAGTTACCAAGCAGGGAACCACTTACAGCCCTACTCACTTACTGGAAATTTTCAGACTAGCTGAGAAATTCTGGTGCAGATGTCACTGTCTGTTTCTATTTCTGGCTGTGTTGCTGTGCAATTAAACTAGAACTCTTTCCTGAAGGTTAAAGTGACAATAAGTTAACTGTACAGTACTTACTTCTATGAAGACATCAGCATTTGCAAAACATTTCCTTGTTGGCATCTGAAAATATAATTTGATGTTAGTTACCATCTTCTCCAATGAGACAAAACTTAACAGAAAGAAACTGATTTGTGGCTGAAATTTCATCTTATCACCTTAATAGTGACAGAATCTGGCTCAGATAGTGTATATCCTTTGCAGTATGTCTTGATAAAGGTTTCATGTTGATTAGTTACTTGGGCAACTGGCCAAGCACTCTTTGCTTATTGTAGAAGACAGCATTTAGTTGGTAATAGACTTTGAAGAAATCCCTCCCACTTAAACCAGAAGATGCTAAATAAGAGTAGGTCTGACTCGTGTTTTGAAAGAAGAGAAAGAAACAAGGAAACAGGATGGATGTTTCAACTTCAGTAGACCTTCCAGTACTTTTTACTTGGGTTTCTTCAGGTTTCCAAACTGGATATCAGGGAAAGACTTGATCATTTTTCTGAAATCTTCCATTGTGGGGAACAGCCCTTGGTGGTAGAGCACAGAGAAGAGCCATTGCTGCCAATATGTGCTGAAAGCGATTTTAACCAGACAAGAAATCATTGAAAGGCTTCTTTTTATGCAGAAACACCACTGAGGTGCTGCTTGTCTTACTGCCTTTGTGTGAAAAATATTTTTGCTTGTACCCTTTTGCTTGTTTTGAATTACAGCTCTCTGTAGCTCCATGTAGTATGATTTTTTCCCCCACAGTAACTGCTACTTGAAGTGGAGTAAACTTAGATCTTCTGCTGTTAGAATTACAGATTCTTCTTTATTCACTGGAGAATTTTCCTGGAGTCTTGTTTCTTCTGAGCAAAACTTGAAGATGAGACTCAGACTAGTGGAGCTACCTATTTAAACACTAAGACAGAGAAATCTTTCCACATCCTTCACTATGTTGGCTGCTGGAGTGTGGTGGTGAAGAGCAGTATCTTCTGGGGGAAGGCAGAAGGTTATTCAATGAGGGGGATTTTTGCCTTTGCTACAACTGCTTCCACTGGGATAATCAGCTAAAAGAGGCCACAAGACAAACCTGATTACGTCTCAGTCACTGACAGCCATAACAGCTTGTATATACAATTAAGCAGTTTGTCACACATCACAGTATGCACTGAAAATATTGTGATAGATGCAGCTACTACTGTATATGGAGCTGTCAGAAAATGGGAGATGTAGGGATTGTGCCTTCAAAAATACAGAAGTTCCCAGGCCTATTTCATCTAGGATGTTGCTTGCCAGTTGAAAAGCAGTGCAATTCCTATGAAGTTGTTCAGTATTCTTCTTCCCACTTTGCTTTTCTCTTACCTTAAGAAGGAAAGAGTAATCTAGCTCAATTGATTCACCTCAGTTGCAAGACGAAAAGGTCACCATTGCACGAGTGGTTGTCAGAAAGTCATGGTTTCAGCAGTGAACAAACTATAAGGAGCAGGACCACATAAAAGAAAGATTATTGAAGGGTGGGTTCTTGCAGAAGAGAAGCCTGTGGACTGCAAGAAATGACCCAGATTCAGCTGAACCTCAGAGGATGACACAGACCAACCCCAACCCAAGGCAGGATTAAATACATTTACATTTTTTCTAATGAACATTGGTCTAACTGGCAAAAATGGAAACTCTACAGTTTCCTCAGGCAACCGATTCTACTTCTTTGCTTTCAATATCATTTGATAGCTTTTTAGAAAATCCAACTTGTATTATTTCTACTGCTAATAAGGCCTCTTTCTTCTTGTCCTATCCATCACATATATAGACAGAATATTCTCCTTTGTGCAGTCCTTCTCATATACTTAGACTCCTCCTCTGACTCTTCTCATCTGTAGACCGTAAGACCCTGTTTCTTTCCATTCTTCCTCCTGGTGTGGTTGTCCTAACCTATGATTATTTTGCCACTCCTTTCTAGACTTCTTTTTGATGGGTTATTCTATAGGAACACCTATGGAAGCTAGATACCTTACTGTTAAAGTCTTGCCCAACAGAAAACAGAGCAGATTACACATCAGCTCTTCAAAGCCAGGAGCTAAGAGGGCAACAGAACTAGGGCCATGGCCTCAGTCACAAGCTGGGAGAGCAGACCAGCTCTGGCAACACTGAGAAGGGTCAGGTCACCAAAGAAGGAGAGGAGATGAGGCAGGTCTGAGGTCAAACTGAGAAATGAAGCCCACAGGTCAGGATCACCAAAGGCCATGGAAAGGCACAGCAGGGCTGCAACAGAGCTTATTGCAGTATGTAATATGTCTGTTGATTCTGCTTTTTCTGCCATGTTTTGATAGAACTTGTTGGTTAGCACCAGAATATGATGATAGAAGACTTATTCATGCAAAAAACAGTGTGCTTTTTCCAAGGGCTGATATTTAGAGAACACTGTTGGAAAAAGAAGTGTTCTCATTTAACCTCAGAATATGAAAACGATTTGACTGAAACTGAAAATCTTCAAGTCTGTTTCTCAAATGCAAGGATTGTACATGTGCCTCCATACAACCATCCAGGAACTCATCTCCTCCCTGCAGCTTCCCTCCAGAACAAAATGTCCATAAATGACTAATATGACATGGAAATCACATTAAACAGGAGTCAGACTTTGGAGATTATTATTTAGAAAACATAAATCCACTTAGCTAAATGGACTGATGTTCCTGTTGGGCTAGTCAAGTGAATATGATTTTATATGTGACAGGTTTCCTCAGATCTGCAATTTTAAAGTTTGTATCAGCCTTTGAAATGCATGCACTCTGATTATGCTTCTTTTTCTGAATTTCAGATGGACCTTCCACTCCTAGACTGTCCTGCCCTGCTATATGCTCACAGCAATGCAGGATGTGTTCACTTAACAAAGGACTTACTTTCCATTTTAGCAAACAGGTCAATTCTCACAGCTCTGCCTCAAGGCCTCGGGTATTTCCCAATTCCTTCTCAGTGATTCCTCATTCCTTCATGAGTTCTTCATCCAAGGAACCACCCCCTGCTGTGTTCTCAAGTGGCAAATTCATTTGTGTGATGCCAACATTATGTGGCATAAAATCAGCTGGTGATCTTGAGAAACAAACCTGAATCTTGACCAGCATTTGAGCCTGAATTTGGAAGGAGCATCAATATGCTCATCTGCCACTTAGAATTCTGACAACATTCTCCAGCTTTCTATAAATATCTCATTCATTAATTCAGAGGGAAATTGGGTTTGTACTAAAATTATCCTTCATAAACTGCCTTAGAAAAAAACTTCAGTGTTTCTGTGCTCTGAGCTACAGTTATTCAGCTATTCAAAGACATAGTTGACAATGACTGGTGCCCAAAAATGTTAAGTTTTGAATTTTGAATGAATTTTTTTGTATTTATTGGAGCCTCAACTTAAAGTCCCTAAACCAAACAATTTTGTCTTAACATTCGTTATGTCTCTAAGTTAACCAAGACACTGAAAACCAGTGTAGCATTCAGAGGTAAGTCACAAGAACAAAGCAAAATATAGAAGAATGATGTTCGGTAAGACACTAAAAAGAACACTATGAGGCAACTTAATCACCTACTGTATATATCTGTGCTGGAACATGATACACTTTTGGAGAAGGCTGTGAAACAAAGATGTGTTGCAGCTGATGAAATTCAAATGGATGTGATTAGGTAAGTTAGGTACAATTACCATAAAATGATTTGCCAAGGGACATGTATTCTCAGGCTTTTGAGGGTACTTTCTGGTTCCAAAACAGGTTCCCAGGTTCTGTGTGGGACTTGTGAGATTCTGTCAGCAGGACAATGAAGGACATTAGGTTTGGTGTCCAGTAACTGTCCTCTTTCC
>NW_009951952.1:2357914-2375893 GCF_000747805.2 Chaetura pelagica
TCTTTCCCTGTCTCATTTTAAACCCTTGGACTTCATTTTTTCCCTGGCTGGAGTCAGTCCTTTAAACTGTAGTTGGTAAGCAGTGAAAATAGCTCAATTTTTAAGTCTAGAATAGTAACACTTTTGGATACTCATTCTTGTAGAAAATATCATTCTATCAGTGTCCATTTCACTCCAAGATTTATGAGGTTTAATAGGGAAAATGATTTATAAGGAGAGCTATTCCCACAGTGAAACCAATTTGTCCTAAGTGTTCACCAGAGTCATGAATGATTATGAAAAACAGCAGAAGATGATGTATTTTAGACTTCTACTAAGTCATAAGCACAAGATAGGCAGGTGATGTATGACTGTCTGAGGAAACATGGATGTGTGTGGAAGCCACTGCACTGTAGCTAACAGGAACAGAGGATAAGGAATAAAACAGCTCTGCAGACACCAAGATGAAAGAAGGAGGGGAGGAGGTTCCCCAGGCCCCAGTGCAGGAGTTCCCCTGCAGCCCACCAAGGACCACGCTGGAGCAGATGTCCCCACAAGCAGCTTGTGGGGGACCCCCCACTGCAGCAGCTGGATGTGCCCTTTGGCTCAACCCTGCCCTGTTGAAGAGAGGACTGAGGCAGCTGCCACGTGGCACCCAGCAGCCAGCCAGGGTTAAGCCAACCCATTGAGCTAGAGCTTTCAAGTTCTACCTATAGACACATTTTACTGTAGACTAATGTATCAAATACATCATTTCCACAGGTGTAGTCAAAATAATTGCAATTATCAATTCTTTCCATGTCTTTACATGTTCCTGTCAGTTCAGTGTTTTAAGCCAAATCACAGCTAAGGGACCTTTAGAAAAAAGCTTAGTAGGATCATTTTGTCATTGCAGTAAACATTTTAGCCAAGCTCCTGGTTCCCTCACATTTGTTGCTGTGTTTCATTATGGATATTAATATATTTCTCCCTATGAAACACAATTCAGACTTCTACCTTAGACACTAACAAGTTGACTTTGATGGCAGTCAACAGAAAAACCCTGAGATGGTTAATGTGAAAAACCCAGCAGTTTAAAAAAGAAGCTCCATATTCTAATTTGAATTGTTTGTCTGGATGTTTTCATTCCAGGATGCTAATGAAACCAAGCCCATTGTTTCACACTGCCCCAGAGAAATGACTGCTGTTCTGCTTGTGAGTTTTGTTAGGTAATTTATAAATGTACAACAAAATACAGACAGACAGAGTCCAAGGATATAAATGAATCTTTAAAATTAAGAGGAACAGATCTCCTAGCCAGCTAATTCCCTCAAATTAATTCAATTTAGACTGAAGTGCACTCTCTTTTTACTGAAAAATTCCTGTAACCCTGAATTGAGTGTAGAATTAATTTTTGCACGGGAAAGCAGGTAAATGTGAGAATGATTGAAACGCTGAGATCTTTTTCCTGAAAGAAGTTAAAATAAATATTTCAAATGTCTTTATGGGGGTTTTTCTGTTTTTTGGTTTTTGGGTTTTTTTTGGGGGGGTGTCTGTTGTTGTTTTGGGGGTTTTTTTCCCCTTTATTTTTTGTTTGTTTAATTCTTTAATTGAAATGCATGCAGACATCTCCCAGACACTGTTTGGTAAATTCACTGAGGGAGGAGGGATAAAAACTGGGATGATGGAGTGGGGAAGGAGGATAAACCTCTGAGACTGGAAAGAGAGGTGAGGCTGAGGGCACAACCATGTCTGGTGGCAATGGCTGGATCCACAGAATTTATGTGCTTCTGGGTTAGCCCATGGGGGAAAGAACCTGCCTGTAAGGATCAGACAGAGAGTAAATTTATGTGGGGGAGAAGTCAGGCAGTGAGATAGTTTTTTGAGGAAAGTAGAGAAGGCAAAAGAAGATGGAAATTACATGGGCTGAGCTGTAGGGCCACAGCAATCATTGTGAACAAACCACTCCTTTCACAGAGTGTGTTTTGGAAAAGCTGGGCAAGTCCTGTGCAAGGCAGAAGCTGGTGGGGGAGCAGGGAGCAGAGAAGAGGTGGCAGCACAGGCAGGCAAGACCAGTCATCTCCAGCATGACACTGGGGTGGTGGTGCTTGGTGGATACAAGGAAAGGTCCTTCCCTTTTCTTGTTGCAGTGCCTTGTCCTTCCCTCAGAAACTTGTTTTCAGGTGGCTTGCACAGATGTGAAGCACCAACTGGATCCTCAGTGTTTCTGCAAGTGCAAAGCCCCACGTGTTACAATTCAGTGGCTGAAGCTACAATCAGAAAACCACCAGCTCTTAGGATTGTGGGCTCTGAAACAAGCAGCATTGTAGCCTCCTTAAAACCCTCCTTGTACAAAATAGACTTACTTATGCTCCACTCACTGGATTTTGTGATGGATTTCTCTGATAGTCCTTCCACTAGACTGCAACAGCTTCACTCTCTTCACAATAATGTCACCTGCTGGGAGGGCACGTGAAAACTGAAGGTATCTAATGAGGGGTCTCTAGCAACCTCAGAACAACAGATTTTTTGTCTGCTTTAGACAAAATTTAGATCACATTACACAATCTTCTTTATCTCATTTCTACTTGCATCAGGGATACACCAGCCTAAAGATGACCTACTTTCCCTGAAATATTTGCCTTGCTTTTAATTATAGCAATTATAATGCCCTGATCACTGGCATAGTCCCCAGAATGTTGACTTCTTTCTTAATGTTGTAGTTATATAGATGACACAGACTCTTTACTAGCCTGTTGCCCTCTAATTATCCAGCTGGAGATGATGCCTGTGCCAGTGACAAGCAGGACAGCTTTGTGTGTGGGATCTTTGAAGATTTCTCAGGAGGCTGCTATGCAGCCATCATTATGCATAGGTTCCTTCAGGGGACAGGTAGAGCTGTATGTTCCTTCTAAACACTAATTTCTTTCTTATTTTTCTCTTCTTTCACTTTCAGTGTAGCCTTTTTAGCAAAGTGCATAACACAGACAGAGCAACCTGGAAACCCTCAAATGGTTGGCACATCTCTCAGCCTATGTATCACAGACTAATTTTTTATTCTTGTTAGATATATGCATCAGGAAGTTTTTTTTCTTTACAAAGTTATTTTATGTCTTTGAGATTCTTGTCATTTGCTTTTTTGTTTCTTTTTTTGTGGTTTTTTTAAACTAGCTTATTTTTTTTTCTATCTTTATTAATTCGTTTTACCTGAGGACTAACCTAGACTACTTAATATTTTTATTCATCACCAGAACAATTTGTGTGTGGTCAAAGAGATTAGGAGAGTGAATCAAGCTGAACATGATTAAATGTAGCATGTAACAACAAAGAAGAAAGGAGTAACACTCTTCTGCTTCATAAATTGACCCAATACTTTCTGGTTTCAGAGTAATGAATATTTATGTTTAGAAAAACAAATAGTAGCAAAGATTACTTTGGCCAAAAATGTACTAAAGAGGAAAAACATTCTTATATCACAAGCATGATATCGTAGGAGTGATTGAGTGGCTTGATTAATGTGAAATAGTTTCAAGAACTTTCTGCTGGTAGAAAATACCATTTTTACTGCATCAGAGCCTTCCTCCTTCCCCACTCTCTCTAGGGGATCCTGCTCTAGCAGGGGGGTTGGACTAGATGATCTCCAGAGGTCCTTTCCAACCCCTACCACTCTGTGATTCTGTATGATTCTGTGATTCTCAGGCCTTACACCTTCTCTGTCTTGATTCCTTATTAAAGAATCTCAGTTAAAAAATGAACCAGAGGCTTTTTGCTGCCACCTGGATGAGGTTTGTGTTGTGTCTTGGTCTGGACAATCAGAAAGCCACTGGCCAGCCCAGAAAGGGAGACTACAGCTAGTCACTGTCAGATTTTACAGGGAATCTTCTTGTCCTGTGAATGACACTCTACACGTGTGAAAGTCCTTAGTCTCCTACTTCACAATATTACTGGGAAAGAAACAGTTAACTGAGAATGTTTTGATATTCCCAAATGGAACTGAAGGATGCAGTAAATACATGATTGCAACCAGATCAGAATCGCTGATACCTCTGCACTGTCTAATAATTTAGTTCCCCAGCTCACCCCTGGGTGAACTGATACTGTAATTGCTCATGCTGCAGAAATGTTAATTTGCTTATGGGAGCTCTCTTTTGGAATGAGCTGATGTGTTCCCATTAATAAAAACAAATGAAAACGAAAACCTGGGGATGCTTCTGAGGGAAGTCCAGCCCAGGGACTACTCCCAGTGGGCAGCATGGAAGTCCCATGCTTAGTTCCCTCTGCCCAAACTACTTCAGTGTTATCACAGCTATTTTTGCACCTCCAAATACCCTCCTTTCCTCATACCATGACCTGGGACATACATTGCATACCCTGTACTTCATGCTATAAAAATATCCTGGTGGGCTGAAACATAGCCCAGGTAATTTCAGAAATAAACAACACACAAGAAGCTCCCTCTGCCTGATGGCTAAAAGGAGTTACCCCACACAGCCTGGGAATTACCCTGGGCTATGTGCTTTACAAAGAGGATCTGGCTCCTCTTTCCTGAAGGGGAACCCAAGGCAGTGTGCTCTGAGTCCCTCCACATCACTTGTCTGGGAGCTGAAGATCATTTCCCAGGAGGAACAGCTTTTGGAGCACAGGTGCAGCCAGCAAAGAGTGCCAGTTGTAACCCTGCCTTTCTGCCAGCTCCAATTCTTACACAAGATGAGCAGGCCCTGTTTGATAAATGCTGCTTTTGTTCGGGCAGCCCCTGGGACCCATCTCAGGTGCACCAAAATGTCTTGCCTGGGGATGGCAGGTGGCCTAAAACTGCCAGGTCCTGTAAAGCTTGGTACCTCTTGAAAAAGCCTTCAGGTCTGTCCTTAAGGAACATCCATGGTCTCTCTCATCCCTTGTCTTCCAGTGTCCAGCCTTTCACAGGGAGATGAAGGGGCAGTTGTGGTTGGTAAGAGCTGTCTCTCCAAGCCATCTGGCTTGATGTCTCATCAGACTTCTGGGCCATCTTCCTTACTTTCATCTTAATTTGCTTTTGTTGCTATAAATGCCTGCACATTTTTCTACATGTACATGCCATGTGACGTTTCCACTCATTGCTGCACTGGCACAGCCAGTCCCTTGATTTTTAAGTAGCAACATTATGTAATAAACATCCAAATCCCATGAACACAGCAGGAGGCTCCTGACAGCTGTAATTATATTCCACAAGGCATGCAGCCCTCATTGTGCTCTGTTCATTAGGGGTTTTGTTTGGTTTTGTTTTGTTTGGTTGGGGTTTTTTTGTGTTTTGTTGTATTTTTTTTAAGCTGGAAAAGCAATTTTTTTGGTTGGTTTCATCCATTTAAAGCTGAGAAGGTCTATTCCTTTGGGGTGTTGGGAAAGGTTGAGTGCCTGTGGAGACAGGAACAATGTGTGGGGATTAACAGGGGATTGAGAGGACATGGCTTTCTGCAAATATAGCAGAGCAAATAGCAATTTTAAACAGTGCTTTTCTTCAGAAGGTGCTTGGGCAGTGTCACAACACACACTTACAAAATGGGGATAGATTCTTTCAGTTTTCCTGCCAGAAGAGAAAACAGAGCCTTTCAAGATTCAGCCCACACCGTTAATTCTACAGATTACCTGACTATAAAAATGCATGGAAGGTAACTGGCATAGCAGAGGCTCTTCCCAGTGTTAAAAGTTAAAATGTTTCTGAACTCTGAATTATTAAATCACCATCTATACACACAAATTTGGTTCAGTTTCAGTTGTGTGTATCCTTAAATTTAATGGTGACTTTCCTTACTTAACTTGTTTCCAAGTTATTCAAACACCACTGAAGTAAATAACTCTCAGGACAGTGCAAATGCCTTTTTTCAGTTTCATTAATCCAGTCTAAATTTAGCCTGTACTCAAAATACTACAGGAGTCATTTTGGAAAAACTTCATGTATTTGAGTGAGAAAGGTGAATGTCTCCTTTATTTATGGATATGATTTCATTCACTATTAAAATGAAGTTATGTTAGACAAGCACTGGCAGCCAGACATACTTGACAGTTTTATTTAAGATAGGGACATTATTTACAAGGGCATGTAGTGACAGGACCAGGGGTAATGGCTTTAAACTGGAAGAGGATAGGTTTAGGTTGGACATAAGGAGGAAATATCTCACTGTTGGGGTAGTGAGACACTGACACAGGTTGTCCAGGGAAGTTGTGGAAGCCCCATCCCTGGAAGTGTTCAAGGCCAGGTTGGATGGGGCTCTGAGCAACGTGGTCTAGTGGGAGGTGTCCCTGCCCATGCAGGGGGGTTGGAGCTAGATGATCTTTAAGGTCCCTTCCAACCCAAACCATCCTGTGATTCTATGAAGACAGGAAAACTGGCAGTGGTCTCAGTCTGAGGTACAGCTTTGACCCTTTCATTCCACAAACACTCTTATTTCTTGTTATTTCTGCCCCTTGATGGGGAACTTCACCATTGCCAGAGTCCCTGCTTCATGGACCTTCATGGACTCACCTGGTCTTGACAGGTATAAGTTCTCGTAACAGGACACCAAGGTATCTTCTTTCAAAACAGAACAGTATTAACTCAAAAGCAGAGGAAGTGTGTTAATCAGTGTTGCCTTTGTGTTTCTTTGCAATTCAGGAAGTTCTGCTCAGTCCAACTCCAAGTTTCCTAACCCCAGCTAGGAAGAGGTGGGAAACCCCTCAGGCTGTACCTCAGTGTGTTTCTGGCAGTGATGCCTCTGACTGCTGCTGCCCACAAACTGGTCTTTTTTCACTGGACCAGAAAATCTGATTAGTGACCCTCTGACACCAAACATTGGCACAGAGAGAGAAGAAAACTGTTAGCCTTGGCTGGGCTAGCTGACCAGCTCCTATTTAATAACTATATTGTAAATAATAATTGATAACATTCCCCCTGCTTGGTTATTATTTTACTTCTTTTTTTTTTCCTTCTCTCTCAAACTCTCTTTTTATTTCACTTTATGCCTTATAAAATAATAAAGTTGCTCTCGGTTGGCACAAGAGTTCTGCAAGAAATGGAGGAAAAATGAGACCTGGACAAGAACTGGGTGATTCCTGACCACAGCCTGAGAATGCTGGGCAGTTCTAGCCCAGCATGCAAGCAGAAAATACAGCCCTTGATTGACATGGCACCCAAAAACCAGAGAGGAGTGTAGATTCCAAAGTGTCTATCAAAGGAAAATTAGTATCTACATAAAATCTTTGGAGACCCAGCCCTAAGAATTGCTTTCCACACATCTGTCTGACTTAACTTTGACAAGACAGGTAATTCAAGGTAATTTGAAGAGGCTTATAACCTCTTTTTCCTTCCTCACTTCCTGTGAAGTTTTAATGGACACTTCAAATTGGAAAAAAAACCCCAAACTATAGGAAAAGAGACAGGGAAGGTTATTTCTTTCTGAAATTACTTACATAGCATGTTCTCATCCACATATTTCTTAAAGTCAGCCTGGCTTGTGGCTGTGCTACAACAAATGCTCTGCAGGCTGTTTGACAGTTATGGGCTCTGTTAGCTTCGTGTTGAAAGCTCTCCTCTAGTGTACTTTCCAACCTGAATCAAAATCAAACTTCCTCTGTGGTGGTTTCTGTTTCAATGGAGCTGTAACTTCCATTTGGCTTCTAATGATCCTGCTACTCTTGCCACCTGACGGAGATGGAGTAGAGAGAGATTAAGAGGCCTGGCAGGGATGACAATGATTGAGTCAAGTTCTGGTGTTTTTTAAGACAGCAAAGCATGTATCCAAACAGCACTTTTCCAAGCTGCCTTCCCAGAGTGTGCAATGGTTTTGTCTAGTCAGCAGCTGCTGGAATAAGATTGCTAAATGGTACCCCATTTCTAGAAACCCACTTTTTCTCAAGCCTTGGTGTTGGCAGACAGTTTGAAAAACTACAGAAAACACGCAGTTAAAAAGGACCTATAATAGTATGGGTTGCTGTAAAAATTTCATTACAAGTTTGAGATGGTTGCATTACTCATTAGTGACATTTCTCAGCTCAAGAGCAGCAAAAATTTACAGCCCTTCACATCATCGTATAATGTCTATCCCCACAGGTTTTTAAAACAGGCATTAAAATCCAATAAGGCCAGAATTTTTGTCATGATTTTCTCTCATTGATTTCTTAAACATTTTGGAGTCCTTATTTATAACCAAGCAAAGGATGGTCATCACTGTGCTATGAAGTTACTTCTGAAAATGATGAGTGCAGTGGCCATTTTCTGGGAAATAAATATGTGCTTTTGATGGGAGTGCACACTGTAACATAAGTAAATCTTGGCTAAAAATAAAAGCTTCTATCTTTCTGGACAGAGTTTGGAATAAGTCATGCAAAGAACCTTTTTATGTGTGCCTGGCTGTCTTCTCCCCATTCAAATACATTGACATTGGTCAACTTCTACATTTTTCATACCTCCACATCACCTCTCGTAGTAAGTAGGGGGGCAATAAAACTGTTCAGGGGACATATTAACAATTTAAAAGCTGTGCAATGCATACGTCGTGCAGGGAAGAGACTTCTCTCTAGCAGGTAATAAATATTAAGATTAGATTAGGAAGGCAGACTGATGGTCCTTCAGTACACACCTCCTGCAGCCCACAACACTTCATCCAATTTGCTCTCATCGCCAACTCTGCTTATAAATGAAGAAGCCACACACCTCAGTATTTATAGGTCAGAGCTGCAGGTCTGGTTAGTGACATTATGCATACTGTAAATCAAGTCATACCATAAACACAGAGACGATTTATTGCCAGGAAGCAAAAACCCCACATTTTAGATTAATTTTTTTCTCTCACCTATAACGCATGTGTTGAGAAAGCAGAAGTACCATTAACATCCTCAGGTGAAGCAGAGGCTTCTGTGGGCAGCCAGGAGTGATGAGATGAATCACAGTGTGATTAATTTTGACTTTTTTTTTTTCTTTTTCTGTCTCTCTGGTAAACTTGGCCTGGAAATAGTGTGATTCCATCCAGTTTTGCTAGATGATGTGGAAGGAAAATACAGACAAAAGACCATAGTGTCAAGCACTCATGTGCTCTGGTGTAGCCCATTTGGAACAGCTGCTTGCAAGTTCCTTACAAATTCCTCTTTCAGACCATTTACTTCTGCTCCAGGACTCAGCAGGTTCACCCATCAGCTGCAGTTGTGTGTTTCCCTGTCTCTTGAACCACGTGGGTATATTTTTTGGAACTGAGCTTGCCTCTCTTTTTTTGTACTCCCTTTATAGAATGGTATTACATAGTCATGAGCAAGGTAGTGTTCACATTATCCTAGAGAGCAATCATTGTTTTAGTTAGACACCTACCATGCCTGGAAAGGATAAACCTGAAAGTTTTCCTCTGTGTTATTTGTCCAAAAGCCAATGCATTTTGGTGGCTTTGGACTCCACCTTTTTGAGTACTAACTACTGCTGGCCATGGTTAGTTTAGAGGGTGTTAAGGTGTGGGAACACTTGAACATCAGATGTGTTTATTGAATGGCAAAGTCAGTATGAACAATGTCATCCTTAATGGTGAGAGTGGAATCACGAGACACTGTGGTTTTCCAAAGGAAACTCCAACTTGGTGAAGTTTAACTAAATGCAAGCAAGTAGGGTGTGTTCTGTCTTTGTTTAAATAAGTAATAGATTGAACATGAAATATGAAGTACTAAGCCTTTAAGGGAGAAGCCTTCTGCTTCCTGACTGAAGCATGAATTTCATAGCTAATTATCTATTATTTTTAGAAAGATCTCTTAAATTTAATGGGCTAAAAGTGGAGATTGTCTGTGTTTGTGAAATACAGCTTTGCAATAAGAGCTACTATGTGGTTATAGCGTAGCTTTATTTTGGGTACTCAGCTACCATACTTGAAAAATCCTTGAACTTTCTTGGAAGCTGTATCAGCATGGAGCCAAAAACATATCAGAAGTTACTGAAAGCTTCATTATTTTTTTTTTCTACTTTGTATATTCTTGCAGTCCTTAGGTACAGCTGTATTTTGAATACTTGGGCTTTGAGAATCCATGTAACTAAATGTAAACTTGAAGGTGTAAGCAAAGGGGAAAATTAAATATTGAGGGTGACACAAAGCAACACTAAAGAATATTAAGCAAATGAAGAGGGAATACATACAAAAATGTTCCTAGTAGTGAGTTCTCCTTAAGCCACAGAATTTTCTCCCAGATGAACCTGGGAGGAGAGCACACAGCTGAAGCACCCAAAGCCAGGCTGTGTGTATCAATGCCATAGTGTCTAAAAGGTGCCTGAATAAGCACTTGAGATACTTCTTTTCCGTGCACTGTTAATTTCAAAGAATGAATTGTCAGAATATCAGACCTCTGGAATCCAAACTGGAGTTTATTTCTGGCAGGAACTGGAAGCTCTTACGTGGTACTGGGACTGACAGTGTTGATGGTCCTGATGAACAGTTGACACACTGGGAAAGGATGGGCACACCCACAGTCCTCAGGTTTCTTGGGCCAGGTGGAGCCCAGGTGTGGGGAGAAGGAAGAACAGGGTCATAGTTCTTCAGGGTCCCCAGTCTGCAGGGGTCCCCAAGGCCACCACCAAGGGAGCACTCCTGGAGTACCTTTCCCTAGGAGGGAAAGGCAGCCACATTGAACGACACCTTCCTCCAATATAGAAGTAGAGCAACAGAGAATTTAAACACAAACATTTTACATATGAATGTACATCTGAAGAGAGCACGAGAAGTGTTTAAATGTAGGGTAGGACCATCTGGACAATTGATTTACTATTGCATGCATGGACATTTTGTGTGTGTGTGTGTGTGGAAAGAGCTGTTTGCAAGAGTAGCAAAACAGAAACTAAGCAAAAAAGTAATTTTATAAAAAATAACAGACTATTAAAGACTTCCAGGTCAAAGTGCTACATTCCAATATTTGAAGAAGAAGGTATAGGGCTTGGTTCAACTGATTTGCCACTGCTACAAGAGGCAAAATAAGAAAATAAAGTCAGACAGGCATTAAACCTGCAGCACTGATGCTCATAATGTAAAAACACAGAATAAAATTTAATTTCATGACACTTTCAAAAATTCTATCATCTATTTATTGACCTCAGTTAAAGGCCTCAGAAGAACTTAGTACACTTCTACTGCAGATTATATATGTATATAAAAATGAAATTTTAAGGAGCAGTAAATATTCAAATAGAAATAAAAATGATAAGGTTTAAAACTCACTAAAATACTGCAATAAACTGCTTGCAGGAGTTCTCATGTTTCTTGTTCCATCAGCACTCAGATCCTGAAATAGTTAAAAGTTAAAGAATGTAAACACCTCAAGACTCACATTGGTATTCAGGCATTTTACTCTGATGTTTGGACATACTGCACTAGTTAATTAGCTATCTAATAGCAATTGCCATGCAAGGAAACACTTCACAAACACACACATAAAAAAGCAGGCAAGAAGTTTGCACGTGCACTTATGAAGCACTGCAAAAACATCTGGAAGTTAATCTAGGTACTTTCACATCACCCCTGCAAATGATGTTTGTTCATACTACAGCCTTGAAACCACTGCCTTTAAATTCGCCATGTACTTGACTTCACCTGAATTAATACATCTTTCCATAACTCGTGACTCATTTGTTTCCCATATATTCTGTTTTAAAAAATCAATTTCAGGGAAACACAGAGCATTACCTTAAGAGGAACAACATTTATCTGATTTTTCTATTCATAAAGGACTCTGTAGTAACAATGTTAGTCCTAGCGAAACCTAAGGCAATACATGAATTAATTCATATTATAGACCTTTCTTCAGCTTTTTTGCTTAAATCATACAGAATTTTTTCACTTCTCATTTCTTTTGCCCACCAATAGTAAAATTTAGTGTATCCTTTGTTTACCTCTGTCATCTTCTCATTTGACCCTTATCTTTAGTCTTTTATTGGTCAGTTTTTGTTCTCATTGACTTAGATGACTTTTGATGGATTTCAAGATGCCAAAAGTTCCCAGTTTTTACTGAAGATGCTGTTGTTTTAACAGTCCCTGTCCTTGTGGGTGAGCATTCCCTGGAGAGAGATGTTTCGAGCAATTGGAAGACTCAACATGAGGACATGTAAATGTTGAAATTATGGCTTGCAGATCAATGACAAGAAATAGGACGTCTATTTCTGGTAACATTGTAGATTTATAGTTATGAGTCAAGGCTAATGCAAGGTGAACTCCTCCCTTTATGATCACTGCCACAAATGCATTAGCTCATCCATGAATTTAAAAATCGACCTCCAGCCAGTTAGTTGGCAATTTGGCACCTTGCTTTGATTGTATACAATTTAACAAAAGAACATCCAGCACTAATTCAACAGTAATACTGCTTTTGCCTTTCAGGAATGATTGATTCCTTTGGATATGTCCAAATTACATTTTCTTAAGGAAGGGTGTTTACTTTGTTTGCAGTTTATTGTACTACTCCTCAAGGACGTGGCAAAAGTAAAGTTGTTGCTCCTGCTTGTAAGGTTGAGTGTATGTCCTGAACAAAAGTCCTTTCTACAGACAGCCCAGGGGGTGGAAGGATGACTGGAAGGGCAGTTGTTGCACCATGTTTTCTGACACTTTGCTACCTACCTCATCTGGAAGTTACTGTCCCAGCTACCATCTGGGTAAAAAAGACAGGGCCCTTAAATACCAGCACTTCATACCCCAAAGGATTCACCAGATCTTTGTGCTGCCTCAGTCTTGTAGCTGTATTGTGAGCACCTCAGCACTTCTCATGGGTCACCAGGCAAGAGGCTTTGCCTTGCCTGTGTTGACGCCCCTTTTATTCAGTCTTGTGCTGTTGTAGTGTCACAGCTGCTCATCAGGAAAGCAGGCTTGGGTTTAGCTGATTCCATTGATACACTGATGTGCAGCAATGTGCTGTACTCTATTTCTGTGCAGTAGGTTCCATCCTCACTCAACCTAGGGGAAAAGTCTTTCCATTTCTCCCCATTACCTGTGATGATGATGTAAGGCATGACTTACTAGTATGTCCAATGCTTTTATTGTCAGGGTCATAACTAATAATTTAGATAGAGAATCCTTGCACTTATATTTTCATATTAACAATGTATTTACTGTAATTTTTAAATCACACAGCACAAGTGTTTAAGTGTTGGAGGCTCCTTACGAAATTGATATTTCAGATGAACCATTTCCTTAGTTATTAAGCTCTTACTGAGTTCACTCTTTCTAGCTGGGATTTTCACTGGGTTTAGCCACTTGCCACCTAAACCCTGTGGAAATTCATGCCTGTCTGGTTATTTGCACTAACACTGTCTTGGATGTGGGCACCCAAGTATGAGCTAACATTCATTCTTGTCATGCTTTGTAGCCATAGCCCTGCTGGATATTCTCTGAAGAAGATGGTCACCTGCCCTACTAAGGAGGTCATACAACTGTAGGGCTAAGATGTAAACATGTCTGTAGCTGTGGATCTCCCATCTACTCAGTGGTCAGCTCTCCCAGCATTGTGTGTTGGGTCTGCACAGCCATCTGAACCTGAAGCCACCAGCTGTGACTGCAGGTTTACCTGATGAGAAAAGGTATCTTCTTGGACTTATTTCTCTCCCTTTGTTTCCAGGTCAGGCAGATAAGTAGCCCTGTGAGTGAAAAAAAACAAAGAGGTCAACATTGCTACCTGACCCCAGCAAATCTGCTGTCAGTGCTGGATGACACAAGGTGGTCAAGTAGTCATATTGTCATTTAACCACGGGTTGTGTTAGAGTTTCCTGAATAATAGCAGACAGTGCTCCAGAGGTCTGCTGGGGCCATCACTGTGACACATCACTTGAGAGCCCAAGCTATTGATATGTCAGCTAGATATATATATGCTCATTAAGTAAGTCTTGATCAATCAAAGAGGGGAGTTAACAGACATCAGTGTAATATGCTTGATGTCTCATATTTCAGTACCTCATGGTGCTAAGGTGACCCAGCAATCTCCTATTTACAGTAGTAACAAGTGATAGAACAAGAGGAAATGGCCTCAAGTTACACTAGGGGAGTTTCAGATTGGATACTAGGAAAAATTTATTCTCTGAAAGGGTTTTCAAGTGTTGGAAAAAGCTGTCCAGGAAAATGGTCAACTCACCATCCCTGGAGATATTTAAAAGACATGTAGATGTGGTGCTTAGGAACATGGTTTAGTGGTGGACTTGGCAGTGCTGGGTTAATGGTTGGAGTTTATGATCTTCAGAGTCTTTTCCAGCCAAAACAGTCCTGTGATTCTATGATTCTGTGAGTCATCTGAGGCTTTCCTTCCACTGACTTCCTCACACAACCAGTTGGGTGTCTGTCCTCACTGTTCTTTCGTTCTAGCTCATGAAGCATTAGATGGGAGGCTGGCTGGCAGGCTGGGTTAGCTACTCAGTTGGATAACTAAACTAACAGCTGCAGGATGGTGGTGAAAAGTGCTTAGCTGGAAGAGTAACAAGATATTAGTGCTCACACACCTCTTTGGATATCAGTCTGTCCAATGATGCTCTCATTGCAGGGGAAGCTGAACACTACAAGAGTTTTAGTCTGGAGAAGGCAGGTATTTCTGGTGGTTTTGCAAAGCTTGGGCAGGTAAGAGGTGAAAGGACATATAAAAGGATGCTGCACCCAGGGCAGCAAAGCAATTCCTGTCCTGGAATTGTGCTTCTGCTGTACATTTTCTCTTTCTTCAATGGCTGCATGTGAATAGAGAAAAACAAGAATGTTTTCATCCAAGAGCATTTTTGTATCTGTGTAGATCCTTTCCCACCAATGCTATTTGTGCAGCAGGGTGGAGGAGGGACCCATAAAGATAGCAATATGTTTCCTTTGAGTCAGCTGAAAGACAGATTCAAATCACAGATAATGATACCACCAAATGTCAGAATATTCAGATTTTCAGAGAAGGGTCATTGTAACTCATTTATTTGGGATTTGTGCAGGTCTCTCTCTTTTCCCACTTCTCTTTATGTTCTCACTGAATGCTATTCTTCTGTTTTGGCTGAAAATCTGTGGGGGATTTCCATCTTGAAGGTAAGTAGCATTGGGGTTCCTGCTTTTTCCCCTTTCTGTTCTCTGCCATTTATCAGGATATCCTCTTCTACTCTGTAGCCTTCCAGTATCTGCAACCTTCCAGTATCCAAAGCCTCTTGCTTCCTATAGTGTGCATCATAAATCTGCACTGCTCAGAACTTCACTGGGTACATGAGAAAGAGCTGTCAGACAGGGGAACAAGGCAAGACTGTGGCTCACCTCAAAATCCCTTTATTCCCTTGGTTAGGAATCTTACGAACTACTTACATCTCCTCCTCTGGAAAAACTCTCTGGGATTCAGATGCAAAAGCTTTGCAACAGGAGTGCATTTGTGACATGTTGCCTTTGCCTTACAGTTCCACCAGCTAAAAAGCAGAAAATGGACCAACAGTATCAGAAACCCTTCAAATATTATGGAATCATGAACTTGATTGCCTCTTCCACTGCTTTACAGCTGGAATCAATGTGGGGGAAAAAAACCCACTATAATATTTCTATCTTTACTTTTGCTACAGATATCTTTTATTCTCAGATACTGTCCAGTTTTATGTTGGCAATGCCACTTCTGTGGCCCCAGCCCTTGTGCCAGGCACAAAGATGACATCTCTGACCCGTCCACCTCCTGAGGCAGCCCTTTCTCCTGGCTCCCTTTGGGCATCCTCCTGAAGAAGTCTTGAGGCTTTTGTATGAAGTGGCACTTGAGCTTCTCCCTTGATTTGGCAAATGTGGTAACAGCTATGAAGGTGTTTTGCTCCTAAAAGCTCAACTCAGAAGTGTGAGAGGAGTGAGGGAAGTGCAGAGAACTCTCTTTCTCAGAGCAAGGGAAGCGAAGCCTTAGCCTTGACTTCGGACTTTGGAATGGAAAGCAGTGTTTCTCAGGTTTCTTCTTGATTTTGTGCCCTGATTCCCAAACAAATGAAAAAGTCCCATCTCCAAAATACGTTGGAGAGGTCTTTAAGCTGACTTCAGGAATAGTGCCCTAAATTACGTTCTGGATACCCTCATAGTAGGGCTATACTAGGGATAATTCTACCTCCCAAGTGCTGACTGTGTGCCAATGACAAGCTGTATTTCCTAGAACACAGCTTTTGTGTTAAAAGCTGACTGTTATGCTGAAAGAGTTTATTCTCTGCAAATTTAGTTCAATTTTGTCTGCTTGGCACAGATAGTAAATTTCCAACCTCCATAATCAAGCATTTATTAGAATTTCAATTGAGTTATTTTAACCTAGAAAGGGATTTCGTAGGCTATAAAAAATCGACTCTTACTTCACTGGGGACTACACTAATTTGTAAATTGCAGCAGCTATATTTCTGATTTTGCCCAGCTGCTACCAAGTATTAGATTTGAAAAGTCTCTGGCACAGATGACACCAGTGTGTTTTTCTTCCTAAGATCATTCAGTAGGCAGAACTGAAATTTGTCTTCTAAGGAAAAACAATATTTTCATTCTCTCATTTATTTAAAGGTAAATCTTTTGTGTTCTGCCATTGGTTCACTCACAACATCACAGCCACATCTGAAGATGATGGCAGTCTTCTCAAGCAGAACACATTTGATCTCACCACTATTTTCAAGTAATAGTTATTATAAAAAGCAGAATTGGAGTAATAGTGGACATTGAATCTATTTCATGGATCACAAAGCTGTAATACAGAGTATTAGAGATATTCATTTAATCACTTGCCTCACTGGGCTGCTTGGACCAAGACCTCCTGTATTACAAGTCTTGCTGTATGAAGAAGACAGGAACACAGAGGAATTGAACCAATTCTTAGTTAAGGCAGAGAAATGTTGTGTCATATGTCACCGTTTTAGTAGGATAATTCACCATCGTCCCATAGCTTCATAATATATGCAATATAATACATGTATATATATGATATATAGCTGGACAAAACGGTTATCAGAAAATATATCTAGATATATCTTTAATCCCAGCTGCACAGCTGTAAATTCAAATGTCTCTCTAATCAACTGAAAGCAATTAAATAGCAGCTTTTAAAACCATATTGATTCAGCTTTACTGTTCCCCCACTTCTCTAACAGATTAACTACAGGGGGAAAAAGTGCTTCCAAAAGCTATAATTAAGTAAAAACAAGAAAATCCAGCTAAGCCTTTATTTTTGCTTTCAGAAGGCCAGAGTTGCATGTATAGATGGAGAAGAGCTTTTTCTTCTCCCTCAGGAACCTTCATCCTTGCCTCCTCTGAAACTAAGTTTCGCTGCCAAGTGTGATTAGGTGAAGTTGGCACAACCTTTGGGAAGGTTTTAGGCCTGTTTTCTCTGGAACTAAAATCCATCTTCACCATTTTGTTTCTTGGGAAGCAACTAGTGAGGGATACTGGCAGCTAGCAGAGGGAATGGGGCCTGATGGAACAAAGCTTTGTTTCAGACCCCAGCTTTACAACAAACCCAGGGCACTCTCCAGCTGCAATACAGCTCTGCTGGTTTAACAGATCAACACTGCAGAGGGCTCATCCTTTTCCAGTTAGTGGACTGATAACGCTGGAATGTTTATGTTACTGCCAAGGCTTTAAGAACACTTTACTCTGCAGCCTCAGTTGTATCTGCAACCCTCCCAGAGAGAGGAGTGGACTAGATGGACAGCAAAATTGACCAAAGTATCCATTCCATGTATCTACATAAGTTTGGTGTAAGGTCAGGGATCATGGAAGCCAACTTCCTTCCTGCTTCTTCCCTTCTCTCCCATCCATGGCCAGTGCCCAGGGAGGACTCCATCTCTCCATCACCACTGATCCCCAGGTCTGTGCATTCCTGACCCTCCTCACTCTCCCTCAGCTCCTGCCTGCTCTGCCCTCTCTCCAGCAGCTCCAGGACATTTGGGAACTGCTCCCAGCTCAGGAGATGCCCTGGGAGTTGCTGGGGCTGGGGGGAGGCAATAGGGTTCTGAACATTCCTGCACATACTTGTGAATAATTGCACATATTTCTTTAATCATTAGTATTTCATTAAAGCTGTCTGGTTTAGTTTTAAATCCAGAAAGTCTCTTTATTC
>NW_009951952.1:2376014-2418208 GCF_000747805.2 Chaetura pelagica
GCATTGTTGTTATTGGTTTGATTGCAGATCCTGAGTCCAACTGTGTCAGGCAGGTATCCTGGAAGTATTACAGAGAGGTTGTCCAAGCAGCCAGTGATCAGGTAAGGAGTGCGAAATCCCAGGTAGAATTAAATCTCACCAGGGATGTAAAGAGCAATAAGAAATTCTTCACCATGAGGGTAGTAAGGTGCTCTAATAGGTTGCCCAGGGAGGTTGCTGATGCCCCCTCCCTGGAGGTTTTTAAGGCCAGGTTGGATGAAGCTTGTGCAGCCTGGTCTAGTGTGAGGTGTCCCTGCTCATAGCAGGGAGGTTGGAACCTGATGGTCTTTAAGGTCCCTCCAACCTTAACCATTCTATGATTCTATGATTCTATGATCTAGACGAGGGGATAGAATCTACCTTTAGCAAATTTGCTGAAGACACTTAGCTGGGTGGCAGTGTTGGGAGCTGGGAGGCTCTTCAGGGGGATCTGGACAGGCTTGATCCATGGCCCATGGCCAATGGCATGAGTTTCAATAAGGACAAATGATGGGTCCTGCACTTGGGCCACAACAACCACCAGCAGCACCACAGGCTTGGGGAGGAGTGGCAGGAGAGCTGCCCAGCACAGAGGGACCTGGGGGTGTTGACTGACAGGGCTGAACATGAGCCAGCAGGGTGCCCAGGCCAACACCATCCTGGCCTGTATCAGGAATAGTGTGACCAGCAGAACCAGGGAGATGATCCTGCCCCTCTACTCAGCCTTGGTGAGGCTGCACCTCAAGCACTGTGTGCAGTTCTGGGCAAGTTCGCTGCAAGAAGGACATTGAGCTACTAGAGCATGTCCAAAGAAAGGCATAACCTAATGAAGGGTTTGGAGCATATGTCCTAACGAGGAGAAGCTGAGGGAGCTGGAGTTATGTAGCCTTGAGAAAAGGAGCCTGAGAGGAGAACTTATTGCTCTCTACAACTGCCTTAAAGGAAGCTGTAAAGAGGTAGGGATTGGTCTGTTCAATGAAGTTACAAGTAATAGGACAAGAGGTGATGGCCTCAAGTTGTGGTAGGGGAGCTTTAAATTGGATGTTAAGAAGAATTTCTTCACTAAATGGGCCATCAGGCATTGAGACAGGCTGCCCAGGGCAGTGGTGGAGTCACCATCCCTGGAGGTATTTAAGAGTCATAAAGACATAGTACTTAGGGATATGGTCTAGTTAAGGACTTGTCAGTGTTATCTTAATGCTTGGACTTGGTGATCCTTAAGGTATTTTCCAACCAGGGTGATTCTGCAATTCTGTGATTTGAAGGTCCCTTACCACTCAAACCATTCTATGGTTCTGTGATTACTCATCTTGATGGGTCTCACCCAGTCCATGGGGTGGCTGCCCCTAGTGACACCCAGGAGGAGCAACCACAGAGGACTCCACTGCTCCCCACGAGCATGATGGAGCTCACCCCCACACCCTTAGGCCTTTCTGCTGCTTTCTGAAGTCTCTTTCATCACACAACCTAATAAATTTAGATGGTAGAAGCACCTCATGGCCATGTTTATTTTGGCAGGTCCTCAAGGAGCTGCATGCTTCATCAGTCTGCTCTCTGGAAGCAGGCAAACAGGGGGCTGGGGGCTGAGACCTCTTCTGGGAGTGAGGAACATTTTTTTTGCCTGCCAGTCATGCCTAAATGAATGAGATAGAGCCCTAGGAAGCAGTTACCCACTATGGTTCCCTGGGATATCTGGAGTGGTTTGGGATCTCTCTAGGAGTGGGAATAGGAGACGTTGCACTGGAGCCAGGAGAGCACCTGGGAACAGGGTGGGCAGCCAGAGAGGAAGGAAACAAGGCTCCAAAATAAAGCAGCAAGAGCATTAAAAATAAGCATTTATTTTTAAAAAAACTGAGAGGCTAAAAGTGTCCTTGGGCAGTGTGAAGCCTGCTACCAGGAAGCAGGGGTTTATAACCTTTCAGTATTGATTAATCAGTTGGTGTGTTCATTTGAAGCAAAGCCCACGGCTTGTTTAGGAAGTGGCAGCACTGCAGCTTAGGAGTGTCCAAAATACCAGATCTCTATCCAGGCTAATTTAACACTGATGAGATCAATAGGTTTCCTAGGGCTAGGAGTAGATGAGAAGCATGGCTCATTACATGGTGCTTTTGTTCTCCATGGGAAAGAGGAAAAACATTCCGTAGGGTGAGAGAAAGAGGGCTTGGAAATTGTGGAGTCCTGAAAATCAGGCAGTACTTTTGACTTCATCCAGTGAGTCACCTGAAGTGACCTCTCTGAAACAGTGACACAAAACTGGGAGTTGTTCCTTCCTATCTCTGAGTTACTTAGGTATGGCCCTGAAGTGGAGCATCCTTTTTTGGCTGTTGTTATTGTCACTGATTACACATTTTCCACTTGTTCTTCCTCTCTTTCTTTAAGCTGCCAAACATAATAAATACAAGCTTTCTGTGTGAAGATAAGTCCCTATACAATCCCATAATCTTGGGTGGTACTGACATGAGCACAGGTTTTATACAGAACTGCTTTTGGATACTGTCTGGTAAATATTGCCTCCTGGTATGAATCACAGAATCACAGAACCCCAGGGGTTGGAAAGGACCTGGAAAAATCCCCCAGCCCAACCCCCCTGCCAGAGCAGGGTCACCCAGAGCACATCACACAGGAACGTGTCCAGGTGGGTTGGAATGTCTCCAGAGAAGGAGACTCCACAGCCTCTCTGGGCAGCCTGTCCCAGGGCTCTGTCACTCTCACAGGAAAGAAGTTCTTCCTGATATTCACATGGAACCTCCTATGCTCCAGTTTGCACCCATTGCCCCTTGTCCTATCACTGGTCATCACTGAACAAAGCCTGGCTCCATCATGAAGCTTCAGAAGTAGACACAAAAAAGCACCTGAAATCTCAAAAGAGGGGTTGTGAGGATGCTCACAAAGCAGAGCGTAGCCCAGGCTCCTGGGTGACCAGCCTCATATGCCTGTGCTCTGCAAGGGGAGAGACAGTGAGCAGAAGAAACCTGAGCAGCAAAGCTTTCTGGAGCAGGCCTGCAGTCACCACCATCACAGGGCAGCAGCCAGTAGGAAACACTAAGGAAAAAGGTGAAATGCTGCTCCTCTCTGGGAGTCAGGTATCTTTGCCAGGCCTGGATGGAAAGCAGGGATTCCCAAAGGCAGTAGCTGTGTTCCTTTGTTCAAAGGACCCAATGAAGTTAAGGAGGAGTATGTGGCTGAACCCTTTGGCTTTTCACAGTTTAAAAATGGAGAACCTCTTAGTATATCAGTTTAATCACTGAACTAGCAACCTATATAGCAGACCAATAGAGTGCTCAGCAAGAAATTGTCAGCAACCAATTCAGTTTCTTCCCTGCCTGAAAGACTTGACCTTCACATCCCCACAGTATGGCCAAAGAACAGTGACAGCATCTCATTCCTGCATGTCCTTTCTCTCTCCAGTCTTGGTTTTTTGCTTGCAAGTGGCACCTCTGTGGGAATGGCTCTTCCTTCTGTATCTGTCTCTAGTACCACCCAGGAATAACCCCTGTAGTCCTTACCACTCCTTGCAAATACTCAGCTCTGTGACATTCTGAAGGCTAACGTCTGGTTGAATTCTAATACCTTCGATTAGACAAGCAAAGATGATTAGAAGGGCAGCTCAAGTCTTCTGGTCTTTATCAGAGGATGCTGGCACTTCCTTCACAGCTCCAAGGGGATGATCAGCTGACTGCAAAGCAGTGCAGGGATGCACTCAGCCAGACTACTCCCTTCTGGGTTGCAGGTTCATACCCAACCTGTGAGTGCAGTGACAAAGAGGGAACTTCAGAAGGCCACTGAGCGATTTATTTGGGAAGTGTTTATTTATATATTCCTATCTGGCACATAAATCTTCGACAGTCATATTTCATAGTGATGGAAAAGACACTGTGTGTAATTTTCTCAACCAGGCAGTCATTGCCTCCTTCTAGAGGAAAGATGAAGAGTTCTGAAGCCAAAAGCATGGCAGACCCTCCTTCCTAGAAGTCGTCTAGTTTTTCCATTGTAAAATTTAAGGAGTCCATTTAAGAGTCTTCCTGCCTCAGAAAGTTAGTTGAAAAATTAATTTGGATTGCAATTTGTTTTCAACTGCCAAACGCTTCTAGCATGTGATGATGGCAGTTCCAGGCAATAAAATGTGATGCTTTTATACCTTGTTAAAGATGCTGTGTTTATTTTTTTATCCATCCCATTTAACTTCTCAGCTATGTTGCACACTGACCTGGAGACTGGACTTGGTGATCTCAGGATCTTTTCTACTAAGTTAGATCTACTGGGCTAGAGATGGACAGAGCACCAGGGCTGTGCCTCCCCCATTAACCCTTGTCTCCTCACTCCACCAAAAGCTTTGGAGCTGTACTGGAAGTTGCAATGGCTCTCTCCATAGCAAATGCCCCCCACATCAGCATCAGGGAATTGCAGAATCACAGAATTGTCAGGGTTGGAAAGGTCCTCTGAGATCACTGAGTCCAACCATCAACACACACAAAAAAACCCCAGACAAACACCAACAACCACACACACTCCACCAAAAAACCCCCACAAAAAACCCCCACAACCTCAGCCACTAGAGCATGCCTTGAAGTGCCACATCTACATGTATCTTGAATACCTCCAAGAATGGAGACTCAACCACCTCCCTGTTCTAGTTGCCCTCAGTTGCCCTCAGCTGTATTATGGCAGGGCAGCTCCCAGCAAAGCTGCCTTTCCAGCTGTAAACCCACAGGATCCTTACCCACAGGGGAGCCCTGGCTGAAAAGGGTCTCAGCCCTCACATTGCCACCAGCCTGTGTGTGTGGCTGTTTCTTGAGTCTTTCCTCCATAACAGCATCTCCTTCTCCAGTTCAGAAGAGTGGGGGCCTGGAGACCACTGGAGCCTTCTGAATACTGCAGCCTTCTGAATACTGCAGCCTTCTGAGCATGGTATCCTGAAAGACAAACAAAAATGCCCTGCATAACTTAACATCAGATTGAATTCAGGGATGTGTGCAGGACTATAAAGTCTCATCCTCTCAACGATATCAATGGGAGCAAACCTTCAATCAAACAACACAGGAAAAGTTAAAGCCAAAGAAAACGAGCTCAAGTAAGAATTGAGCAGAGCTCAGCTAAAACTAGAATCAATAAAGGAGCAAGCTTAATGACCTGCTCATCTTAGTATCGTGTAATTGAGCTCAAATGATATTTAATGGGAAAGAAAAGTGGTCTGACTGTTTGTTAATAATTACTCACATTCCAGTAACAAGGCTACAGGAGTGTTCCTTTAAATGCAAGTTGTGTGTTAGCATTAGCATCCTACTCCAAGTAAGGGAAGCTGATGAACTCCAGCCATGAGAGAAGAATCAGATACAAATTAAATATTTAATGGCTTTAGCAAATGTAGTGGAAATAGATACATAAATTACTTGGCAGGAAAAAAAACCAAAAAAAACCAGTGGCTTTGGGGTAAAGAGAACTTAATTCAACAGCAGCCTGGTTGAAGGGTTTCCAGTCTCATTTATATTGGAGAGTTGCACAACAGTGACATATCCAGTGCTGCAGCTTTTGAGCCCACATTTTTCAGTCACTTTTCATGAAGCAAAAGTGTAAGCAAAGTTATAACAAAGGTGTATTGCACTTATACAGTATAGCTTGCATACTTTTGGTCTGCATCTAGAGGTTTTAAGACTCACCAGGGCTTTGTTGTAATTAGCCAGGAATACACAGAATTATGCAGCATCATGTCCAGCTGCAGAAGGGCATTTTCTTGCTTAACCTACAGAGACGTTCAATGGAACGAACCAAATAATAATGCATTAAATACCTGGGGCTGATCAGGGAAAGGAAAATTGGTTTAATTTTTTGAGAAAGCCTGACAGAAAATCATCTGTCTGAGATGATCCTTTTCCTGATGACATCTTGCTTATTCCATCTTTGGAGGCCAGGAAGATAACCCTGAATCATGATACAATGGGAAAAACTGCTCAAATTGTCTTAGAGTGGGGTTCCCCCCCATTAATTTCTTTTTTTTTGAGTGATAAACAGGTTTCTGTGTTTAGGTAGAACCAAAGTGAGCTCTCTGAGGTTATCAACCCTTTGGATTGGTTCCAAGGGGCTTTCTGCCAGTGGTTAATTCTGCAATTTCATTCTGTCGCTGGATGAGCTTTCCCCTTTGGGAAGAACAGCTGAAGTCTCAGTACATTGGGGTGTGTTCAAAAGTAATGCAGATACCACCCTGTGGCACAGCTCCCTAACCAAAGATGTGGAACATAAAGTCAACTCAATCATTTCCATCAACAAGAGCCTTAATGGAACTGCCAGTGGAATATCAGGTTTCCACTGTTACGTGACACACAACACCTTGAATTTTGAATCACATTTAAAATGTATGGTGAGCAAAATAGATGTTCTGACACTAGATAAATCAACTGCAAACCATTTTAATTCAAAGGGCTAGAGACAAGGAAGATAGTTGGCTACCACACCCTAGCTGAGGAAAAGAAACTGCTTGCAAGAAAAGCAACCTTTTTTGAAGCTCTAATTCAATTGCTTGTGTTGATGCAAAGATGCCCATAGTGGGGCATCGATATTTTCATTCCACTGGGGACCTCAACAATCAATCATTGTATCTGCAGCAGTTTCTCTTTTTTTAATCAGTCTTTCAAGGTCTCTTTTCTCAGTTTGTCATATAGATTAAATGTAATTAAAAGTTAATGCTGCAGAAACCAGGTGACTGCAGTTGTTTAAAACTTATTCTCTGTATTCCTTTCTCCAGCTGGTCTTCATGAAATTCAATATATAGAGGGCAAATTCCAAGTACATGTAGTTGATAAACAAAACTAGTCTTCTCAGGTCCATTTTCTATTACACTTGCCTTCCAGTATGCTGGAATTCTACACAAAGTTCATTTCAAAAGTCTTCACTTTTCTGTAAATATCCTGACTTGAGGCATGAGAATAACTCATTGTTACTTATTATTTGAACAATTCTCCATTTAGAAGAACTTTGTTTATCTCTACTTCATTTTATTATCCTGGATTCTCTATTTTATGTAGTATGGACAAAACCCAAGAACATGGTTTCCAGCATAGCTCTGAAATACAATCCTGTCTCAATTATGAACCACTTCTGAGGTAACTTTATTAGCTACAAAAATAATAGAGAAGTACTGAAGAACCTTCATATCCAAAACCTGGGGGAAGAATCTACCAGCAAAATGGCTGTTCTGATTTTAGTCTGAATGGCAAGGTGGAAATAAATGAGAAACTTTATGTGTCATGCTATTTGGCTAAGTGAGGTGGTGAAATGTTGGAGGACATTCCTCCTAGGAAAGAAAGGTGTAAGTTCAGCAGGAAAAGGTTTGAGAAATTCCTACCTTTTCTGAAGACATGTGGAGAATTGGAATTTAGAAAGATCATCTGAGATGCTTGGGAGTTCAGGTCGAATTCCCTGGAATCAAAGACAATTTGACAGAGCAAGAAATTTGAATTTTACATGGCAAGCTTGTAGCTTACACTGAGGCAAATGATGTGTGCTGAGGGATTTATTTTTTTAAAATTATTTTTCTAAATTAGAGTTGGTAGCAAAAGCTTTTGTTTCCTTTTGCCTTGTTTTAGGTACAACCAAGCTGGGGCCCTTTCTGGCGTTTCCTGAGTATTTTTAGCTCCTCTCTTGACTGATATGCTTGACAAAGACTTTTTTACTGTCTTGTCCAAAGGCATCAAAACCAGCTCCTTGTTTCAAGCCAGCTAACACTGGACCAGAGAAAAAAACCCTTATATTTATTTGCATAATATCAACATTCTTCACTGTTTTTTTTAATTCCAGGAATTTACCATGGGTGTAAGTCAATATTCTGATCATTAGGGTTTTTTCTAGTAGTAGGTTATACATTAAATAATCCTACTTAACTTTTTCTGCAGCACCAGGTTATGGAAAGAAATATTGCAGTTTCTTTTTGGGACTGCCACTTTTTAGATCAAAATCATACAATGTTTGTTCATCATACTGGACCTAGGAATGCTCTCTGACATATATATTTGTCTGGTATGTCACAAGGGAGAATCTTTAAGTGAATCAACACGTGCTGGTGGAAAAAAAATATATCATTTTTGAAAAATTCAGAGCAACAGCCATTTCCACTTTTCTGTAGACACTTTACACAACTGCAAAACCACCTGGAAACAGGGAGAAGCAGGTGTTTTGTGACTAGATTTTTTCCAAATAACCGAGCCCTCTGATTTTACTGCATAACCTGCATAATCCCCAAAAGCATGGGTGCTCCCATTAGGCCCCCCTGGTCCACAAAGCACAGGGCTCAGACAGAGCAGTTTAGGTGAAGTGGTATAATTTGTGACTTCTAATACTTTGCAGGAACATTTGTAGTAGCATTCACAAAAGAAGCCAACACAACACGTTTGTGTATCACAGAGAACTAGAAAAGGTGTCAGGGTGCACCTTGTTTGGATTATAGTGCTGCTGGTGGGACTCTGCAAAGGTTTGCTGTTGGGAAGTAAGCACTGAAAGGGTAGGTTAGGTTAGGGTAGGGGGATTTAGGTTTTCCTTGGACTTGATGAACTTCAAGGTCCCTTCCAACCAGGGTGAATCTATGATTATATGATTCTAAGTTACGTATCAGTGGAACGAGAAGGTCTTCCTATGTTCCTAAGAAGAGTTCACACTCCCTTTTTCAAATGCTGGGTAAAAAGGCTGGATCTGACATCATGGTCCAACTCAAATCACTGCAAATGTTGTCATTGAACAGGGTGGAGCTCATATTTAGTGTTTAAAACATAGGTCAATGACTACTGAAATGCACTGCTCTTCTGTCCAGCTTAGCTCACTAGTTGCACTTCTCAGAACCTGTTGGGTTAAAGTGAGGACTTGGAGATGTCAAGAACTGACAGAAGTCTGTATCCTCAGCATGCCAGCAGCCCTGAAAAGTTTCCTTAGCTGGGAAAATCTGTCTAAAAGAGCAACTGGAAAAGGAACAGTTAAAAACATGAATAGTTACAAAGAGAAATAGTGAAGATGCTCGGGCCTTGATTCATCAGTCAATTTTTATTGAGCAAATCTGTGAGTGCAGTATCTAATGAAAGCATTGATGGGCTCATATGCCCATAATGCCCATGATGCTTTATTTTTGTGGCCTGAAGGAGATTCCTGTTGCAGCCTGAAATGAAGGTTTTTCTGTTTGAAAACTTTAGTAGGTTCCATGGAGCTGAATTTTTGCCCTCTAAGATCCCACAGATTCAACCCTGTGAGAAGAGAGTCCAGTCTTGGTGTTTCTGGAAGACATATTCTTGCTTTCTTCTGAAAACAGCAAGGAAGTGCTTCTGCTTGTCTCCTCCATCATTTTTGGAGCTTTCACTTCCTCCAGCCCTTCTTCAGTGCCAGAGAATAAGTATGAACCAAGAAATCAATCTATTGTGTTGATCACAATTGAGGCATTTTCCCCCCAGATTTTCCATTTTCCCTTATGTGAACAGTCAAGGGACCAGTCTGCCTGTTCAAATTGCAAAACAAAAAGTAATGGGTCAGAAACCATCATAACTTTGTCTGACAGCACCCAGCATGATAGGTTGTGGTCTGTGGCTTGGGTTTATGCATTGTCACCCTGCAAACAGTAAATGTCATGACTAAAATAGGTTGAATTTTGATAAACACAAAACAAAACCCCAACATCAACAGCATCTTAAATTTTTCCATAATGCATGAAGAAATATTTTTATACAAATCATTTACCATAGGCATAAATTACTGGGTAACAGTCTTGTCAGGCAGAGAAAACAAATTTGAATGAAGCACTTTGATCTGTATGCTAACTGACCCCTTTCCTACTTCTTTTAATTAGACTTTCATATCTGGTAAAATGTATCATTTATTCCTGATTGCTGGGTACCACAAGAGGAGGGAGAGAGTAATTTTAGAAGAAGGTTTCACACCTGGTCTATATATAGCTCAACACATCTATTTCATAGCTAGCTTGCAGAGTGGATTAAAAATAAGATAAATTACTGCACCATTTATCTGATATTTCAAAACAACTACCCCTTATTTCCATAGTGAGATGGAGAGAGAATGAGAGAAATGTAGGTCTCATTTATTTCTTATTCCTTTTTCCTTTGCATGTTGTTTCTCTAAAGACCTTCAGTCGTCTTTATACTGTTAAGAACATAAACAGGGAATTAGAATTCATTTATATTACTTCCTTCTCCAGACACAGTTCTAGAAAGGGAGGGAAAAGCCAGAGAAAGGGCATGGACTTGGCATTGCTGCTCTTGGTGAGTAGAGCAGATATCAGTGCTGAGAGGTGTCCTCACTTTGTGCCACAGTGTCATGCTAACTTAAAACTCACTTAAGCCAACTTCATTTTGCCTTGTTCCCAAAGAGCTGATGCACCTTTCCACCTTGGAGTTCCCTTGCCTTCCCTCCATGAAATAAAAACATTCCCTGTTGGGACCATTTCATTTGATTATTGCTATTTGTAGCCACAGGATTCTAATTATTAGTCTGAGGTGTGTTATTCTTCAGAAACAACTGCTGCTTCAATCTCTTGTTGTTTTCTGGGCTCTGCTTAGTTGCAACTGAAAGCTAGCCCTCCTGGAAGAGGTGGAGAGAGGCTCAGGACACCTCAAAAGAGTATATATAAAGCCCTTTCAATAACATCTCTTGTTAAGTATAAACTGTCAGTGAAGCAGGGTCTTTGAAGACCAACAGCAGCCCAGTGCAAGCAGGACACCTGTGAAGCTCACCTGCCACCTTGGCCCTACCAAGGTTAGAAGCAAAGCTGCTATCACATGGGCCAAACATTCAGCAAAGCAGGTTGTAATTAACATCAGCTCAAACCATCTTGCTGCCTCTTGCAGAAGCCAGGAAAGAATTATGGATGACCTGTCTTGCAGGTAGCAGAGAAGATGTCATGAAGGAGGCTGTAAAATGATAGGACTGATGGCAGAGGCCATCAGCTCATGTAGTTTAGAGGTTTTGCTGTATTTTCTGCAATCTGTGGACTCTGTCTTCACTTGAAGAAGTCTGAAGCAACTTGAAACAAACCTGAGATGGAGGAAAGTTGACTTCTACATCTTGCCTGGACTGCCACGAAATCCCACTAGAGCATTCCCTTCTGTCCCTGTTCCCCACCTCATGAAGGCAGTGTAACATGGAGAGGGAAAAAAAGAGTTCCTGGGAATCTATTTTGGTCAGCTAATGGAAAAAATTGCTGCAAGATTTTAGCTTATTGGAAATACTAAGTGCTCCTGCTAGCACACATCTCCTGAGAACTCTTTGCTGGCTTTCCAGCACAGATTGTACCACTTCATTGCTGGTTAAACAGATTTCTGAGAGCCTGTTTGGGAGCTTTGTCACCAGTGTGGCTCCTGGTCCTCCTGAGATACCCTTTATATCTCTCTCTGGATGATACTTACATCACATCACTTTCCAATATGTAACTTGAGTATCATCAAAATACTTACTTAGAATGAACCAACCATACCACGTATTGCAATATTTACCAGGAATGATGGCTCACATCTCTCCAAGACTTTCTATCTGCTTCACTTCAGGCTTCAGATCTTGGATGCTCCATAGAGACATGAGGACATTTCCAGGGCAAATGCAGCATCCTGCAAATTGTCTTCACAGTCTTTCTGTTCTTTGTTCAGAGGACACTTTTGCAAGGAGATGCAAGGGCACTCCAGGTTCCACACAGCACACACGGGGTGAGAGCAGAGGGAGGAAGAATTAGTTTCATCTCTGAGTTAATTCCCTCAGCTTCTAGCATGCCCAAAGTAAGATGGGCATTCACCCAGGCTCACTGGAGGGTGAATAATTTCCCAACTGCTGAATAGCCTCTGAAGGAGCTCATTTCTTTTAACTGGCAATCTTGGGAGCTCAAACTCTTCATAGAGGAGACAGAACTACATGACCAGAGATAAGTGGGGTGGGGAACCTGAGCCAAGGAGCTTGAGGACAAAAACTTTATCAAATGCTGAGGGAGAAAAAAAACCACAATTAAGAACCATGTGAGGTTTTGTAAAAAGGTGTCCTTACAAATGGGTTCAGGGACTAAGTTAGACTACAGAGATGGAAGTTCCTCTGAACGAGTTCTCTGTCGGACAAGGATTTTTTGAGCCTTTTATCTCCCTTACCTCCCAGTCTCCAGAAGCTGCAGTGTCTGGAGCTCAAGTGATGCACATACATTTCAGAGTTTGATGGTTTCATAAGGTGTATGACCAGCAGATTAGGCCTTAAACTCTGAAATAAGACCCAGCACAATCTGAGGATCAGAGATTATGAGGCTGTGGTTGTAGAATTTCTGTAAATCTCCTCCTACCAAATAGCCCCAGGAAAACTTTGCCAGTGTTGTTAACAAATGCTTGTTTTAGAAAGGCTGGTCTGTTGAGCCCATAGATATATAGATGACTATAACAAAATAGTATGCAAATAACTTTCCCAGCATTTTAAGGTCATTAAGAATATTCTGAATGACACCTGCAGTCCTTCCTGGACACGTTATGGACAGAAGATAAGAAAGAAGGGCTTGACTTCAGTGATCCTTGAATTTATACTGAGAGTTACATATGTACGGATGGAATAATTTGTTTGGCCAATTTTGCTGTCTGTCAAGCCTGCTCCTTCCTAGCGGAGGATTGTAGATATGACTCTTCTGCTCCCTTAGTTTCTGAAGCAGCAGATTCAGCAATCAAAGCAAAGTGTCCTTGGTCTCATAGCCCTAACTGTAAACATTCAGGCATTGTGAGTCCACTAGCTGGAAAACGTGCTCCTAGTTTCAGCACATGTGCTGCTTCCTTGCTGAAACAAGGACTTCTCTATTCCGAAACGTTTACTGGGAGATTTTTAAATTCAAATTACTGCTTTGTCAACATTTTGTTGTGTATTCATAACCCCTTGTGACATGATGCTAACTGCTGAATGAATTATTTAGGAAACCTTTAGCGTAACACTTGAAGGAATGTGATGAAAGTCTTGGCTCTAAACCCTATTTTAAGAACTCTTATTAATGAGTGCTAAAAGTGCCCCAAGGTATGTTACAGTCCTGGAGATCAAGTAACATCTGAATTTCCTTGTGAGGTGTTGAGGAAGCAAACTCATTTGGAGACACTTGTCCTTTGCCAGCTTGCAATAGGAAAAGGTTTTTATCTAGCTAGAAAGGGAAATACCCCACTAACACATCTTTACACTGAGGCTGGAAATGTTAGATGAGAGATTCCACTTCTCAACCATCCACCTCTTCCTTTGTTTTTCTTTCCTTATTCCTTATATTGGCTGATTCATACAGATATTTTTGCAATTAGATATTGCAAAAACTTATTCAGTCATCTAGACCAAAACCTTGTTAATTCTGCATTCTCTACAATAATAGGCTTTTGGTAGCAGATTCAGGTGAAGTTCACCCCAGCACCAGTTGTCCTAGAGAGCTGATCTTCCACCATTCCCCATAAGAATCCACATCTCAGTCTGATAGACCTTCTGTGATGTGCATCTTGTCTTTACTCACTCTAATTTTGTCCCACTGCTTCTGCCTATAAACCTCCACAGCTTTACAGAATCTCTCCTCAGACTTACTGTCTTTTTGCTGCCACTGTTCAAAAAGCAAAGTAGTGATTTCTACTTGTCCAAGGCCACTAGTATTTAAGATAAGATTTTCTGAGTGGGATCTGTTAGGATAGGATTTTGAGATTGAAAGCTGATATTCTGCTAAGTGGTGAGTATGACTGCAGGCATTGTTTGGAATTCAATATTTTAATAAAACCAGCAGTCAGTCTTTGGTTGTTCTTATTTTTAGGTAGCCACACCACTTTCAGCTTTCTGTCAATCACATCTTATGGGACTGAAACTACAAAACTGGACAGCAGAGGCAATTTTTCTATCCAGTGGAAGCAAAGGTTGAGGGCCTTTGTAATTTTTCATGCTCTTTCTTGAGTTTCTCTGTCTATCCCAAAAATTTAGCTCTCTATGGAATAGCACAACTCAATTTGAAATTATTATGTAATTACATCTGGGGAAAAGCCTCTTGATCTGGCAGCTCCTTTCTTTCCAAAACTTTCCTTCCAACAGATGTCATTCATATCGAGAAGACAAGTATAAAAGGCCACTTTTCATTCGTTTTCCCATTTTCAAGTTCTGATGAACTTTAGTTTCAGAGCCTTCACAGATGTCTCCTCTGCTTCTGAGTCCAAAATGGAGAGTACTTGAGAAAGTGATGAGAAAAATCTTTAACACAACTTCAGAAATATATGCTAAGATTAATGCAATAACTCCTTTGCAAGAGAAAGGGGGTACAATTTTAACAATTTTCTTCAAAATCTTGGCATATGAACACTTAGAAGAGAAAAATGTGTAAAAGATGTGGAAAAATTAAAACTAAATCTTAATACAAGTAGACTTTGACCTGTGTGAATCACTAGCTGGACAAGCTCCTCCTGGAGAGGAGGGCAAGCAGGGTAAGGAGGAGAAAGGAACAGGACACTCAGTCAGAAGACAACTGTGAAATCCCAAGCATTGAATACTTTCAAATCAACACTTGTGTCATTTCCGATGAATTGAATGCTATTGAAGCACAGCTTAAAAAAGCTAAGTTTGAAGAATGTAACTTGAAAGGCTTCTTCATCTTAGGAAGAAAGATGTTTAGAAACAATTTCAGTAGCTTAGCTTGAACTCTGTCGTCTACAGGTATCTGGAGTATGAGCAGATATTTTTAAACATGAGGAATTTGAAACTTCTGGTAAAAATACTCATCAAAGGTGATGACAAGAACTGTGAATGAATAAGTAGAGCTGAAATCCTGTCTGCAGTCACCAGCATCATTCCTTCAACAGCCACTGGGATCTCAAAGTTGTTCTGTGACTGGAGGTGAGATCCTGCAGCAGTTCAAAGAGTGGTAGCGATCAAGAAAGAGGAAGGAAAAACCCCAAGTCTCAAAAAGGAACTGGTACCTTGCCAATATTTGATAAATCTCTCTAAAATTTTCCTTCTCAGCCTTTTGCAGTACTAAAAGAAAATAACAAATTGCTTTGCCTGGCACTGTTCCTCTGAAAACTTCCTCCTTCCTGTTAGACAGCTCTTAGGATCTTCTAGACTGACAGCTGCCCTGCACACCTGTGGTCTTGGCTGTGCCATGATGACACCAGCCCTCCATGCAGTATGACCCATGACTCCCCCCAGGTACCTGGATTTTCCCAGTGGTTGCAGGCTGTGAACCCCACCAGAGAGTTTTTTAATGCAATCTTTGCTTTTTGACATCCCTCTTGCTGTGTCTGCTGGGCCTTCTCTGTTCCTGTGACTTGACGAGATGATGGGTACATTAAACAGCTGGTTAACTACCTGGTTGTTGTTATACAGATAAAAAAAGCCAAGGAGGAGAACACAATTTGCCAGGAAGCAGCCCGGGACAAGGTTATTAGCAGCACATTATAACGAGTGAGAAACAAGTACTTGTTGCTTAATAAAGCAGGGGCAAATATTAACAGCTGCTACCAGAAGAGTGTACTTACAGCTTGCAATAATCAGAAGCAAGCTGCTGATGGGCTGTGTAATAGAATTACAAATCAGTGAAGAAAAACTAGCACTCGCTCTGACAGGTTGGTGTAGGTAGAGATGAGATAATTATGACCAAATAAATACCACAACAATAAAAATTCCCAGGGAGGGCAGCAGCAGGCAGAGGCAGGCTGCAGTGCAGAACTAATGAGCAAATTGTTGCTGAAATTCAACTCTCCTTAGCTGCAAAATGGAGATTCATTTGCTTTGTTATAAGGCATGGCTATTAAAAACCTCACAGGCCTGCAGATACATTGCAGTGCAGAGATGGTGAAAAGAGATTTCTATGTCAGATTTGTATTTTTACAACTATGCATTCAGCTTTTGCATATTATTTGAAAGGCTGAGATGATTCATGATCAGGAATCATTTATATAGCCAGAGTTACATCTTCTTTTACAAACTGATGAAGATGTGCTTGTGCTCATCTTTTCTCCTTCTTGACTCCCTCTCTCTCCTTCCAGTCGTGTAAAATAATGGACAAATACTGTTTCCTCTACTCATTACAGTATCCAATTGCATTTTGAGGCAAGTGTAAAAAAATCACACCAGACTGTCAACCTTTTGAGGTCCATTCATTATCATCTATGTTTAGTTGTTATCACACATTCAGAATCTTTTCAGAGATATGGAACATGCATCATGGCAAGACAGGCAGCTACACAGGATCTACTAAATGTAGTAGGCACGTGTCTCAACCTCACATTGCCTTCCCAGGCCTTTGCTGCATGACAGACCACACCAGACAGGCTACTGGATTCATGGCATAATTTAGGCTGGAAGGGATCTCTGAAGGTCATCTGGTCCAGCCTCTACTCCGAGCAGTCCTGGTTTCCACCTTAGCACAGGCATTGCAAGCAGCAGTTAGAGGATGTCCTGCACCAGCTTCCAGCCAGCTGCTGTCTGCTCCCTCCCTGCTGTGTCCTTGTGTCTAGCTCTTCTTGAATTTCTCTTTTGGCTCTTCTCTTCTTATCCCTTTATTTCACTGTGTACCAGGGATGAGGTCCCTTTTTTACTGTAATAGCATTACGTCCACCTTAATACCACCCCCTGCTTTCAAACTTCTCTGGATTTACTGGCCACAGCTACTCTGAATGTTATTTCTACTCCATTCCTTTGCTTTTCTTTGATTTATTTCCTTTAAGCTCTGTTTAGATAGGAAATAATGTAGGACACTGCCTGTCACATCTCAAAACCTCTGTCAAGTGTCATAAGATATCATAGTGTCATCAAGCAAACCAATAATAATGAGGATAATGACTCCTCTCCTAACTGTCAAACTTACTTTGTCAAGAACTCAGTTGTTAAAGATCCAGAAAATGAAATGTTTGTCTTGACTTTCTGTCAAAAACCAGAAAATTGCAAGGGGGTATGAATTTCACTTATTATAATTATTTTACTCATATATGTAATCAACCTGCAAAAATGTTAGATATGCAAGAGCACATGAAGTGACATGTTGTCAGTCTGTAACTGGTTTCATACTGTTAGTGCTTTCTAATGTGTCTGCTGTAGGTCTCACATTGTGGTGTCTCAGTAATGCCTGTACTTAACTGCATTAGCTTAATAGCATTGCCTGCTGATTCAGGACTTACCTGTTTTCTCTCAGAAAGGTTTTTGTTCACATAAGTTTTAAAATAATATTAAAGTTTGTAACAAAAACATCTTTTATTTTGCACTTAATGAGGCATTTTGTTTAAGCATTTGGTTTTTTCATAATTCACTGTGTGGGGAGAGTTGGGTGTCCCTAAGCTGAGGCATTTTTCTGGAGCATTTAATTGTGGGAGTAGATTTACAGAAATAACTCTTTGGCTTCATGGGTGTAATTTCACTGAACTTCCTGAGTTGGTTCCTATATAATTGAAAAAATTATACAGTCTATATTACATATACACATAAAATAGGCCTGCAATAATGAGTAAGACTGTTTACTACTCAAATAAACTGGCAGAATTCACAGAAAATTCTTTGCAAAGCATGAAGAAAAAAATATTAAAAGCTGAAATGCAAGCATTTTGTAGCCCTTAAGGATTTTTTTTTTCTATAAAAGCAGCACAATAACATCTGCCTAATAATCTGTTAATTAAACATTCATCATAGTGCAAAATACAGAATTTCAAAAATATCTGAGCAAGATATTTTATATTTATTCTGGCAGATGAAAGCAGATTTTGCTGTTTTCATGTACCTGCTCACCCATAAAGCATCTTACATAACAAGACGTAGGTACATTTCATTCTTTCTTCTTCTATGATTAGACACAGAATCATCTCATTATACAGCTGAGTGAAACCAGAAGAGGCTCTTCACTTTGTTATAAAAGTTACAACTGGAACCTTTTTTTTTCTCCCTGTCTTTTCTAAAAATACACGTGAGGACATTATAGGAGACCTGGAAAACCTCTCTGCAGTCCTCACACAATAAATATTATACATGTATGGACCAGGTATTTGGTGACTTGGCAAGTTCTGAGCACTGCTAGAGTTGTGCACTACCTGTCTGAAGTCCTGCAGCAATGAGCATCACAGGGAAAACCATTTCAGGAAGACAAACTGAATGTCCTCATAGTCTCCTCTGGCCTTAATGTTTCTTTTCCTTGCTGCATTGCTCAGGAGTTGTGCTTATCACAATCTCCCTGCTTCATTAGTTTGGTGGTGCAACTGGCCACATGAATGAACTTGGTTCACTCCTTCCAAGACATGTAGATGTCCACTTCTAGGCAGGCTTCAACCTGCTGTAACTTCAGAAACAACAAAAAAGGCACGTGGATATGGGCTGGGGGACAGGCTTCCTAGTGCCTAGTTTGGTGAGGGGCTGCAAGTGGATGTCCTGACTGCCAGTGATGGAGGGACAGACTTGGAAATGGAGAGAAGAACCTTCCAAGCAGTATACTTACTTCTTTACTATCTCCAGGCTACAGAGATACATCTACATTAGCAAATTAATCAGTGCCAGAAAGTATTGACAGGTACTGGCACAGTCTGGGCCAAATTCCTGGGCACAGTTCAGATCCCATCATGGTCAAGGAACCATTCCCAAAGGGTGGTTTGCATGCAGCCACTACTTTTTGGGAAGTAAGAGAGTTAATACTCTGCACTTGGGCTCCTCTGCACTATTTGGCCTTGATGCCTGAGAGTCTTTAGCATATTTATTTACTAGTTATAGGCATAGTCCAAATTAAATGTAATCAATGCGTTGGGTAGCACCAGTTCCTTTTCCTTAGCCCAAATTCTTGGTCTGTTAACCAAAAGTGAATAAGAGCCTTCAACTTGTCTTTACACCACTGATTTCTAAACTGCCTGCCTAATTATTTTCTCTAAATACTCCTTGATATAATATCAAAAGTATTTTACAATTTATTCAGTGTTTAGACCATAAATGAATACAGAGATTGCTGATACCCTGCTATTTCAAAATGAGAACTCACCAAAGTCAGATTGTGAACTCATCTCTTATAATGTTGAGAAATTAGGCACTGAAATATCCTTTCTGATTTCAGTGAAGCCAGTAGGGTAACAGTGACATGTCAAAATAAAGAAAATTTCACTCTTAATATTCTTATTGAAAGTTTGTACAGCTCCTACATACTAATTTAGAATGACCTAATGCTAAACTGTAGATGAAACTGGCATTGGAATTAACACTAGTTGTTTTGAAATGCATGTATGTAGCATTTTATATAACCTCTGAAAACAAACAAACATGTGATACCAGAATGAAGCCAACATGTGAGATCTGCCCAGAAACTAAAGCCAGTGGAAGCAAGAACATTATGTGCCTTGTAAAACATCATCACGTTCCTAGAACATTATTGGATGAAATTCAAAAGGTAGCACTCTACATACAACCAGGCTGGCAATTAAGCTCTTTTATTTGCTTTGTGTTAAGAAAAGCTTCCACCACTTCTTTGTTAAGTCAAACAAATTCCTCAGTGTTCCCCATCCTTTTGAAATGGGATGTGTTGAGCCCCATCAGTTAATATTGACTCCCCTACCACTTCATGTATTTAGCAAAGCTGCTCTGAAGCCATCGCCTGCTGTAGCAGAAGAGCAGCTCCAGCCTGTAAATCTCTAGCTAGCTCATTTTTAAGAGTTACATATTCATATATTATGAATTCTGCTTCTGGATTGCACTGTGCATTGGTCTCCAGTAAGAAAAAAAAATTGATCAGCTTCTACAGCCGCCTCCATAATCTCAGCATGCACGTGTTCTGCAGTATATTCATTTGTCTTATAACACACTTGAAAAAGAGACAATCCATGATGGTCCAACAGAGAAACCCAATGCAAAGTTTCTCCTTATAATATTATAGCCTCATTTCATCTTAGATGAAAACATTAGGGAACAATAAATGCCCCTGTGTCTTTTTGGGTACTTAGGACAGGATAGTGGGTTTTGTTCTTAAAATGCCCCCAATATTTGGATGTAGTAACCTTGTCTTCTGAAGTTTCTGGCCTGTGATGTAGCTGGAAAAGATTTTTTTTTTGGAAGAGCCACCCTTCCCATCTCATATCCTACAAGTTGAACTCTATGACTACCTAAAAGTGTCCATGAGATTGTTGAAGCACCTTGCTTGGTCTTGTACCTCACCAGCCCACTCTGCCAAGGCCTTCCATCTGGATTTGGTTTTTCCAGGTTCAGGTTTTTCTGGAAGTATGTTGGTGCACTTTTAAACATAGAGTTGAACTTTTAAACATAGAATGCCTGTCTGACAGTGGTTTCTGTGAATATATACGTCCAGTGAAATGAAAACCATGAAACAGCTTCTCCAGGATATTGAAGCTGCTTCTCTCTTTCTTTCCACTGCTCTGGCTGTCACTCCTCCCACTCCTTTTGCCTCCAGCTCCTTTGTGCATTTGAGATTGATGGTTACTCAGTAACAAAGAATTAGGTACCTTCAGGAAATGTGCTACTCTCTTCATGAATTTGTTTTCATAGGCACTGTAACAGTAAGTTTTCTAAAAAGGAGACGTGCTGGGAAAAAAAGTCACACAATGTAAATTTTAATGGCATCTAGAAAATGCCCCAGTCCTGGGTGGATGGCTGGACTATTCCTGGGTTTGGTGCAAATATGTACTAACATCTTTGCAGGATCCTGCAGAAACAAGCAGTGTGTACTTGCATAGAATCATAGAATCACTTGGGTTGGAAAGACCTTTAGGATCATCGAGTCCAACCATTAACCCTACTCTACCAAGCCCAGCACTAAGGCATGTCCCCAAGGGACACATCCAGATGACACATCCAGGGGTGATGGCTCAGCCACCTCCCTGGGCAGCCTGTTCCAATGTCTGACAACCCTTTCAGTGAAAAAGTTCTTCTAGTCTAAACCTCCCCTGCTGCAGCTTGAGGCTATTTCGTCTTCTCCTATCGCCAGTTACTCGTGAGAAGAGACCAGCACCTGCCTCTTTACAACCTCCTTTCAGGTAGTTGTAGAGGACAATGAGGTCTCCCCTCAGCCTCCTTTTCTTCAGACTAAACAGCCCCAGGTCCCTCAGCTGCCCCTCATAAGACTTGTTCTCAAGGCCCTTCATCAGCTTCATTGCCCTTCTTTGGACACACTCCAGCACCTCAAGGTCCTTCTTGTATTGAGGTGCCCAAACCTGGACACAGTATTCAAGGTGAGGCCTCACCAGTGCTGAGTACAGAGGGACAATGACCTCCCTGGTCCTGCTGGCCACACTATTCCTAAGACAAGCCAGGATGCTGTTGGCCTCTTGGCCACCTGGGCACCCTGCTGGCTCATGTTCAGCTGCCTATCAATCAGCACCCCCAGGTCCCTCTCTGCTGGGCACCTCTCCAGCCACTCTTCCCCAAGGCTGTTGTTTTGCCTGGGGTTGTTGTGGCTCAAATGCAGGACCCAGCACTTAGCCTTGAACTCCACACAACTGACCTCAGCCCAGGGATCCAGTCTGTCCAAGTCTCCCTGCAGAGCCTCCCCACCCTCAGGCAGATCAACACTCCCTCCCAACTTGGTGTTGTCTGCAAACTTACTGAGGGTGCATTCTATCTCCTCATCAAGATCTTTGATAAAGATGTTAAGCAGAAGTGGTCCCATCACTGAGCCCTGGGGAACCCCACCTGTGCCTGGCTCCAGCTGGATTCAGTTCCATTCCCCACCACTCCCTGGGCCCAGCCACCCAGCCAGTGCTTTACCCAGCAGAATGTATGTCCATCCAAGCCATGAGCAGCCAGTGTTTTCATGAGAATGCTGTGGGGGACAGTGCCAAAGGCCCTACAGAAGTCCAGGCACACAACATTCACAGCCTCTCCCTCATCCACCAGGTGGGTCATCTTGTCATAGAACAATATCAGGTTCATCCATCAGGACCCTCCTTTCATAAACCCCTGCTGACTGGACCTGGTCACCTGGTTGTTCTGTACATGGTGTGTGATGCCACTCAAGATGAATTGCTCCATGACCTGCCATGGCATCAGACTGACAGGTCTGTAATTCCCTGGCTTCTCCTTTTGGCCTTTGTAGATGGGTAATACATTTTACTACCCCTCAGTCCACAGGGGCCTCCCTAGTTAGCCAGGACTGCTGGTAAGTGATGGAAAGTGGCTTGATAAGTGCACCCACCAACTCCTTCAGTACTCTTGGAACAAAATGAATCCTGAAACTGCATTACAGATTTGACTCTGACCTTCTTTGCAAAGCTGTATTTCCTACTGCAGTTACATCAGTGTAATAAGAGGAGCAGCAGACCGAGTAAGAACTGATTTTCCAATCTTTGTTGATCCTTAGCCTTTTTCCTTCCTCTTCCCCACACCCTTCTGTAAGGACAGCAAAGTCTTTTATCAGCAAAAGGGGATCTTTTATATAAAATATATCCCAATGTTTTTATTATAGGAAAATCTTTGCTGTATTTTACAAGAAATACACGAAAATGATGGAAAATCAGGCATGTGTTGGGCTCAGGAGTTATTACTCTACATTATTATACATAACCATACAGACTACCATTGTGTCACTTCAAAATGATGTTGTTCAAGTTGGAAAATGCTCTTGGAAGTTACAGATCCAGTAAATATGAAGTCAATTTTACACATAATAGTCAAAGCAGGCTGGGTTTCAAACTAATAATTAATCCGTCAAGCATCTCCTAGAGATACACCAGCAAAGTTCTCTTATTATAGGGACCTCTTGGCAGACCAGCACAGCAGTTAGGTGGAAAAAAACCCCCTCTGCTTCATTTTCTTCAACCAAGGGATCTGCAGTGGAGCCTAATTTAAGTATCAGGATCAGACAGAAACCAAGTGTGCTTCATGTTCTTTCCATTGCCAGGAACAAAGGCTCCAGCAGCAGTGCTGAGATGCAGTCAGTGCCAGCAGACCTGCTGCACCTCCACTCAAAGGAAAAGCTGCACTTTGGAATTTCCATCAGCTGGTTCAGTTTGCTTTCCTGGAGTTTTTGGTTGTAAAAGACACAGAAGATGGGTGACTCATTGATGTATTCTGGATTTTAAAATAAGAATCACACGACTAAATAGAATCACTTTCCTCCATCATTAATCGTGATGGAGGAAATACATCATTAACCACTATGGAGCCACATGTTATGTGCTGTTCTCCTATTCTAAAAGTAACAGAGCTGAGTTCTCACATACACTAAGACAGGGTTGTAAAATGGCTTCATACATGGAATATATGGAAATTCAAAGGGACCAGCAACACTTACATTGTTTCCTACAAGTGGAGAAATGCTGAATTACCAGTATTAAACAATTAAAAAGAATTTTGATTTCAATTTCCTTCTCTGCTGGGAAGAGATTCTTCCCCTGAGGAAAGGAACAAGAATCCCTCTTTAGAAAAGGGCATCAGGCTATTGGAGAGTGTCCAAAGGAGAGGCACGAGGGTGGTGAAGGGTCAGGATGGGATGACTTAGGAGGGGTGGCTGAGGTCACTTGGATCATTCAGCTTGGAGAAGAGGAGGCTGAGGGGTGACCTTCTGTGGCTTCCTCAGGAGGGGAAGAGATGGGGCAGGTACTGATCTCTTCACTCCTGTGACCAGTGATAGCACTTGGGGAAATGGCAGGAAGCTGAATCAGGGGAGGTTTAGGTTGGATGTCAGGAGAAGGTTTTTCACCCAGAGGGTGGCTGAGCACTGGAACAAGCTCCCCAGGGCAGTGCTCACAGCACCAAGCCTGCCTGAGTTCAAGAAGTGTCTGGATGATGCTCTCAGGCCCCTGGGGTGATTCTTGGGGTGCCCTACACAGGGACAGGAGTTGGGCTCGATGATCCTTCTGGGCCCCTTCCAACTCATATTCTATGATTCTGTGATAATTAGCAAAACAGGGAAGGGGATAATAAGTGGAATAAGAGTGTTTTGGTTTAAAGATTCTGACTTTTGTTTTAATTACTGGGCTGTCTATCTAGGAAGAAGTTCAGCTTATTTGTACACAGATGACACATGTTTACCTCCCTCTTTCTTGTGATGCCATATGGCTTATTTATGAACCTTTTGACTGCTGACACAGTCTGAGGGACTCAAAAATGGAACAGATGACTAATGGAGAGTAGAAAGTATTTGTAACTATTTCTTGAGCTCCTGACAGAGTTATGCCACCCCATAACATACCCCCCACCCTTCTCCATCTCCTAAATTAGAAAAGAAATTAAACTGTAAGGTTTATGGGAGACAGCTTTATTCTGTTTACCACAGAGTTGCTATATGAAGAGAAGACTGTTGAAATAAATGAAAATTGAGAGTGACTTTAGAAGTGTAAAAGGCTAAAACATTCATTGAATGCTGTATTTTGCATTTCTAGGGTTTGAACCTTTAAAATTAACTGATAAACACTGCTTTTCACAAATGTTGTGGGGACTGTCAATAACTTTAATATCAAGACAAGGTAAATGGCTAATGAATTCAGCTGGTAATTGTTAATTTTTATAAAGAAGGCAAGTTGACATGTGAGAGTAAAACTATAATCAAATAGCAATAACCAAACATGTAAGTAAAAAAGGCAGTTCACAGAATCACAGAACCCCAGGGGTTGGAAGGGACCTGGAAAGATCCCCCAGCCCAACCCCCCTGCCAGAGCAGGGTCACCCAGAGCACATCACACAGGAACGTGTCCAGGTGGGTTGGAATGTCTCCAGAGAAGGAGACTCCACAGCCTCTCTGGGCAGCCTGGCCCAGGGCTCTGTCACTCTCACAGGAAAGAAGTTCTTCCTGATATTCACATGGAACCTCCTATGCTCCAGTTTGCACCCACTGCCCCTTGTCCTATCACTGGACATCACTGAACAAAGCCTGGCTCTGACCTCCTGACACTGCCCTTATCATATTTGTTCACTTGATTAGAAAGAATTGGGTGAAGAAATTAAAATTAACTTGGTCTTCTATCTGCAGGTCTTGGATATCTCTTCACACAGAATTGTCCTTTGAAAGCTCCTAACTGGGAGCAGGTAACTCAGGCAATGCAGAGGAAAGTCACAGGGTCAGCTGTAAGCAAGGATATAGGGGCACAACATCCTCTGGGGCACAGCAGAAAGAGGTTTTGCCCAGGTCTTATATGAAAATGATCAGAGAACTGGTTATTTACAGAAGTAAAAGACTTTGTTTTCCCTCACTGGTGGGTGGCTACTTGTCTGCACTCATAATATATGGTATATATATAATGTTCCTTCAGAATTACGTTTCTAAAACCAGATCATTACTGAATGAGTAAGTTTACACAGGTAGTTGGGACAAAGATTTTGCCACTTTCCCAAAAATATGATTGAAACTCATGGAGTTACTTAAGTCACCTCACTCATGAACATTCACCCAGTTGGCAGATGCAAAGATTCCCAGTTGCACTGGAAAAGACAGTGTCAAGTAGATGTAGTAGGGTGTGGGGCCAGCAAACAGACAAACATGAGGGGAGATAGCAGACAGGACTATCAGTGCCACACATGCATCCAGTACAGCTTTTCATTGTGAAAAACTACAGCTGCTCTTATTATCTAGAATAAAAGGTTGCAGAATTATTGTAGCTATAAAAACCTCTGATGGGCTTCCTGCTGTATTTCTGACTGCCAGCAAATAATGCTATCATCAATTTTTAAGGCAAATAAAGAGAGCTGAAGGAAACAGCCTTAAAAGACTAACAAGTTCATTATCACACATCATAACAAACACCTGAAAAATATTCACACTTGATATTGAGACATTATTATGTAAGTGCTTTTGTTTCCATTGTGGGAAATGAAAGCTTGACATTATTATATTCTATCTAGGTGGTATTGACAGGTTGTTGCAACTGTCATGGAGCAGAAGTGTGTTCTGGCAGGCTCTAGAACATGCATGGTGCCAGTTCAGTGTTTTTTGACTCTGTTTTTCCCTTTAGGAAAACTGAGCATTCAAGTCTTGTGGGGAACAGTCCATCTCCCCTCCTCCTAGACACAGGCCTGAACAAAATGCCTTTCAAGTAGGCAAAAGAAGAGTGGTGTCTTTTAGCTGATTCAGCCAAGGACAGACTGGAACAGGCCCCTGGCTCTACCAGGTAAGGCCACAGCAAGAAAAGGGCATCAGGGTTTTGATAACTGACAGAAAAATGGACAATAGGTAAAAGATGCCTCTGACAGAGTATGTACCTGGCCAGTGCTAATTTGCTAGTTTTGAGCAGTGGTACTTTACTCCAAAGGTGACTTCTGATCTATAAAAGAGGGCAAGTTCTGCAGGCTTAGCTCTCTGCCTGCTCGGGAGGAGACCCTGCTGCAGCAGCAGAAGCCATGGGAGCCTGGAGGTGACCCTGCTGCAGGCGAAGAAGGCCAGGGGGGCTGGATGGGAGCCTGGAGGTGACCCTGCTGCAGCAGCAGAAGCCATGGGAGCCTGGAGGTGACCCTGCTGCAGCAGCAGAAGCCATGGGAGCCTGGAGGTGACCCTGCTGCAGCAGCAGAAGCCATGGGAGCCTGGAGGTGACCCTGCTGCAGCAGCAGAAGCCATGGGAACCCAGCCCTGCTATCTGGAGGAGCCAAGAGGGCAGGGCGGGCTGCCCCATGACCACTGCCCAGAGAAGCTGAAGGGGGGGCACCTGTACCTGCTCAGAGGGGAGCTGGCCTGCTCCAGAGGGATCCCTGCCCAGCTGGATCCTGCCTGGCTGGAGCTGCCCCAGCCTGACCCCAGAACCCAACCGGCCTGGAACCTGCAGCCGCCTGCCCGGAAAGTCGGGCTCAACTCTTACCCTCTTACTCCATGGGTTCCACCCCTCTCCCTCGGAGTGCACATTGAATAAGACCATTACACCTTTGAATGATTTTCCTGCTATATCCCAAGTCTGCCTCTCCTGATTCTTGGTCCCTCAGTTTCTATTAACCCTTAACAAACCGCTTGATTCGTAAACTAAACCCTGGTCTCAGTAACACCTGGTGAGCGTGGTGAGGAGGGTCTAAAATGGTGGTGAGGGGTCTAAAATACTTGAAAATAAGGTCCCTCTGTGAGAGGTGAATGCCACGTGTGACCCTCAGGTTCACTCAATTAGCCCCCCCACGTTTTGGGGGGGAAGTCCCAGAAGCCTCCTGACTGCTGGTACCCCCCTCCCCCCCCAGCATCGGCTGGTGACAAGTCTATTGCAAGACTTGCCACTTTGCCCTGGATTTGTAATCCTCATGAGATTGTTGCTTATTTATTTATTTATTTAATCTCCTGAAAGTTTCAGAAGTTAGCTGATTTGAATAGATATTGCTGCTTTTAATTGAGACATTTCTTTGGTTTGCCCAGAAAAATAAATAAGAACCTTTGTAAACAAGTGTTGGTAGAGATACAGGATAAATGGAGGGAAGCTTTTGTCTGCTCATGGTGACGAGGCTCCTGAGCCTCTTCTTGATAGGCTGTCCATCTCTCATGACATCTCTTTGGTCCTATTGTCTCCACTCATGGCCACAGGTAGTGCAGCTCCTCAGCTACAGGAGCAGGACATCGGTTGCATCACATTTTCTGCCTTTGCCAAGAGCTGCAGAGCAGCAGGTGGGTGTCTGTCCTTCCTGCAAAGCTTGTGAAGTTCCCATCACGAGGAACAAAACAAGCTTTAGGCCCACAGTGATCTGACAGCTTCAGAACACGCTCAAACATGAAAGTCAGACCAAAGCATTTCAGGGAAGAGACTATAAAAAAGAAGCCATTTGAAACAAAGCTGCCCATTCTGCAGGGGGGTCAGACCGTGTGGAGGAACATCCAATCTAGGGAAGGGTTCAGCTGACATTAGAAAGCAAATTACTGGATCCAGCCTCTGAAACAAGCTGTGTCATTTTAATCTGAGAGGGTAAGACTAGAAAGGAAAGGACATAATGCAGTTGAAAAAATGAAAAAGACCTATTTAAAAAAAAAAAAAAAAAAGGCTCTGGGGAAAAAAAAAATATGTATGGCAGACAGAATTATAGTAGAACTGATTCACAAAAGGCTGAAAACTAAAAGAGCTTCTTGAAAAAACTATCCTGGTTGGTATATTCAAGAGAGTGGCCACAGAGAGGATAGAAATGAATTGTACTTTAAGGAAGTTTTGTAGCCCCATAGAAAATTTTGCAAACTAATGTAGAGGTTTTGGATCTACTTTATCTTAGAATTTGAACACTCTAAAGCATGCAGTTGAATAGCAGGGTATTCTCACAGAATTCTTTTCATGGATTGCTTCTTACCCTCACCTAAAATGTGGTCACTCCACAATGGCTAGAACAGATGTGGAGTCCTCCTTCCCAATTTCCCACTATGTTTACCTATTATGCACTTCTCACTTCTGGCAGCAGATGCAGAACTCTTCCCATAGTCTAACTCATGATGGAGATATCTAAGCTGCTTCAGGAGAAGCTGGTGTGCCTACAAAGTCCATCTGCCACAATGGCAGCCAGGCACTGGCTGGAAGCACCTGCTGACAGCCAAGGTGATGCTGCACTACTTAATTAATTGATCTAGCTTCCCAGTAGTGCTGTGGGCTTGGATTCTGAAGCCCATTTGCCTGAGGGGTTGGAAGATGCCATGCCTACACGTGTCAGCAGGCACAGGTATCACTCTAGACACTGATGTCTCCAGGTTGTAAGCACTGGGGAAGAGTCTGAGGTCATCTACTCTGAATAAACAAAATTCATCTGATGAGATTTGAGACATCTACACTCTAGGTGTCTATTTCAAAGTAACTCACTCTTTCTTGTCAGTGGAAGGAAAAAGTCATCTGGAAGAAGTGGTTCACCTGATCTACTTCAGACATGAGGGGTGAGATGAGCTGCACTGTGGAGGAGACCTGCTTCTCCACAGCAACCACAAAAGGAGCACAAGACAAGCAGGTTAGATGTAGATCAACCTCCAGGTGCTAGAATTAGGACAGATGACCCATCTCCACAGCCTGTTTCTACATGATGACAAAAACAGGTGCTTCCAGAAGGTAAACTACCCCACATTTTAGAAACGTGTTGGTTTTTTTTTCTCCTAAATGATTAAAAAAACCAAAACAACAGGTCTAAAATGGATGCAGATCACTAAAATGAGGTTAGATGACTCCTAGGGAAGGTGGATACATTCTCTGGTCCCTCTGTAACTTTTGTAGTGGGAATTTAAGACTTCTTAGGGGGAGTTTTTCTTGAGACTTTCACATTTATAAAGCATACATGTTCAAATTAACAGTTTAATACTCTATGAGCAACAAGCAAGCCTTAGGAAATATGAAGTAATTGTTACTCCAGACATCTACATGATTATAATCACAATGACCTAACATTACTTTCCCTCCTTCACGTCTTCTTATTGACCCTCACTTTAAAATATAATTCTGAAATATAGTGAGCAGTATAACCATAGGTTTCATTGTAAGTATTGTCCACGTGGGGAAAAAAACAATCACTGGAGTGCTCTAGTGCAGAAAGATGGAAGGCAATTGTGAACAGAGATCTACACTCATATATCTAATGCAATACGATGGAATAAAAATCCAGTGTCATTTTGGAGGTGGATACCCAGAGTATTCATGAAGCAGGAAAGAAGTGGGCCTTTCATCTACTGCACCTTGTCTGCTTTCTAACCAAATACCAAACTGCCAGAAAAATGTTGAGAAACTGGAGGGGTTTCAGAGAAAAAAGCTAGAAAGGTGGCTAAGGAGTTGAGTACAGTGTGTTAAAACACTAGAGGGAAGACAACAGTAGCAATCTAAGGAAGAAAGGAGTTGTAAGCTGTATGACAGATCCATCTGATCTAGCATGAAGTGTCTTATCCAGCAGGTCTTTCCCTGGGGCATCCCACTCCTGAAAATTAGCATGAATAGGCTCTTTTATAAGAAAGGACAATGCAAATCCCTGTCTGGGCTGCAAGCTACTGCTCTGTATCTGCTGCCTAATGTGATTGCTTCCTGTCAATGGGGTAGCTGGTTTTGTGGCTCTCTTGTTTACTTCTGAGGAATGACCAGGTTTTCTGCCTGGTTTGTTTCTCCAGTCTCTATCCCTTACATGACAAATGCATCAGCACCTGACTTTCTTGCTAGAAAATAAGTAGCAGATCTCAATTTTTTAACATCAGCATAGTTAAAATCATACTCCTGCCCAGAAGTCACAAAACCAGTCTGGACTCTGATGAGCAGGGTGAAGATTTATTGTGTTCCCTGGAGGCAGACTAGGGATGCCAGATATTCCTCCAACAAAGACCAGAAACCTTGAATAACTTGAAAATAAATTGCACAACTTAGTGACTTGAGGTCAATACAATCAATCTTGATGGTCTAATTTGAAATCCTTGTTTTCATGGATGGACTAACACTACCAATATTAATTTTGGGGGTTTTGCCTTTTTTTTTTTTTTTCAAGTGTTGAACAAGCTGGAGTGTCCTCCAAACTTACAACCTGGGATTGACAATAGGGCAGGATTGATAAGAAGTAAAAGACCAGAAAAATAAACAACCCCTCTAGAAGGCAACTAGAAGTCAAGTTTCTAAGGACAGTCCCTTGCATGTTGCTACAAAGCATAAATAGTTTCCCAACAGAACCAGTACAAAATATTGGAAGGAAGCCAGAAACACAGGCTGCAAATATTTTAAAAAATGAATGTTCATCTTAGCAATCAGAGGTAATTGACATTTTTTCTCAATAGTCCAACCAGAGTGTCTATATAAGTGTCTGTTTAAGACTGAAGGGTCTTGGTAGACATGTCTAGACTGAAGTACAATTATTGGTGTAAAGAATTATGAGAGTCATTATAATGCACTAATTTATATAAATGTTGCATGCTTTATGGTGAGCTGTGAAAAAAGTCACATAAACCATAAGACCAGAGAGTCCTTGAAAAATGATTACTAATGAAGAACTGACAAAATACACTGATAAGAACCTGGTGGCTGGTTTACACTGCAATGATTTGCTCTCTAGACTCCATGGACCAGTGTTGACTAGATCCCTATGGACAAGAGTTGAGCCAAGCCAACTGCTCATCTCTAGGCATTCATGTTGTAACCAACCAAGTTCAGATGAGGTTAATTCAGTCCCTAATTTGAAGTCTATTCTACTTCATTGTTGAATGACTGGGAAAAAATGAAAAGGGAAAGGTAAAGGATTCTATTGGTAGGTTATGAAAATAAGATGAGAGAACCAAAATACAAACAAAAACAAAAACAAAAAAACACTTGAAATTAACTATTGTTGGTGAAAAATAAATTTTCCTCTCTATCTGACACCTGTCTGGAATGCCATCTCCATTTTACCCATCAAGGTTATTTCAATGGAGATATGACTCTATCACTAGCTTAGCCATCAATTTTTAATGCCATTTTACACTTATATAATGTGCACAATTACATTTTATATAATTACAATTAGATACTTTGATATTTCTTATTTGTCATTGGCTGTATTTTATTAAAACTGAAAGAGTACCACAGCTTCATAAATCTCAGGAATTGTTCTTCACTTTGATTTGCTTTTTTTAAGTCTCAACACATTAAGACCTTATGCATTTTTTGTAGCTCTTTAGAGAGGAAATAGAATCTTTGATGACTTAATAAAAAGGAATCAATCATAACTACACCATTAAGCTGCAGAATAGCTAAGTATTCTGAAGGTAACTAATGTTCTAAAGATAACATTTTCTTGGTATGTCTTGAGGTTTCCAAAACTCAATTCAGACTTCCTCAGGTGGCAGGTTGAAGACCAATAAGCCCTTTGGTCAGTCATTCAAACACATTTTTCCTTGAAAGCTTTTATGAGGGAGTGTATTGGCAATGAGTCTGCTCTGTGGGGCTTGTACCCAAGGGGCACTGTCACTCACACCCTCATCAAGCCTCTTTCCATCATTTACCAGCAGTCCTGGCTAACTGGGCATGTCCCAGTGAATTGGGGGGTAGCAAATATGGTACCCATGCACAAGAAAGGCTGAAAGGAACTACAGTCCTGTCAGTCTGACTTCAGTGCTGGGAAAGGCCATGGAGAAGATCATCTTGAGTGTGATTATGCACCATGTACAGAACAACCAGGTGATCAGGTCCAGTCAGCACAGATTTATGAAAGGAAGGTCCTGCTTGATGAACCTGATATTGCTCTATGACAAGATAACCTACCTGGTGTATGAAAGAAAGGCTGTGGATGTTGTCTACCTGGACTTAGAAGACAGAATGCACCCTCAGTAGGTTTGCAGACAACACCAAGTTGGGAAGGAGTGTTGATCTGCCTGAGGGTGGGGAGGCTCTGCAGGGAGACTTGGACAGACTGGATCCCTGGGCTGAGGCCAATTGTATGAGCTTCAGCAAGGCCAAGTGCCAGGTCCTGCATTTGAGCCACAACAACCCCAGGCAATGCTACAGGCTTGGGGAAGAGTGGCTGGAGAGCTGCCCAGCAGAAAAGGACCTGGGGGTGCTGGTTGACAGGCAGCTGAACATGAGCCAGCAGGGTGCCCAGGAAGGCCAATGGCATCCTGGCCTGTACTGGATAGAAACAGTGTGGCCAGCAGGACCAGGGAGGTGATAGTTCCTCTGTACTCAGCACTGGTGAGACCTCACCTTGAATACTGTGTCCAGGTTTGGGCACCTCAATTCAAGAAGGACCTTGAGGTGCTGGAGTGTGTTCAAAGAAGGGGAAAAAAGCTGGTGAAGGGCCTTGAGATCAAGTCTTATGAGGGGCAGCTGAGGGACCTGGGGCTGTTTAGTCTGAAGAAAAGGAGGCTGAGGGGAGACCTCATTGTCCTCTACAACTACCTGAAAGGAGGTTGTAAAGAGGTAGGTGCTGGTCTCTTCTTGCAAGTAACTGGTGATAGAACAAGAGGAAATGGCCTCAAGCTGCAGCAGGGGAGTTTTAGACTAGAAGAACTTTTTCACTGAAAGGGTTGTCAGACATGGGAACAGACTGCCCAGGGAGGTGGCTGAGCCACACCATCCCTGGATGTCTCATCTGGATGTGGCACTTGGGAATGTGGCTTAGTGCTGGCTTGGTAGAGTAGGGTTAATGGTTGGACTTGATGATTCTGAAGGTCTTTCCAACCCAAGTGATTCTATGCTCAGAAAGGAGCCCATCTGAACAGTGTAATAGCTGATGTGGAAGATCTGATATCCATACGTTCTTCCTTACACTAGCTCTAGCCCTCAGCCCATGGGGTCAGTAACCATCACCAACTGAAAAGCACTTGGTACATTTTGGGAATCTCCCTGTTTAATTAATCTCAAAGAAATCTGCTTGGAGTGCTGTGAGTCTCATCCATGAAACATGCTGTTGGGGATACCCAGGAGATCAGCTTCAAAGGTGCACCCTTGTCTGACCTAATACTCTGATATAAAAAATTCCTCAGCACAGGAGTGTTACGTAAGAGTGAACGTGGCCAGGAAACACCTCAGCCTCTGCAGGTGCCAGAGAGGTTATGTGGGACTGTATAGGTCATAGTTTAAAGCTCACACACCTACAGGAGGTCAGGATTTCTTTTAGGTACATCAGTATTTCAGCAAAGCAAGGGCTCAGCCCCTCTGGGCCTTCATTCCTCAGGTGTAAGGTGGGAATGATGCCATATTTACCTGTCCAAGGGAAATTGTGAAGATGAGGAAAAACTATAAAGTACTTCAGTACTACGGTGATGAAAAATAGATGGGTTTTATAACAGTACAGAAAATTCTTCATGCATCTCTTTTAAAAGGCTGTCCAATAAAATGTTACAGTACTAATAAACTAGACAAAAAGACCAAAGTGTAAATTACCCAGGGGGAACAGCAATACCCGAGGAAGCAGAGGAAGATCCATGGTGTTGCAGACCACAAGGAAGAGCTGTGACCTCCATCAGCAGTGCTTGCAGCATGAGGGAGGAGTAAGACTTGTGCTCTAGACCCTGCACCAGCTTCATTGCACTTCTCTGGACCTGCTCCAGCACCTCAACGTCCTTCTTGTAGTCAGGCCCCAGAACTGCACACAGTGTTCAAGGTGCAGCCTCACCAGTGCTGAGCTCAGGAAGACAATCCCTTCCCTAGTCCTGCTGGCCACACTATTTCTCCCACTAGCCAGGATGCTGGTGGCCTTCTTGGCCACCTGGGCACACTGCTGGCTCCTACACCATCAGGCTTTAGCTAACCATTACAACAATTGAAACACATAGGAGCTCTTTATATAGGAGCTAGTGACTGAGACTTATACCTAGACTTTCCAGGTTCTGTGAATAACTGCAAGAGAGTTTTCCTTGCAGCAGCAGCAGCTCAACAGCTACATTTAATTCCTTGAGTTCTGAAAGTTACATTCACAAAACTTAAAAGTCAAAAACTTAATTCCACTGGAGTTATTTCTTTCACTGAGATATTTCTGAAAGCAGTGTGTCCTTCACTCAGAGATTAAAGCAGACAACCTCTCTCTTAATTTAAATTTACAATACCCATTTGCTAGACTCTCACTTGTTTTCATTTTTCTAGACAAGCAGCTACTGTTCACCAGCCAGTGCACTTGAACTACAGATTGTATCTGCATGAAACTCATAATTCAAAGCACAACAGCATGCAAGAACCCATTTGGAAAATGATGCCCATCAGGAAGAGATTCATTTCTCTGCATGAATTTTTGGCAACACTGTATTCTTCATAATTTGTACTGCAAGTGCTCTCATTTACTGGCACTACAGGTGCACCTCTGTGTGCTCATTTTTAACTGTAGGTGATTAAGAGGAAAAAAAAATATCCCTCAATGCTAAGTCCTCCATACCATCTTTGTGAGAATTTCTGGGGCTTGACTCACAGCTTTTTCAGTCTGAGTCATCTTGACTATGGTATTAATGAGAAAACCAAGCACCAACAACCCCAGATCTTTCATTTGGTTGAGGAACAGGAACTATGATCTTCAATGGGATGTAACCAAACCAAGTACCATATCTTCACAGCACATAACCTATATGAAGTAAATGCAAAAACCTACATGCATTTGCAAGAGTGGAACTTCATTATCAAAAAACTTGTCAGTTCTCCTGGTGTCCTTAAACAGGGCTATTTAAAAATTTTGTGCAGGCTGATTTAGTCACACTTCCTCAGTGCTTTTACTCAAAGATTTTAATTATTTGAAAATAATGAAGTGTCTGAGAAAGAACCTTTCCTTGTGTTTCATTTCAAGAAAAATGAGAAAGGAAATATTATGAAACTAACTATTATGGAAGTAAACACATCTTCTTTAAATATTCTTTAAATATTCTTTAAAATCTCAACTTTTGTAATGGACAATAAAAACCCAACCAACCAACCAAACAAATTCAAAAGGCACAGCAGAATAAGGGGAATTATCAAGCTATTCACAAGCCCTGGGGTTTGGGTGCTGGGGGAGTGTATTTCCAGAGGCTCTGGCAAAGATAGAGTCTCAGGATGATGACTAAAAATATAGGTCACTTCTTTCTCTGCAGGTCTCCTAACAAAAATGTAGGCAAGTATTTAGACCTCTTTTGATCCAGTTATTGTGAGTGCTGTGAGTTATTGTGAGTAAGGCAGCAAATACCTCTTCATGTATTCTCATTGCAGAAATGTTGAACTCCTGAGACCACCACTGTGATAAAAGCTCAATCTTCTTGGACATGTATTAGCAAATGTGAATTGACATCTGAAGCTAGTGCTGGCACAGATACATTGACATGTTTTAGCCACTCAGGGGAAAAAAAAGGGTCTTATCTTATAAACACATTATGCTGCTGATAGTCTTTGTTGACTTAATGCCCTTCTCTCTTGAAAACAATGGATGTTCCAGGTGAGTCAGAGAAGGAAACCCATAAAAAGAATCTCGATCTTCAGAGAAATACAGGATAGATGCAAAGTAGGGGAAAGATAATTCAGATCAGCATCCAAAACAAGCTTTGCCAAGTTTATTTGGGTTTTTCATTTAAAGAAGAAGCTTTGCTGAAACGTGCAATTTGCATGTTCTCTCTACATCTCATGAATTTTGTTTTTCTTGGGGTAGAAACGAAGTAATCTCAGCAGCAAATTACTTTGGTGGAATTAATGCACTGACATGCACTTCAAAACATTGATTTTATAATACTGTACAAGCATTGTAAGTAGTCACATTTGAGGCTAAGTCATAGGTTATGTGAGGGAAGATTTGAGGGAAGCATGGGGAATTCTTCTGGGTACATGTGGCTTGACAAAGCCTCACTAACTGACTTTGAAGCACAGCACCATGCTAGTGCAGCCCTGCTGGGTTTGGGACCTGGGCTGACATCTCTGCACAGCAGTGCATGGTGCCTGCTCCTTTCCTTGGAGAGGCTCAAGAATGTATGAGGAGATGTAACACCATAGCTTTGATAGATTTCCAGGCAGCCATCGCTTTGATTCCTGATGGAGCTTTGAACAATCTGACAGCAATAGAGGGTGGAATTTGCTGCCTACCTGCCTTAGCATGCCTGGCCACTTTAGACACCCTGATGCAGCTGTGACATCTGTGCAGGACTGGCAAATCTAACACAGGAGATGCTTTGCCTTTGGAGCAGCAGCTGGAGGACAAGAGGGTTGTCCCATGACACCTAAGTGACATGAAAGATCCATGGCTGGGTCCTGGAATCCTTCCCAGAGTGTCAGGATGCTTGAGAGCACTGACTTCCTTTGAAATACATCTTCGAACTAACAGGAGAATTGGAGAAATAAAAGCACTATTAGGGTGTATATTTTATCTTGCAATTTTGTACTTCTGTCATTATAATAATTCTGGAAAATGGCAGCTTTTAGGAACATGTTGTTTTGTCCTTTTAAGCTTGCCTTCTTAACTACAAGAAAAGTTTTATTTTAAAATGTAGGGGAACAGAAAACCAGCATTAATAAAGACTGGTTTACAATTATTTTTGTTTTCTTTTGCCACCCTTCCTTCATTAGTTTTTTACTATTCACTCCATCATTATAAATAATCCATGGAAGATTTGAGAAATCTCATTGTATATTTTGGCCTGTAGCCCAATGGACAGAACCTGTTGAGTGAGGCATTAATGTTGGATTTCCTGCTTTGAAATAAATTGCTCTAGTTACTTGGCTACAGAAAAAAAAAAAAAAGATCTCCCCTACCATTGAAATAGTGTGTCTTGCTCAGTTCTTTAGAAAACTACTGGTAGTCTCCTGCTCTTAGGAAATAATTTGGGCCCTTGACTCTACATGAATAGAGCTTAAAATCATTCCTTAGGGTCCAAGATGTGAAGGTCAGGCAAATGTCTGTGCTCAAAGGCTTTCCAGGTGTTTGTCAGTCTCAGGTACCCAGCTTCTTCCCTGCACTCAGGCAGGACCATTTGCAGGCAGTGCAGCCTGATAACAGGAGGCTGACCAGTGGAGTTAATGTGCAGTTGTGCCTTCCTTTCATATGCTTATGATCTTTACTGGACTGGCTCCAAATCCTCAGCAAGGGTCAGGCTTGTTCCCATTAAAATGAATAAAAGTTTTCCCACTGAAATCAGCATAATGAGAATCAGAGTCGTTCTCATTAAGTACAACTCCCATAGATTTAAGAGCCCATCATTTGCTACTGACTGCTTATCAGTCAGTGTAAGAAATGGACCTCATTAGGGAAAAAAAAAACAACCCAGCACTGAGTTTTGCATTTTCAAAGCAGGGTTTAAATGGGAACCAATTAACTTCAAAGTTTTCACCTGATGCAGTGACAAATCATGATGACAAATACACTAGTGCTAGTTATGAGTCTCACTAACCCAGTGGCCATGCCAGGAGTTAAGTCTATTAAAGAGTTTTGAAAGAACTAAAGTTCTACAGTCATGGTTTATAAAGGAACACGAATTATTTCTACAAAGAATAACAATGAAAGGGTTTTACTCAGAAAGGTATTTGCCTTTATGTACCTTGATGTTAAAGCACCAGTAACTTTATGTGCTGCTAAGAGAAGTGAAGGGAATAGGATGGTTTCTGGGGACATAAAAGAAGCCTTTTCTGCTCTCTTACAGCTGCTGGGAATTTAGTGACTGATATTTTGTATGATGGGAAAAAAAAAGAAAAAGGAAACAAAAAGAAGGAATCTACAGTTATCTCCAGATTTTATATTTGTTTCTATTTGATTAGTAAATTACATTTCATGTTTAAAATGCCTTGTCTTTAAGGTTGGATATTCAGAATTTTCTTGGTGCATGTCCACAGAATGTCAGTTTCTTTAATGTGGAATAAGCACCCCTGGTCATTCCTTGTTTTTCTCAGTGTTTTAAAAGGTGGATTACCAAGAAGTAACTTCAGTGAATTGGGAAAACCAAACTGTAAGAACTAAGAATAAACATACATTTTTGAAAACAAAATAAAAGCCTAAAAAAAACACCAAAACTTTCACTACCTGTTTTCCTAAACTAAGTTAAATCTGGTCACCTATGTGAGGAGATTCCTGCTAAGTGGAAAATGTCAGCTGTCACAGTTGTTTGCAAGAAGAATAATGTATCAGCTTCACCTTAGTTCCTGGGAAGGTGATGGAGCAAATCCCCCTGGAAGCCATTTCCAAGCACGTGGAAGGCAAGAAGGTGACCTGGAAGAACCTCAGAGCAAACCATGCCTGACCAGCCTCGATGGCCTTCTAAGCCATGGGCAACAGGAAAGCAGTAAATATAATTTATGTTGACCGTGGCAAGGTCTTTGATGTAATATTTTACAGTCTAATTGACATCATTTGAGTCAGTGGACTATAAGATATATGGAAAACTAGACCACTGAACTCAAAGGATTGTGATCAGTGGTAGAAAATCCAGCTGGTCACCTGCTACTACTGATGTCTTTCAGGAATTAGCACTTGCCTAACGTCCTTTTAAATCTTTATTTGAGATCTGCACAGTGGAACATCATGTCATCTTAGCATGTTTGCAGACAACACCAAACTAGGTGGAGTGACTGGTATGCAGGAGGGCAGGGCTTCTCCTTGCAGGCACGTACATCGGCACCTTGGAGATATGGGCTGGTAGGAAGCTCACAAAGACCATCAAGTTCAGCAAAGGGAAATGTAAAATATTGCACCTGGGGGTGAATAGGCCCATTTATCAGTACAGGCTTGGGACAACCATCCAGAGACAGTTTTGCCAAAAAGGACTGGGGGGTTGTGCTGGACAAGAAGTTGACCACAAGTCAACAGTGTGCAGAGATCATAGAATATCTCAAGTTGGAAGGGAACCGTAAGGTTCATCAAGCCCAGCTCCTTGCTCCTCCTCCAAAAACTAAACCATATGACTAACAGCATCTTCAGGATGCTACTTGAACCCTGACAGATTTGGCACTGTGACCATCTCCCTGGAAAGCCTGTTCTGGTGATCAAAAACCTCTCAGTGAAGGAAGTTTTCCCAATGTCCAATCTGAACTTCCTTTGACTCAGCTTCATACCATTTCCATGTGACCTTTCACTGGTCACCAGAGAGATTAGTGCACCTCTGTCTCAGCTGTGTCTCTTGAGGAAGTTGTAGACTGGAAGGAGGTCACCCCTTCCCCTCTCCAAGCTGAACAAACCAAGTGATCTCAGCCATTCCTCTTAAGTCTTGCCCTCAAGACCTTTCACCATCTTGGTCACCTTCCTCTGGACACACTCTAATAGTGTGATGTCCTTACATGGAAGCACCCAAAACTGCACATAGGACTTGAGGTTGGGGCCATAGCAGTGCAGTGCAGAGTGGCAGGGTCACTTCCCTTGGCCAGCTAGCTGTGCTGTACCCATTAGCTATGCTAGATGAAGCCTAACCACTTACTGGCTGTCTTAGCAATACCATTAGCCAGCAAGTTGATACAAGTGACACTTCTCTCTTCAGCACTTGCGAGACCACATCTGGAGATTTTTGTGCAATTTGGGCCTTGCTTGTGCAAGAGAGACTTTAGCTTACTGAGACAAACGCAGTGGAGGCCACCAAGAGAGTCAGAGGCTGGTGCACTCAATATGTGAGAAGAGGCTGAGGGAGGGGCATGTTCATCCTTCAAAATACACTGTTTTGGGGGAACTTACCGCTACGTTGACTGACCTACAAGTTGTAGAGAAGGCTAAGCCAGATTCTTCTCAGAGATACACAGGGATTGTGTCCGTGGACACAAGTTGAAACATAGGAAATCCCAGATGTAGGGAACGCAGGATCCCAAAACACCTGCTGGGGTATTGGAGTTTCCCAGAGACATTGAATTTCCATCTCTGGTGACATTTGAGTGGACACAACCCAGAGCACTATGGTCTGACTAGACCTTCTTTGAGTGGGGTATTAGAGTAGCTGACCACCAAGCATTTCCTCCAACCTGAATTGTTCTGTGATTCTGTGGTACCATGAAAAGAGGGCAGAAAAGCAGAGAGGGCTGAAGCACACTGTTTCCCTAAGAACAGTGCTAGACAGAGTAAACTCTTGTACCTCTTGTAAACTCTTGTACTCACAGCTGAGTTACTGAGTTACAGTCCTACTAAGTAATTTCCCCCACTTTAGTGCATAACCCCTTCTGTTGGCAATTATGCTTCTCTAGTTAACAAGCAGGTTGCAATGAGAACTGTTTTGAGTACCTCTAGCATTAGGTTTTTTGTCACTCTGCTTTATCTGGTTTTCTCTATGGACATACATTTTTACACCTCCATAAGAAAAAATAGGTTTGCCAAAATACAATTCTCAGTTTCAGGTTTCCCTCACCCCAAATCTTAAAGACCCAAATCACCTGCAAATTGGCAAATGGATGTAACCAAGAAAGGCCCACATATAGAGAGATAAGGCGAACTAGAAAAAATGACAAAACAGTGAAAGTTCCAAATGGCACCCACAAAAATAGGCTGATAAACAGTGAGTCTTATTCCCCAAAAAAGGAAGGTTAATTTCATATTGAAGAGCAGAACAACCTAAAAAGAAATGAGATCTCCTTTCATTTCAGATTTCGGTATGGCTTAAAAAAATGGGATGCAGAAATCCTGGAGCCTTTTTTTCCCCCTTAAATTATAGCTTGTAAAGTTATTACCACTAATATCTTAATCTTACTAAATGATAATTGTCTTCTTAATATTCCTCTGCATAATACACCATCAAAATTGAAATTCAAGAGTAAATTTTTGAGCCATGAACCATTTTCCAGGTCAACGTCACGATCTGCAGCCTGTATAAGGAATATTACCCTTTTTCTTTCTCTCTTGCAGATGTGTATGTGAATAGTACTCATTTTTACTTTGGAAATAGTGATGTTTTTCTACTTGCAAAACCTTTTTCCTCTGTTCAGGCTTCCCAAGAAAAGCTGAAAGCTGTTTGTAAATTAATATAATTTGACTTTGTTTTCCAAGGAGCTTCAGACATTTTAGAGCCTGAAGGTGCCACCAAACCTATTCTATCATGGAGAGAAAGCTGTTATATCCCATCCCTTTGTCCCCAGATCAAACACTACAGTCTGTATTTAACGAAACCTTCTTTGAAACAGAAAAGGCTTGATCTGCTAGTTTGAAAGGGTCCACCACCTCTTCTGGTAATTTCAACTCACAATTAAAATTTTGCACCTGACTCCTTATTGAAATGTCTGTGATATCAGCTTTCAGCTACTAGCACTAGCTACTCTCTATCAGATTAATAGAGAGTAGCTTCTTATACATAACATCTTTCTTCCTGGGGTGGCTCTTAAATATTGCAAAGAAGTAAGTTTTTGACCTCCTTTTGTCCTGGTTTAAGCCAGGATGAAGTCAATTTTGTTTTTACTGATTTTTTTTTGCCTTCAGTGAACTCTTTTAAGCACAAAAGTTTTCCAGCTACTGAACCGATAACACTGGAATGTTCATGTTACTGTTGAGACACCAAGGACACTTGGCTCTGCTTTGAAGACTAAAGGAGCAGAAGAGTCATATCTGCAACCACCCCACAGGCAGGAGCAGATACCACAGATGGCAAACCGGGCCAAAGAGAGTATTCCATCCCATCATATCTGTGTAGCTCTCGGTATAAAGTCAGGGATCATGGAAATCAAACCCCTTCCTGCTTCTTCTTCCCTTTTCCTCCATCCATGGTCAGTGCCCAGGGAGGACTCCATCCCTGCATCACCACTGATCCCCAGGTCTGTGCATTCCTGACCCTCCTCACTCTCCCTCAGCTCCTGCCTGCTCTGCCCTCTCTCCGGCAGCTCCAGGACATTTGGGAACTGCTCCCAGCTCAGGAGATGCCCTGGAAGTTGCTGGGGTTGGGGGGAGGCAATAGGGTTCTGAACATTCCTGCACATACTTGTATATATTTGTACATATTTCTTTAATCATTAGTATTTCATTAAAGCTGTCTGGTTTAGTTTTAAATCCAGAAAGTCTCTTTATTC
>NW_009951952.1:2418229-2447520 GCF_000747805.2 Chaetura pelagica
GTGGGAGGTGGAGGGGATCGAGGGCATTGTTGTTATTGGTTTGATTGCAGAGTGCCCACGTCTGAACTACCACTTACAAAATAAAGACACAGAAAGTTCTAAGGCCTTACCACTCTTAAACTGAGGAAGGTGTTTAAAGTAGGCACTAAATGATATGTTTAAAGTAAGCACTAAATGATATGTTCTACATGATGATGAAGGCAGTTGACATGGCTGGCTCTGATGTAGACAACTAGTAGGCATCCAAAATGGGGTAAGCATCACCCATCTTGCTTGCACCTGCTTCACTAAGGAACCATATTATACCATATTCTCACCCTTTTTGTGCTTATATATATTATATACATATAATAAATATATAAAAAATAATGCTCATTTCCTCAGCAGTCTACAATATCCACAAAATGCATTGGTGGTCATGTTATACTTGCTCCCAGATAAAGCATGAAAACTTGAGTGTGTGATGTTTAGTAGTAATGCCTGAGGAATCACTGAGTATCTGGGACTGCTCTCTGCTCCCACCAAGGTCATCAGGTCATGACCTCAGGTCCTGGGTAGCCAGCCCCCAGCTCCTAGTGCAGTCATGAATTTACCTTTACACGTCACAAGAAGGTTTCGAAGAGTTACCTTATATTGTATGAAATATGTTTTGAGCATGAAATGTAATCCTTCTTTTTTAGAAACTGATATGAACTACTGGCTAAATACAATTGTCAATATCCATCTCCAAATTGAAGCTCCCAATAAAGACCATGTGGTTTGTTTCCACGCATTCCTCAGGAGCATTCAATCTCATCTCTGATTTATACCACATCATTGCTATGCTCTAGTGCACTCCAACTATGAAACAAGAGCCTGATAATTTACAAGCTCCCCATCCCTATTTAGGCAACAAAAATAACAGTCTCTGTTTTAAAATGTGATGAATCTTAAAGTGTTTAATGTCGTGATTGGTATAAGACCCAAGTCTTCTAAAACACAGAGGTAAAGAAAGCTATGGTAGGAAATTTAGTGCTAGAATAACCTGTAAACCTGTAAACCTGGTAAAGTCACTGAGATTGCTGTGACTTACACTCTGTTTTATGTGATATCAAGGTACAGTGGTGGAAGGATTAGTCTGAGCATTGCTTATATTCCTCTGTGGTTCAAATCGACCTCGCTCACCTCTGGAGAACCACTGAGACTCTCTTTTTATCTGTTAAATGCTGCTTTCCTTCCTTCCACCGTGGCACTCATTTATGTGAGCTGCAGTGGGTTGACACTGTGGGTTGGAGTTATCTCACCTAACTTTTTAAAGCCTGCAGTGCTGATGTCCACAAGTGACCATGTCTTCTCAGGGCTCAGTTTAGAGTCGCTGGGGCTTGGTTCCTCTGGCTTCTTTTACAAATCAATGTTAAGATGAATTAAATCACACACGGAAAATCCTGCTTCTCTCTGCTGATGATAAGCCCAGGACATGAAAGTCTACATTGTAAATCTGGACATCTGGTCAGGTGAGTCCCACACAGCATGTTTGACTGTAATTGGGGCTGACTGAAAAGGTTTCTGTCAGTGCCCTGCCCTCAGTGCCAATGGGGAACACAGGAAGAAAAACACAGAAGAGGTTGTTTTTCTTTGAAATACTAGCTAAATAGAGCAGTGAGTCAAAATAAGCCAGTACTAACACACTCAGTAGAAAATTAAGGCTAGTGTAAGTCGCAGTATAAGTCCCCTCAACTGCTGAAACCAAAGGCTGTTCAGTTTCCAGATTCAACTTAGAGGTAACATTTTCAACTCTGTATTTTGACTCAAGCAAAAGCCTGGGCTCGTTTTCTGTTCAGAATGAAGGAGTTTTCAACTGATTTATTTAAATGTTAACATTTAGAATCCAAATACTCTAACTGTGCAAAATAACTTTTCTATATTTCAAAAATGCAGGAAAAATGAAACTGAAAAAAATTCAGAAGGCAGCAACACAGCTAGAACAGCCTATTCAAGCATGAATTATTCAGTTTTAGTTCTAGGCCAAAATATTTGTAGAGCAATAGACATCACAGTGAAAAAAGCACATTGACAGCACATACTATTGCATAGTCATTGAATCTCCAAACATTTTTGTTGCTCAGAAGGGAAAGATAAGTTCTGCCACCAGGCATGACTGTGCTCACATGGCCCCTGTTTCATGTGGCAAATGGCCTGGACAAGTACAGCAGGTAGGACAGAAATGTGACAGTAAATGATGCGTGTGTGGGTCTAACACCCTTACTGGATGGAGGGCATCGTGCTACAGAGGCTAATGACTGTCTGATGAGTTAAATGAGAACCAGGGGGTTGTACAGACACTTGAAAGAAATAAGTCAGCTTGAAAATTAGTGTAAAGAAACTTAAAATGCTTGTATGAGATGGGAGAGTGCTTGGGGTGGGAACACAGCAGCAGTGAAACATTTGGTGGCCCCGTAGCTTCACATCCTTGCCCAGGGAGGCTCCCCAGGGGAGACGGATGCAGACATCACCTGGAGGGGGTGACTACGTGGGTTCAGTAAGGAGGGACTCACACCCTGGGAGATGCCTGTGGGGTACCCCCTAGGGGCTTTCACACTGTCATACGGGTTGCTGGGAGCAGTGAGGTGACATGATGCCTGAGCACCTGCGCATCTCATGTGTGTCCATGTATGAGACCAGAACTTGCTGGGGTCAGCTATAGAAGGGCATTTAGAAATGTGTAGGTGTTTATTTTGTTCCATTCTGTAAATGTCTAGTTTTCTGGTTTCTCTTTTACGTTTCCCAATATGGATCCTGCACGTATGGCTCATGGATTGCCAGCAAATGATCTGTCATTAGTAAATCAATAAAGCGTTTTAATTCTGATCCAACTCAAACCTGTGAAAGGAGCAGTTTTCCCCTGTGGCATCAGAAAGATCTGCAAATAAACATTTTGGTCTCTACTGCCATCCCTAGAGTGTCTTTGTGAGCTGTTCCAAAACAACTCTCTTGACTTCACAGTAGAATCACAGAATGCATTGTGTTGGAAGGGACCTTTATAGGTCATGTGGTCCAACTCCCCTGCAAAAAGCAGATAAATGACCTCTCTTTTAAAAAAACAAAACCAGAACCAAACCCAACCCCACACACATTAGAATTGCAAACTCATCAGCTCTGCATCTCCCTGTCCACAGAGGGAGGCGATGGGCTGCAGCTCCTGGAAGTGGAATCATATTAATGAACAAGAGGAGGAAGGTAGCTCTAATATCTCTTTCTGCTCTGTGCTTCTCTATTGGTTTGCCAGGGAGCAGCTAGTACAACCCAGTATTGCCTAGATTCCCAAGGATTCCAAGAAGTAATTCTCCCCAGACACACTTGATGTTATCTTGAATTACTCCTGCCACCAAGCCTGGGCTGCTACCTAAGTCCTTTATAATCCTGTAACTTGCAGAGGAAAAGCCTTCTGTCTTGTCTGGTGTTATTTTGGCAGTCCTAACCTGCAACAGCTGCAAGAGCTGTTTAAAGAGGCTTTGCTTCAAGGCAGCCAGTGCAGCAGCCTCACACAATGGCCCTCTTCTCCAATGCAGCCCTGAAAGAAAACCCCAAATTTCCATAGCAGTGCAGCTAGTGCACAGTCCTTCTATTCAAAGTACCTATCAGACAGGTAGGGTAGTTAATGACTGACTTCTGCATTTAGTCAGCCAAATATAAGCAGTTGCTTGCATGTCTGTTCTGAGGATGTTTCTTCACTCTTCTCCCATAAGCATTTTCATTAAAGTAGCTGCAAGACCAAGGCTGCCTGTCTCCTTTCATAGATATAGTTATGCTGTTCCCAGTCTCCCCATTTCTGGGGATTCCCAGGTTCATTTCAACCAATCTGGATTTCATTCAATGATATCTGTGTTATCTAGGTGTGATTGGTATCACCCAGAGCCAAAGTGGATGGGTTTGACCCTCGGCGTTCCTAGTGGGAAGAGGAGGCTGCCAGGTCTGGGCAGTACATGGTCTGTACAAGCACAACAAATGAGCTTTTGTTCTGGTGAAAACCAGAAAACTCTGTTAATATCAGTGGTGCAAACTTACCTAACCAGAAATACACTGATATGAGTGCACAATCTATAGTAATATTTTTTTCTGAGTGGCTGAGTTTTCTGGTACAGGTCAGTTTTGCAGATTATGAGAGCCTGAGTTTCAAGTCAGGAAGAAGGGAACGGCTCTGAGGAAGCCGGTGGAGCTATGGATATACACCATGGAAAGCAGGAGAGGGGCTAGGGAATCTAAACTGGAGCACTGATGCAAACTGGCTTGTGCACAATGGCTGTCCAAGAAGTGCAGTGTTTAGTATTCAGACACTGTCCTTCTGAGATGCCAGGCTCATCAGGGGAGATTCAGATGTCAAAAAGTGACAGTCTAGACAATTAAAAGTTTCCAGTACTGGAGCCCTTGAAGTAAGAGGGAGGTGCAGATGGGAGGAGAAAAGGGAGGAGGAAGATTTAATGATTCCTTAAAGGAAATTAATTTCCATCATCATCTTTTTGTATTTTTGCCAATTTCCGGTTGATAAATGCATGCAAAAAAAAAAAAAGGGCAGGAATTCTAATAAGTGTTGATCTTAAATTATTTTGGATGAAATTCATCGTATTAACCTCATGTGAGCCCCAGTAAAGGCTCTAAATCAATAAACCTTTTCAAGTCTGTAAGGTAGATAGCTGCATCTGGAGTGGGAGAGAGTGCCCCATGCACAGCAACTGCCCAACTGCACAAGCAAATGCCCAGGTCACAGCACTGCCTCAAGTATCACAGCAGCTCTCCAACAAGTGCTTGCAAAAGCTTTCCCCTTGAGACATATTTGATCTAAGTTTAAGTTCCTTAAAATGAGGACTCAATGTCTACTATAAGACTTGTGAAACTGAAGTCTGTGCTAATTTTCCTCACTCCCATGAAGCCCCCTGCAGTCTGACAGGTGTTCCAGTGCTGCCTTAAATGGAGGCAAGATAGTACCCAGGTAATTCCTCACAGATTTATATTGAAAACTTTTTTCATTTTCTTAGTCCATAGGTTTTTTTTGCCAAAACTTATTTGCTTTTACTCTTCTAATGTCAGGTTGGTGCAGCATTTGATGACCAATTGAATCTGCATTTCACTTTGATTTGAGGCTGTTTTTCTGATGTCTTCAGAGGCCTGCAGATTCCCTCTGGATGCCTCAGATCCTCCTTGCTGACCTCCCAGCAGAGCAGGCTCAACACTGTGGTGTAGTTTTCCACAGCACGTTCCTCTCCCCCCCTGCTTGCACCCTTTCCAATCTGTTCCAAGCACTTGAATACACTGAGGAGAACCTCCTGGTGGAAAGGCTGCCTGCTTAGGGCAGCACTGGGGACACAGACCACCTGGGATTCAGAGTCTGTGACTTTGAAAAGTGACACATTTTTTTGTGCAAAGCTGAAGGGCTTCAACACAAGTGAAGAGCAGGCTCCATTCTGTACACCAAACTGTCTGAAAATAAGGCTCTTTTACTGGGCTGTGAGTTCAGGAGAAGGGAAAGCTTGTGTTGGGGAGGCTGAAGAGTTTTGGCTGAGCTGAAGTGGTTCTCCTGGTTTCCTTTCCTCCTGGTGAGTTACTAACCTTGTGGGCTAACGAAAAACTCATTGCTTTGCTTTGATATAACTAACAGTGGGACCTGCCTGCTACCTCACACCAACATTACCAAGTTTGAAAGTTGTGAGACTTTTGCTCCTGACTTGAGCCCTGCTTTTCTCCACATCTCACGATTGAGAAAAGATAAATAACAGAACAAGGTTAAATTGCTCGTCCAACAATAGTTCAGTTTCTCTGACAAATTTTGCCATGAAGTAGCTATTGAAGTTATCTTTACATGCAAACACATTTGCAATGCCCGTTGCAAACGTGATGTAGGGAAAATAAAACATAAACAAGAACTACTGCTAGAAAGAGCTTACAACCTGGAACATAAGAGATACCGACAGAGTGGTGAACTTTAAAGAAGCACAGAAGTTTATTTACTGGATTGTATTTATGGAAAAGTTCTACAAATGTGACCAGCCAAATGGTGGCAGGACAAGCCAGGACTTTATTGAGTTGTTGCAGTTGAGGCAAATCATATTCTGAAAGCAAATATTTGTAAGAGAAAATAGAAAGGGGATAAAAGTAACAGGTTTCAATTCGTCATCCCCCTTCACAAGTGAACTTTGTTGAATGGAGCACAACATAACCACATCCTGTCAACAGTGAAATCCTAGCCATGGAAGAAGTAGGTCACTACATTTTAAGGTATGGACTCCTTCCCCCAAAAATTAGTGGATTAGGGGATTTAAGAACAAGTATTTCATTCAAGTCACAAGACTGCAAGGGATCTGTGTGTATTTGATTTATGCAGTGTCACAAACGTGTAAGTTCTGTGCTTTGACTTTCACTGGCTCTGCTGAGGTGCAGATGGAAAAAAAGAGCTTGCAATGCTTTAGAATTCAGGGCAAGGGATATTAGAAGGGAGGACTGAAGGGGAATGTTGGTGGGTGGCCTGCCAGCTTGCTTGAGGGAATGCCTCAGCCCCATAGGAATCTTCATAGCAGATGTGTAGAAGACAATTGGAGAAAAATTGCAATGTCAGGAAAGCTCTGATAGTAACAAAAGAAAAAAGGGAAGAAAGACATTTAGGGATCCAACATAAACAGTCAGCTGCTCAGTATCAGCCTGCCAGACTTGCTGCATAACATATATTGGCAAAGTCAATGGCCAATGGCACATACATACTATTTGCTAAAAGTTTTGACTTTTTTCATTACGTATGTGCAGTTTTTCAAAGAAGTAATTTTTTAAGTGGTCATCCACTGGATATGTGCATGCAGGAACATACTTTGCTAGCATGTCCCCCTTTCTAAAATGTGTCAGTGTCTAAGTAAAGTATCTAAAGTTGTTCTATGCACTTTGTGTGGCCACTGAAACCAGGTCAGAGAGTAGCAGAAGTGGGTTAGACTGAACGACCTGCTGGCCTCCTCCCTTCTGGCTGTGTCCCACTATCCCCACTATCCCACTGCAAAAAGGCAACACTAGATCTGTCCTACCCAGGTGAATTCTGAATTCCTGCTTTGCTGCAGTGCAACCTTAACAAGCAAATGGGATACCACAGAGGAACCTCAATGCAGATCTTTCCCAAATGGACCTTTTTCTCCAGTCTGGTAGCTTGGATAAGGTGTCACAAAGCCACCGCACTGCTGAGCTGTGTGTCCATCATTAACTATGCCCAGTGAAGGAGCCACTTCTCTTAACATGTTGTTTGTGTTGCCAGTCTGAAGGGCCATATACTTAAGTGACATGCATATACCTGTATTATAGCTCTTACTGTGGCATGTCAATCCCTTTTTTAACTGCTCTTACTGTGGCATGTCAATCCCTTTTTTAGGGTCAGACCTTAGGTTTTGAAGTGTGATTGATGTACAAAGGTACTTATAATCCAAACAGACTATTGGAAGTTTTAAACCAAGATTTAGGAACCTAAATTATTTAGATACCCTTGAAAATGTTGCCATCAAATGTTTCTGTTAAAGTCAACAGAAGTTGCCAAACTGACACAGGACAAAAATTTATTTGCAGCAGTTGTTAAACAAGCATTATTTATTGTTTTACACTGCAGTGGTACTGGATCTTTTCCTCTTCATCAGTTATACCTGAATGGTGACTCTGAACTCAGGCAGTTGAGGTCTCTTCACTGACTTCTTATAAGCAAGCTGATATTGTCAGACCCAGAAAAAGACAATTTTTTTCTTGCAAAGAAATATCTTTAGTACAACATCACTTCACTATGTCAGCTTAGGAGCGTTTCAACTTGAAGTGTCAGAGTTAATTTTAATGGGCATCAAGTGCCCTTTATATTTCCATTTAGAAAAGAACAGCAAAAATTTGTAGTCAGTGAGCAGCCTTCAGGGGCAGGGAAGGAAATCCACAGACTTGGGCTGGCAGTCTGAACATTTCACGTTGCATCTCACTGGTTGACAGCACCGACTGAACTTTTTGAAGAAAGCCTTTTTCACAACTTCTCTTCAAACGTGCAATCACTGCAGACCTCTCTCCAGTCTAGAGCTCTGTGTATGCAGTTGTCCATACCTTCAGATCTCCTAGAAAATGAGTCTTTTTTGTCATGATCAGGAACCAAGAGGCAGTAACTGGAAGGGATACAAAGACCTTTAAAAGAAGCTGAGCTTCCTAACCCCCCCAATTTCTGAGCCTGAAATGCAGTGAAGGCTGCGTGGCCAGAACTGGCCATGTTCAGGCACATAGATTTTGTTCATTGTTTTTCATTAATGAACAGGGATTAATTTTACTGAAGAAGGTATTAGTGGTATTTAGAGATCTCATGGGAGCAGCCATGTACTGTTCTTGGCAGAATTCCTTCATCATCTAGTTAATAACTTTAGTTTCTTACTCTGTTGACCCAGAGATATCTTAGGGGAGGGGGGGGAAGATGGATGATGAAATTAATTTTTCTTCTAATCTTTGATTAAACATAACAATTACTTACTTGGACTGATACACATGTAATGAGTCCTTTTTCAAGGAAAGAGGCGATGGGAAAGGATGGAATATGTTTCACCTGCAGAGTTTTCCTTATGTTTTCCTGGTGAAATGCATTTCTCATTATGCTAAGTGGCTACTGCAGGCGCTTACTCTAAACTGAGTGTTACCTTCAGGTCTGAGTTTAATCAATACACTACTTTGTCAAAGAAGTAAATCACAATCGATCCTCATAAGTAGATTTTAGCAGTTTTCTGAAGCGAATACAACCTAGTGAAAGGAACTTCATGAAGTGACAGGACCAGAGGACCTTTGCCTTCTATGTGCGGTCTCTATTTTGAGATGGCCAGGTGCTAAGTTGGTGTGAATTCTGTTCTCTCTGAAGCAGAAATAAAAGCAGCAGCCACTGGACACAAATTCTGTATGTGTTCTAAATCTGCAAAATGTCCTTCAGATTGTAAAAAAACCACCACATTAATAACTAGGATAATTTTACTTCTCTGTTTATGCAAAAAAAATTGCCAGGCATCTGAAATACTAAGCAGGGCATTGTGCACATACCCAGCAGTAGCAGTTCCATCTGTTCCCCAGAGCTTATCCTAAAAAATTCCTGTTAACAGAAGTGACTGAGTGCAGAGATCCAGGTGACTGATCTTGCCTTTGCTGTGTTGAAAGAAGGCACTGAAGGCAGAAACCTCTGCTTTGGACAGACAGTGTTTCTGCTGTCACACACATTAAATAAAATTTTCAAGGGAAAGAAAAAAGGAAAGAGATATAAGAGTTATACTTCTTGGAGAATTCTTGACCAAGCTTGACTTTTTTCTTTATTTTGAAATACTGAATATCTTATCTTTGTACTCTTCTTTCTTTGCAATATGGAGCAGAATTGAAAAGATCCTATAAAATGCGTCCACTATGTGAAAACTTAACAGTTTTCTGGTTAACTTTTGAAAGCTCAGCCCTACAAAAACATATATTCTTAATCATAGAACTTGTAATGCACAGAAAAACTGACAGATTGGAAATGATATAAATGACCAATAGGAGTTTAATAATCCTCCCACATCCTCTCTGCATAACATTAAGTATTGATTACTCTCCATTCACTGCTGCTTTGGCTCCCATGAATCAACACTTAAGCAAGCCACCTAAATATTCAGAATCTATCCTTTCTAAATGCTCACATCTCTCCAAAACTAAACCGAAACAAATCTTTTAAAAAATCCATTATTTCTGAAAACAGAATTATTAAAAGCCTGTTATTAATAATAGGTTAATAAATTCATTAGCCTTTGTAAGCTTAAAGAAATGCCTAAACATAGTGAAGTTCTTTTCTAAAAACAGAAATTGTGTCAAAGTACATTCTTTTTTTAATTTCAGAAATAAACTTTCTTATTTTACTCCACAACTGTGCTGTCCTGTGCTCCTCAACAAAATATTTGCTGTCTGAAGAGATTCACATGAAATGCTTTGCATTACATTATTAGGCCTTTTCACTACACTTATTTACAGATCAGATGTAACCAGAATAAACAATTCACGTCACTTAAAATTAGGGACAAGGAAGTGAAGAACAAATACGATGAGTTGCTGATAATTCCTTTAAACATGTCTCATTTTGGTTTATAAGTCATTGGCCAACACCTCCTGAGATAGATACATGGTATTCTTAAAGCTGTAGTATTGCTCCATGTGAGAAAACATTGGGACATAGGATTTATGTGGCCATTTTAAATCCTATTCTATTTGCTCCCAGCACAGACCCCTGAGGGACACACTTGTCACCATTTGCCATGTGGACATCAAGCCATTAACCACCACTCTCTGGATGTGACCATCCAGCCAATTTCTTTTCCACTGAACAGTCCCACCCATCAAACCTGTATCCCTCCAGTTTAGAGCGAAGTTGTGGGGACTGTGTCCAAGGCCTTGCAGAAGTCCAGATAGATGACATCAGCTGCTTTTCTCTTATCCATGGATGTAGATACCCCACTGTAGCAAGCCACTAGGTTGGTCAGGGAGGACTTTCCCTTAGTAAAGATGTGCTGGCTGTCTCAAACCACCTCCCTGTCCTCCATGTGCCTTGTCAGAGCTTCTAGGAGGATCTGTTGGGGGCTGAACTGCTGGAGAGTAGTGTAGGTGAAAGAGACCTGGGGGTCCTGGTAGACAGGAGGATGACCATGAGCCAGCAATGTGCCCTTGTGGCCAAGAAGGCCAATGGCATCCTGGGGTGCATTAGAAAGGGGGTGGTTAGTAGGTCAAGAGAGGTTCTCCTCCCCCTCTATTCTGCATTGGTGAGGCCACATCTGGAGTATTGTGTCCAGTTCTGGGCCCCTCAGTTCAAGAAGGACAGGGAACTGCTCGAAAGAGTCCAGCGCAGAGCTACGAAGATGATCAAGGAAGTGGAACATCTCCCTGATGAGGAAAGGCTGAGGGAGCTGGGTCTCTTTAGCTTGGAGAAAAGGAGACTGAGGGGTGACCTCATCAATGTTTACAAATATGTAAGGGGTGAGTGTCAGGGAGATGGAGTTAGGCTTTTCTCAGTGATGACCAGTGATAGGACAAGGGGTAATGGGTGCAAATTGGAGCATAGGAGGTTCCATGTGAATATCCGAAAAAAATTTTTTACTGTAAGAGTGACAGAGCCCTGGAACAGACTGCCCAGGGAGGTTGTGGAGTCTCCCTCACTGGAGACATTCAAAACCCACCTGGACACGTTCCTGTGTGACGTACTCTAGGTGACCCTGCTCTGGCAGGGGGGTTGGACTGGGTGATCTTTTGGGGTCCCTTCCAACCCCTAGGATTCTATGATTCTATTATATTATCCACCCCACAGACCATTTATCAAGGTTTTAACAAGTCAGCTTCTCCAGAATAAGGCTATGTGGGACTGTGTCCAAAGCCTTGAAGAAGTCCAGGCAGATGATGTCCATCACTCCCCCTGCATCAACCAAGTGGGTTCCTTTGTTGTAGAAGGCCATCAGGTTTGTCAAGCACGATTTGCCCCTGGTAAATCCATGTTGGCTTTTATCCATCACAGGCTTCAATTGACTTGTGACTGTCCCCAGGAGGATTTGCTCCATGACTTTCCCAAGGACTGAAGTGAGGCTAATGAGTGTATAATTTCCTGGATCCTCCTTTGAACACTTCTAATAGATGGGGGTGACATTAGCCTTCCTCCCATCCTCAAGGACATCTCCCATCTCTACTTGATTTCTTGCACCTAGGGACTGAGATATCTTGTGCTTTATGGAGAGCATCCTTAAAGATCTGCCAGCTCTGTTTTGCTCCCTTGTCCTTGAGGATGGTTTCCCAGGGGGTCTTACTGACTAACTCCTTGAAGTTTCCTCTTGAATATGATCAGCCCTTACAACAAAACTGGAGTGTAGGAGGCAGCTTGTGAAAAACAGAAGTATTTCAGGTACAGGAAAAATATGTGTGCAAATACAGATGCTTTACATGCTCTCCATTCACACGGCTGAGCAACACCAGGAAATGGCAGTTGATTTCATTCCAGAACTGGCCATTATCCTCAAGCAAGGGCCTGAGCACATCAGCATTCTCTGCTGGAGCCCCCCTGGGCACACACTTATCCCCACAACAGCTGGGAACACCTTTTGTAGCTTCTTTGTTCATTTTATAACAGTGTAGAAATGAATATTTGGCCAGCATAAGGGTCTGCACCACAGCAAAACAAAGGTCTACCTACCCATTGCACTTTCTCCACTTTGATCAGCATAAAATGTTTACAATGGAAATAAAATCTAATCATTCTCCTGTTACTTATGCCCAACTTTCAGCAGGAAAACATCAGTTAGGCTTTATCCAAGCTCTTCTGCAGCTCATGGCATTTCAGCAAAGAAAAAAAATGGGAAAGAGGCAAAATACAGTGCTGCTCCCTTTTCAGATGCCAAACATTTTCCTTAAAGACCTTTTCCTTCCAGCATTTCCTACATTCCCAGTTAACTAGAGCAACGTTCAATACTCTTCTACATGCTGCTCTTCCTCTTGCTGAGCAACCCTCACTTTTTTCCAGTGCCTGTATCCAAGTGAAGGGGATGCAGGACAGACTTGGCCATGGTTTTAAAAGTGACATGGAAAAGCCTTAGGTTATCCATTGAAATAAGCAGGACAATACCAACTGTTATGTTTGACTTCTTTCCAGTGGAGCACATTTCATCATATATTAAGAAGAGGACATTCATGGTAACAGAGCCTGCTTAAATCTGTTCCCAGTGTATTTTACATCAGAGGAATGGCTGAAAATAGGTTTTTTAAATTAACATTAGCCAGAGCATTTTCTTATGTTCAGAACCTTGCTCCAAGAATAAATAGTAACTGGGGAGAGAACAGCTTCTGCTCTGAGACTGTGACAGGAAACAAATGTTCACTGCAAGAAGTCAGACCATCATCTCAAGGCTCTATCTGTTTTCTCTCTTGCTCCCTCTCAGTCTCACAGAGCTTTGTGATGTCACCCAAATAACGGTACCAGCTTCAAAGTAAACAAAAGCTATTTTCTTATCTGATAACTGTGGCCTTTCTCATTCCCTGCTGTGTGTGCTTCTTAAATAATCAGTGTCACTGACATCAGCAGCTACCAGTACATGTTGTCTCTTTTGCACACCACATGAAACAGAGCTTGTAAGAAATGTTCCCAATAACTAGGAGGCTATTCATCCTCAATTAACAACATGCTTTAATGGGTTTCTTAGCAACATCATTTACTTCAAGCATACGCCCCTAAGGGATGTGTTCTGTGTTGTCAGACAAACAGCAGATGAGGGCAGCTATTGATCCCTGCCCTGCTGGGTGCTGAATTGTGACATATATGAATAACTATGTCAAAATGATATTTGGACTCAAAATATCTCATAGTACGAGATGTTTCCATTAAGAATAAAATGTCCCTTCCATTCTCCCAGTGAGATTCATATCTAAAACTGCGATTTACTGAAGGGATTTCAATCAAAGATTGACAAAATAAGTCAAGTATCCAGTCTTGAATTTATTGAAACATGGTAAAACTTCAATACCTGCTGGACAAGACAATAGCAACCCATGTGGTCCCCAAACCTGGGCAAAGGCATTTAGTCAGAGTATTTTTAGGAAAAATACAGAAACAGTAATGTGAAAAGCTTTCGAAAAGGCCATCCGATTGTGAAAAATGCTCAATTCTAGTGTGTACAAAGTTCCAGGACTAGTATTTGCATTTTCCTCCAGTTCTCACTCAACCACATGGGCACAGAGGACTTCTTATTTCCCTTCCATCACCACCACCCCCTTTTTATTTTTGTTGGGGTATGGTTTTATATGTTTGAAGAACACCAGTTTTCTAAACTAAAAAAATTCCATGCATGCAATCTTTCTTCATTAGACAAGTTTTCTAGACCTCTACTCACTTTTGCTGCTCTACTGAACATCTTTCCTTCCCCTTCATGTCTCTTGAAGGTATTTTCCAAAGTAGAACTAATACCTTACTGAACCCTGACTAAAGGGAAAGCTTTGACTTACAACCGTCCCTTAGAGTCAAAAACTCCTGTTAGTGTTAGGCTCTGTGAGCACCAATAGGCTCTGTTACCTCCTCTCCCTCCCCAGTGTATGGAGGCTTGTGCTCAGATCAGCTCTGCTATGGCTTGGCTGAGTCACCTGGGACCACACTGCTGGGAAAGAGCAGAGGCAGGAAGGGTTGGGAGAAGTTTTGACGGAGTCTCCCCTTTACCTTGGAGCTCCATTTGAGCTCTTACCCTTGTCCCTGCCTGAGTTATTGGTGTATATATGGCTACACCTGGATATGTATCTTATTGACCCTGACCTAAAGACTTCCTGGATGGACCTCAGCTTTTCCTTGACACCATGGCCATGTCAACATCCTCATACCAGGACAATTAGCCATATGCCTTTGGGTTGGCTGGTCACCGTCCTAGGGCTTGCTCTCTTGCTGGCTCCAACAGGACAGTCCCTGGTTGGTGAGGTCACAGCCCTGCCCCGTGGCCACCATGGGCACCCTGCCCTTGTCAGGGCAGTTGGTCCTTGCTGCACCCTGACAGCCATTAAGACCATTAACTCATGGGTCCTTTTTAAACACAATTCTATCTATCTATCTATCTATCTATCTATCTATCTATCTATCTATCATCTATCTATCTATCCATCCATCCATCCATCCATCCATCCCAATATCAAATTACCTTCATTCAAGATATGCTAACTCATGTTTCTTCCCAGACTGTAACAGAATTACACAGATTTCCAGAGTGTTATTTTAAAGGACAGGTGTTGTTATCTGCAGATAAGGCATTAAATAGTCCTCAATTAAATAAAATATTCATTTTAGCAAGTTGATGTCATTTGCTATATGCTTCATCTGAGAGTGTTGCTCATCTCTGATCAGTGTTGCTTGCTGGATCTGCCTTGTTTTCTGGGCTCATTCACAGGTGTCAAAAATGTTAAGCCTAATTTCCAATATTTTTAAAAATAGCACTAGTTGTCTTGGCACTACTTTTGTGAAGTTTCAGCTGCCCTTTTACATTAATGCTAAAAGGAAGCCATCAAATAGTAATGAAAATAATCCACAAATTAGCTTTATATAAATTCAAACCCAATAAAGATGAATTGACAGCTTGTCTTCTCACAGGTGGATTCTTTTTTCAATATGTAGTTCTTAGAAAAAAATGTACAATACAATTATGTACAAAAACTCTAAAATTGTACAACACAATTTTATAAAATAAAAAAGGACAATACCATTAATTTTAAAATTCTATTCATGCTTCCATTCTTGTCAAGTAGGTATTCTGGCCAAGGTAGACAATAGAGGTTAAAAAACATATATGAAGGAGAACACAGTCAGCCACTGAAGCCATCAGCCCCTGTCCCAGTGATGCCACAGCAGGGTTGGTCTCCAGCTCTGCACGGCTGGGCCTGCCCCATGTTCATGTTCCAGCCTAGGCCCATCTCCAGGGATGTTCTCAATGCCCAGTTCTGCCCTGGTGGTTCCCAGTGCCATGCTCCTAGCCAGGGATGGCCTCTGGCTGCCAAGCATTTAAAGGAACTGAAATCTTACTTTGTATGTTTTGCTGGTTTAAAACTTGGTCATTTCTTTATATTGTTTCCTCTTAACAATGGGTATTGTACAGACATCTCTGCTGCTTTCCTTAGCTCTGTCCCAGTCCTTGAGGTCAAGCAGTAGCTGTTGCTCAGCCTTTTGAAGCCATATTTATAAAACACCACCCAGTAATTTTAGGTCACCCTCATCTTGTTGCATTTCTGTGCCATGTATCTAAGGACAGCAGCAGCCTCATGCTGAATGCACAGTGAGATGAAGAGGAAAACAGGCAATTCACACCCCACTGCCATCAGTGTCAGTGTCAGGGGCTCTCTCTTTCTCCTGGTTGCCCAAGGCTACAAACAAGTTGTGTATTTGTTTGCCTTTATCGTGGGTATTCACTCTTTGGACTCTGCCTGGTTTTGGTAGCAAAGGAGCAGCGGTGACTGATTGAACCCTGACAGGTACCTAGGATTTTTGTGTGTAAGCCTACTCCTGGCAGTGTTCCATTGCTGACTACAGGGTTTGAAGTGGCCATCTGGCCTGCACCACTATCTCCCAGTAGTTTGTTTTTTTTTTTCTTGAACAGTCATAATGTTTCTACTTTCTTCTTTCTGAGATGTTAGAACAAGGTTCCTGCCACTACTGACCCTTCCTTCTGCCATAGCCAGAAAACCAATGTAGATCTCAAAGGCACAGCAGAAAGCTCAAGGGACAGAATAGTTCAAGAACTTGATTTCACTGACCTTGCACATATATCTACCCCTTATCTAGCCTTGAGAAGACATGGATAGACCAAGCTGCAAATGCACAATGAGATCCATCAGAAAAGAATCTTACATGACACTTTCCTCATCGGCTCTTCTGCTATACCTCTGTGCAGCTGGATCCCACTGCTCTTGTAAAGACATTAAGGTAAGAATAGGGAGAGGGAGACGAGAATTTGAAAAGGATTTTTTATTCAGCACAAATGTAGAATAATGGTTTGAAGGAGCAGACAGCACATAAGCTTTACTGTGCCAGCCTCACCTTCCTATTGATTTGACACGTGAGTAAATTCTGAAAATACACAAAATGTTCATACTGATTTTGTTAATGGGATAAACACTCATCAGTTACACTCAAGCAAATAATTTTGTTCCTTTGACAGGTGCTGCATTTTAGTTAACCCTGAAGAGCTGTGATGCCCTCCCCAGACTGATACTCAGGAATGAATCAAGCTTCAAACTCAGAGATTGTGAGCAGGTGGAAATTTATATTCTCTCAAGTCTATTAAGGTAAATCTAATCAGTGAAGCCCTCATTTCAGTCACTTTTCTTCAGATTGTTGAGAACACAACAAAATCTTTCTTCCAGTAAGAGCACTTGGCAGGAGAGCTTTGGAATTGTGCTCTCATGGGGAAACAAGTTATGAATTTATGTGCTTACTTTTTATTTTCTGAAGGATATGTGGGTTTTTTCCACAATAATTTTGTGAGATTTAATAGTTGCTGTCCTCCTTCAAGATGAACAATTTTATGGAAACATTGAATGCTAAGTGTTTATGATTTTTGCCAATTTAACTAACCTTACCAAGATTGTTACTTGATATTTCAGAGAAAGGAAAATTATTTGAGTGTTACTGTGGTCTGCAGAAATTCCTGTTTGCTTTTTAGTCCAAGTAAACCACCTCACTAAAACAAATAGTTTAGAAGCATCTTTAAAAAGTTAACCATCTTAACACCAAACAGAAAAGTTATCAGATTATGCCTAAAAACATCTTGTAGGGTTCTTGTGACTTAAAGGACAAAACTGCTCTTTGTTTTTTGGCAGGGACTGGAGAGTGGAATTGCCCTTTTGTTGTGCATGGATGTCAACCTGATTTCAAGTGATTGGCACCACGTTAGCAAGCATCAGTACATAAAGTATTTCACTCCTCAGCCCATTTCATAGCCTCAGTTCCTTCCCCATGGCCTTCCCTTTTTTAATGCAGTCCCACTGTTCAACTGATCTGCCAGCTGAGAACCATTGTGGAACTTGCCACAGAGTTATTTTTTTCCTTTCCAGTAGATGTGTAGAGTCTTGATTTGCCCAATTCTGTCACTGCCATTGAGCACTGAAGAGGGAGAAAAAGATAAACATTTGCAGAATTCTTGCATTTTGCTGATGTTCTTTACTCGCTTTTTACCACTTTTCAAATTGCATTTTGACCAAAAAAAAAGTCCTGTAAAGCAAAGAAAACTTCTGAACAAGATCTTCTAAATGCTGACTTTAAAGAACCTTCTTGGAGTTGCGAATGACATTTTCTTTTTATGGAGTTATCCCTCTCCTCACAAACTCAGCTTACAAAATGGTTCTATATCCTAGGGGTAGAAAGATAAAAACTTTCAACAAGGTCTGGAGTTCTTTGAGTTAGGAACCATTTCAAAAAGTCATGAGCTTTTGAATTCTGATTTCTGCCTCTTGTTTTGGGTTTGTATTGCTTCCAAAGTGAATCTATATTTCCCATTCATTTAATAATCCTGAAATCCCTGTATTCTATGCATTTAAAGTTGTAGAGACTGTCGAGCATATCCCCAAGAGGCAGAAGTCAGCATAGCTCCAGGAATGTAATTCTAGCTCTATTGATTTATACCTGCTGAGAATATGCTGGTGAATAATATAGAAAAAGGAAATATAATCTCTGAAAGACAGAAAAATCATGTTAAGAAACGAGTTGAAGTTGCAACTTGCCAACAAATTTCGTTTATACTATATTCATAGGTAATAAGTATTTAAAAGACAAAGAAAATATCACCAGGGGGTATTAGAACCCCCATTTTACCCTTAAGGTGCAGTATGTACTTTGAAATATATATATATTTTTAATTATCCTTTGTGCTAGATGCCTGATTAGTATGTTAGTTCCTGATTAGAAACATCTCAAAGTGCTTCTTTTCAGAAAGATAATCTTCCCACATCACAAAAATCAAAAGATATTCTAAGAGCACCTGGAGATTTGAAATCTGCCATCAGAAAGTCTTGACCTTTCAGTGTGAAATCTGACTCTGACTCAGCATGGCTGGGGACAAGAATGATGGTGGCAGTTGGAAACCCAGTGCACCAGCTGTGTCATTGATCATTTGATCAAAGTCACGGAGGCGAAGGGCTCTGGAGTGGAGGTGGCACTGTGGGGCCTTCCTTCAGGGGCAAAAAAACCACTCCACTCCATCAAAAGAAATGTGGTGACCCAGGCCCAGCCACCTCGGGAACACGCGGTGGTCCTGGTGTTGGGCTGTGTGGAATGTCTGAGCCTGCAGCTCTTGCCAGAGGACAGCAAAGACAACCCCCCTGTGCTCTGTGGCCAGGCAAGTTATCTGCTCAGCCTGGCGGCGCAGCTGAAGGAGGACATGGAGACATGAAAGACTAGCTGGGAGTGTGACCCTGCCACCCTTAGGGAAAAGGCAGAAGGTAGAGTCTCCACAAGAGGTGGAGGATCCCCTTCCCCCTTGTCACCAGGGAGATGGAGGAGACCTAGGAGATGACCAGGCAGAATGGAAGCAGGTCTCTTCTTGGAGCAGCAGGCAAGTCCCCTCCAGACCTCCTCAGGTGCCCTTACAGGACACACATGGGGCTCTGGAGATAGAGGACCAGGAAAATGAGGATGTGGATAAAGCCCATGGACTTGCCAAAGCAGGCAGCTCCACATACTGAGACTGCTTCTGTTAAGAGCGAGAGGAGTCTGATTGTTCTAGGAAATGCCTTCTGAGGGGAACTGAGGGTCCCATACACCTGTGGGACCCTTCCCACAGGGACGTTTGTTGCCTCCCTGGGGCCTGGGTTAGGGATATGACCAGGAAACTTCCTGGTCTGGTACAGCCCTCAGGTTTCTGCCCTCTTTTGATCTTTCAGGTAGGCAGTGATGAGGTAGAGAGAGGAAGTCCAAGGGCAATGAAGAAAAGATTTCATGGCCTTGGGACAACTGGTGAAGGGATCAGGAGCTCAAGTTGTGTTGCTCTCTATTCCTCCAGTTCTGAGGAATGATGACTGAGTAAACAAGAAGACCCATCAGATCAATCCCTGGCTCCAAACCTGGTGCTACCAGCAGGACTTTGGGGTTTTTGACCATGGTTTGATTTACAGGTCACGGGGCCTGCAAAGGATGGGAAAGCCCTGTCTCTCAGGGGGAAAAGGGTATCAGGGCAAGAATTAGCAGGACTCTTGGACAGGGCTTTATACTAGACTTAAAGAGGAATAAAACCAGGTCCACCAGAGATGAGCCCAGGGGTGAAGAGCCAAGGATGGGGTGAAATCAATAGCCCAGCTCAAGTGTATTTACAGTTCTGCATGGAGCATAGGCAACAGACAGGCTGAGCTGGTTTTTTACAGAACATGAATGTCCCTTTTGTTAAAGCAACTTTGAGGTTTCATTCTTTCATTTCCTACTCTCTTCATCGAAAATCACCCATAAACACAAAGTGGATTTACTTTTTCTTCACATTTGTAGAAGTCCTGATTTTTTTTCTGTTGGAGGTCTCTCAAGGAGAACTCATCTTCCCACATCTCTTAAGAGCCTGTGGTTGCAGAGTTGCCAGGCTGACCCCTTGCTGAAGGACACCCCTGGAATTGCTCATTTCTGCTCTCAGCAGAGGGTTATCATCTTCACTTTCAGGTAAGGGTCATGAGCTCAGCACTGGGAAAAAGTTTTTTAAAAAAGTGAGTATTTGTGTAATAAAGAATATAGCATTCATGTCTGTGAGGAGGAGGAAAATCACAGTATGCCAGGGAGGGAAAAGTGCATTTAGGTAATTAAGACAAGAGCAGCACAGCAAGCATGTATTTAACATCTCAAAGGGAAGAACTTGGCAACAGTTTATACACTGCAGTAAAATCCTTCCTCTTCCCAAGGGCACTGCCTCTACCTTAATTTTGAAAATAGCTGAAGTTTTTCTTTTTGCCATGATTAACTAGTTTTTACGTTCAGAAAAGGCTGTTTGTAATGTGATTGGGTTAATGGTACCCCAGGTCTTTGTCTAAACTATATATGCTTAAATTCTGGTGTTTCTGTGTCCAGTCAAATGGAAAATCCTGTTTGGTAAGGACCCTTGCTCTCTTGATACCACAGTAAGTGCTGTTTAAACACCCTTGCAGCAGAAGTCTGTTTGTAAAAAAAACAGCATGGCAAGCTTACTGCCAGAAATATGATTATATGCCCTTCTGCAAAGATCCCCAGATTAGTTCCTGAGAAGAGGATCATCTTTATCCTGCCCCTAATTGTCTATGTGGTTGCTTCCCATAGGCTAAAGGTTTGTCTAAAAAGACATTAAGGCCTTGCAGCACTTCTGTGCTTCACAGTCCCTAGGAGAGGAAGGGGATTGTGACAGGAGATTCCCTTCTGAGAGGAAATGAGGGTCCCATATGCCTGTGGGACCCTTCCCACAGGGAGGTTTGCTGCCTCCCTGGGGCCTGGGTTAGGGATATAACCAGGAAACGTCCTGTTCTGGTACAGCCCTCAGGTTTCTGCCCTCTTTTGATCTTTCAGGTAGGCAGTGATGAGGTAGAGAGAGGAAGTCCAAGGGCAAGGAAGAAAATATTTCAGGGCCTTGGGACAACTGGTCAGGGGATCAGGAGCTCAAGTTGTGTTGCTCTCTATTCCTCCAGTTCTGGGGAATGATGACTGAGTAAACAAGAAGACCCACCAGATCAATCCCTGGCTCCAAACCTGGTGCTACCAGCAGGACTTTGGGTTTTTTGACCATGGTTTGATTTACAGGTCAGTGGGCCTGCAAAGGATGGGAAAGCCCTGTCTCTCAGGGGGAAAAGGGTATCAGGGCAAGAATTAGCAGGACTCTTGGACAGGGCTTTATACTAGACTTAAAGAGGAATAAAACCAGGTCCACCAGAGATGAGCCCAGGGGTGAAGAGCCAAGGATGGGGTGAAATCAATAGCCCAGCTCAAGTGTATTTACAGTTCTGCATGGAGCATAGGCAACAGACAGGCTGAGCCGGAAGCCACTGGCAGCCGGAAAGCTGTGCAGTTGCCATCACAGTAGGTGGCTGGCATGGCTGGAATGCTGCAATGGATGGGTATCAGCTCTTCAGAAGGGACAGGCAAGAAGAAGAGGAGGCAGCACAGCCCTGTGTGGTAGGGAGTGTTCTGACTGTATAGAGCTCAGCTATAGTGGTGATAAAGTTCAGTGTTTATGGGTAAGGATGAAGGGGAAGGTGAGTAAGGCAGATGTTGTGCTGGGGGTCTGTTACAGACCACCCAACCAGGACCATGAGGCAGAGGAAGCATTCTGTGAGCAGCTGGCTGAAGTCTCACAATGGCCAGCCCTTGTTCTGGTTGGGGACTTCAACCTACCAGACATCTGCTGGAAATACTACACAGCAGAGCAGAAACAGTCTAGGATGTTCCTCAAGTGTGTGGAAGATAACTTCCTGACACAACTGATGCTCCTCACTGGAGCTCCTGTTCACAAACAGAGAAGGACTACTGAGAGACGTGGTGGTTGGAAGCTGTCTTGGGCTTAGTGATCATGAAATGGTGAAGTTTTCAATCCTTGGTGATGCAAGGAGGGGAGTTACCAAAACCTCCACCTTGGACTTTCAGAGGGTGGACTTCTGCCTTTTCAGAACATTGGTTGAAAGAGTCCCTTGGGAGACATTCCTGAAGAGAAAAGGGGTCAAGGAAGGCTGGACACTCTTCAAGATGGAAGCCTGAAAGGCCCAGGAGCAGGCTGTCCCTAGGCATTGCAAGATGAAAGGGTGGGGAGGATGGCCAGCCTGGTTGAACAGGGAGCTTCTGCTAGGACTTAGAAAAAAAGGAGGGTTTACCACATTTGGAAGGAGGGACAAGCAATTTAAGAGGAGTACAGAGATCTTGTTAGGTCATACAGAGAGAAAATTAGGAAGGCAAAAGCCCAGCTGGAGCTCAGCTTGGCCACTGACATAAGGGACAACAAGAAAAGCTTTTGTCAATACATCAACAATAAAAAAAGAGCCAGGGAGACTCTCCATCCCTTACTGGATGCAGCACAGAACTTTGTAAGCAAGGATGAGGAAAAGGCTGAAACACTTAAATCCTTCTTTGCCTCTGTCTTTAATAGTCAGACCAGAGAGTTGTGGTAAATGGGGTCAAATCCAGTTGGTGGCTGGTCACCAGTGGTGCCCCTCAGGGCTCAGTGTTGGGCCCAATCTTGTTCAGTATCTTTATCAATGATCTGGATGAGGGGATCGATTGCACCCTCAGTAAGTTTGCAGATGACACCAAACTGAGTGGGAGTGTTGATCTGCTTGAGGGTAGGAAGGCTCTGCAGAGGGACCTGGACAGGCTGGATCAATGGGCCAAGGCCAATTGTATGAGGTTCAACAAGGCCAAGTCCTGCATTTCGGTCACAATAACCCCAGGCAATGCTCCAAGCTTGGGGAGGAGTGGCTGGAGAGCTGCCCAGCACAGAGGGACCTGGGGGTGCTGGTTGACAGCAGCTGAACATGAGCCAGCAGGGTGCCCAAGTGGCCAAGAAGGCCAATGGCATCCTGGCCTGCATCAGGAATGGTGTGACCAGCAGTAGGATGTGATTCTCCCCCTGGGCTCAGCATTGGTGAGGCTACACCTTGAGTCCTGTGTGCAGGTCTGGGCCCTTCACTAGCACTGTGTGCAGTTCTGGGCCCCTCACTGCAAGAAGGACATTGAGGTGCTGGAGCAGGTCCAGAGGAGAGCAATGAGGCTGGTGAAGGGTCTAGGGAACAAGTCACATGAAGAGTAATTGAGAGAACTAGGGATGCTTAGTCTGGAGAAGAAGAGGCTGAGGGGAGACCCTCTACAACTACCTGAAAGGAGGCTGTAGGAAGGTGAGAGTTGGCCTCTTCTCCCAGGTGAATAATGACAGGACTGGAGGAAATGACCTGAAGTTGCATCAAGGGAGGTTTAGACTGGATATTAAGAAAAAAAGTTCTATACTGAAAGAGTGGTCAGGCACTGGAACAGCCTGTCCAGGGAGGTGGTGGAGTCACAATCCTTGGAGGTCTTCAAGAAACTTGTAGATGTGGCACTTTAGGGCATGCCCTAGTGGCCAAGGCTGTGGGGGTTTTTTTGTAGGTGTTTTCTGGTGGAGTGTGTGTGGTTGGTTGTGTTTGTTTGGGTGGTTTTTTTGGTGTTGATGGTTGGACTCGGTGATCTTGAAGGTCCTTTCCAACCATGATAATTCTGTGATTCTGTGGGTGCAACCATCCTCCTGTCAGCTTCATTGGTCTTGTGAGGTTAAGAATGACTAAGTCACAGAAACTGGACTTTGCAATCTACCTCTTTGCCACCAAAACTGAAGGGATTTCCTAACTCCTTTAGACCTTCATCATCAGTGGCCAATACACTCCACCAGTGAACTAAGAGAGCCTGCATGCAACATTGCCTTGCTCTGTTCACAGAAGCTGCTGTGTCCAATAAATACACGTGAGTTGGGGTGTTAGCAGGAAAAGAATGAAAGGAAGCAGGGAGTGCTCCTCAAGACTAACCTGCTACTCCAAGAAGCTTCATCCAGGTAAAGAAGGAACGAAAAATGTATCAATCTGAAAGCATAATAGAGCACAGAAAGAGAAGTCTAAGGCATTTCTCAAGTTAAAATGTGTAAAGATAAGTACCAAGAAAGGCTGAACACAGCATAGAGACTCCCTCTCAGATAAATACGTATTTTTAAAAAAATCTATCCTTGATACAGTGAATATGAGTGTTGAGATTACATGACAGAGCCTCCTGGTGATGGAAAAAAACCCATCTCATCTCAGCTGGTGTAATCTGAGTTGGGAATGAAGTTGTGTAGTTTATGGCATGTATGTAATTGATAAGCAGTGAGCTAGACATTCCAGAAGAATATCAGCACCAGAACAAGTATAATCTGTATCTTATGACCATCAATACAGTGTGTCATGCTCTAGGACAGGTACAAGAGTATATTTTGCTGTACTCATGTCCTGAAATGGAGCACCTGTTTACAAACAGGGAAAAACTCATGCTGCCTTGAAGAGCATCCTCCTCAGTGTAGTGCTTTGACCTCTTCCTCTATGCTCTTCCCTTCTGGGTTTCTCCTGGCTGCCTCTTGTGGTTTTTCTCAGAAACTAGGAAAAAGCATCTGAAAACTGCTCAGTGTATGGAAACAGATGAGACAGTGGTGACAGAGTATGAAAGTGGAGTGTGGTTCCCTAGAAATGCTGTCCAGGAGCTTTTTAAAAGTTCAAGGTATCTGGCTGCCACTGCAGTGCCATGGATGTCCTCTAGGACACAACCTGGGAAAGCATTATCCCTGGACTTCTCCTGGCTAGGGGACAACACCAAACCCAAGTCAGCATAGGCCCTGGGGTTTGAAGCCTCCTTCAGCTTTCCCTGAAGTCAATGTTCACAATTGGTGAGTATGGGAAAAAGCCTCTTAGTAATGAGACAACTAAGAGGATGGGTTTGCTCTGATTTGAAATAGCATAAGACCAAAACTCAGAATGTTTTAAGACATAAGAAGCAGTAAGTATCTAGCACCTCATGGTGTTAGAAGCATAGCAATATAATTTGGGATTCAAACTGCTCTGAGGAAGAGGGATAAAATAGCAAAATCAGTTCTGTTTTACTGGAAGGGCCCTTTCATCTCCTTCCACAATGTTAAGTAAGGGTTCCCATTTGCTGGCATTTCCAACATTTTGTCTGTGGAGGGAATTGCACCCATTAACAATACAACTTCCTTATCCTGCTTTAACATCCTTATTTCATACCAGGATATTTGGTTGAAGTGGGACAAATCCTCAATTATGTAAACTAGATGAGCTACTGCAAAAGTTTGTCTATCCCAACTTTGGCAGCTAAAGATCTAAACTGGACACCTGTGATACCTTTAAAGTGATTTCAAACTAAAAACAGTGCCTCCAAAAGTGACTCATCTCATCTTAAAATAGTTGCCCAAGACAGCTCAAGCAAACTATGTCTGGAGGTGTCTGTTTTTCTCTAATAACTGTAAAAGAAACATGCTGTAACTAGCCCAGGCTTAGCCATCTAACTTTGACACCTTTAGGGTAGATGAGATGCTGCCTGCTCTCAACGACTTTGTGGCCTCTAGTGGTGTCAGAAACTTCAAAGAGGAAATGATGGAGAAACCAGGTTGCTCAGGAAAAAGAAGTACCAGGTTTGGATCCCTCATCCTGGTTATCAGAATCATGAATAATATCACAGGCTCACAACCATTTGTTCTTTTGGAGGTATTTCTGTTTTGAAAGTAGAGTTTCTGTGAAATACCACTGGTTTTCACATTTCTTTTTTCTGCCTCTTTACATATCTCACACAAAAGTTCCCTTAGAACAGTCCAGATTTACAGCACCAGGAAAGTAGATGTGATCACTACCCAGGTTCCAGTGTGGTTTGTGTCTTGGTCCCAGATAACATCCACACCTTATCCACAAGAGAGTATTTATTCTCAGTCTCTTGCTTTTCTAGTCCTGAAGAAAAATGGTCCTTACACTTCTCTAGCTCTGGGGATTTAGCTCTAGTGTTCCAAACTTTAAATAGGCCAGAGAGCAGGTGCTCATACCTTGGGTCACTTTCAAAAGTAGCATTTCTTAGATTGCTGCTCCCACAAGGTACAGGAGGTTGATTTGCCACTTTAGTTTCCATAAAACTGTAGAAACATTCGGGTTGGAAATGACCTGTAAGATCAGCTGGTCCATCCTTTTTCAGTAGAAAAACTGCAAAAGCAGTGAGGAGCTGACTCCACTCCACCTGCCCTATCAGGGAAGTATAGCAATACAGAGACAACTACGTAGAAGTATGTGTAAGGAAGCCAAGTATGAGCAAGCATTTTTTACATTTCTCATTGGTTTTGCCTTTATGAGGCATTTACATTCCCAAAGGCTGCTTTTTTACCCAAGCAAAGAAGATACGTTTTCAATAAAAAGGAAGCTGTAACTTAACAGTGAAATGCCTAAATAATGGAGGCTTTTAGAAGAACGTCATAAGGTTTTGGCACAATTCCACAGGTGAGTTTATTGTGTTGAAATGATGTATAAACAGAGGCCACCATTTCACTGAACAAAGTCTCATTTAGCAAGAATCAGAGACTCAGCAGAGACACTCTTGACATGAAATATTGATTTAACAGTACTTGGGCAGGCAGGGGATTTCAGAGTGAGCATTTGCAGACTCATTTACCTGGTTTCATTCAGCCTTCAGTTCAGCTGTGCTCCTACTGGGAGGAAACCCCTGAGGGACTGAAGAGGCAGGGTTGAAGAGGGTGGATCCATATTTCAGGATGTCAAAATCTGGCATCTCTTTGCAGAGTGTTCTGCTGCTCTGGGAACTCTCTATAGCTATGCAGAAAGGGCTAGATCCTCTCTGCAACATCTACCCCCTTTGGAGAGCATGCAGAGGGAGCAAACCCTGCAAGAATGGACAAATGTTGAGCATCTACATCAGTGAAAGACAGATACTCTACTACAGAGGACAGAGTGTAGAGGAAATTAGGAAGAAGTGGCTATTGTATAATGATTTCCTGCAACTTGGAGATGCCATGGTATTAAATAGACCATTGCTTTGTTTAAATTACATCTGCAAGAGTACCCTACCACTGCTCTTATTGGTATCAAGAGATGGCTTAGACCTGAAGCAATTTATATATAGACATTAGGAAGGAATGCTTAGGAGGCTGTCTCAATAAATGTATATGTATTCAGCCTGGAGAAGGGGAGGCTGAGGGGAGACCTCATTGCAGGTTACTGCTTCTTCATTAGGGAAGGAGAAGGAGCAGGCAATGACCTCTTCTGTCTGGTGACCAATGATAGGACTAAAGGGAATGGTAGGAAGATGTGCAGGGGAAGGTTTAGGTTGGACGTTAGGAAGAGATTCTTCACCCAGAGAGTGGTGGAGCACTGGAATAGGCTCCCCAGGGAAGCAGTGATGGCAATGAGCCAGGTAATATTCAAGAATCATTTGGACAACACCCTCAGGAACATGGTGTGAACTTTGGGGTTGTCTTGTTCTGGGGTGAGAGTTGGACTTGGTGATCCAAGCTGTCCAAGGAGGTGGTTGAGCCACCATCCTTGGAAACATCTAAAATGACAGGTTTGGTGCCAGGGGACAGGGTTTAGTGGTGGATGCAGCAGAGTTAGTGCAGTGGTTGGACTCGATGATCTTGAAGGCCTTTTCCAACCAGAGTGATATTGTGATACTGTGATATTTTGTATGTAATTCTGAAATATTATTTAAGGTACCCACAAAAACTTTGAATCAAAGGTAGCTCTGTGACTGGTAACTTTGAAGATAATTTTATATTTCTATGACTTGATCATTAGGAAGTTAATGTTAAATGTTAATGTTCACAGGTTTCAACACGGCAGTTGTGCTGATGATGGGTTTGTGTGTTTAAGTTCAGGCTTAGCAGGGTTGATATTTTAAACAAATCAGTTTAACATTCACTAAAATACAGGTTTTACTTGCCAAGTCTATCAAGAAAATAAAATTGAGGTAAGTAATTTTGCTAAGCTACAGTCTACAGTCTGATTAAAATAGAATATGAGTGCTTTGGTTCTCATTAGTGTTTAGTAAATACTCTGAGCCCTTTTTCCCCCCTTGTTTTTTTATGGAAATACCTTAGATCAAGACATTCAGGAAAATCCTGCTCATTGAATTCAGCATCATCCCTCAGAAAAAGATTTTGGAGGTTCAATGCAGTGTATTCAAATTGCTGTTCTACCAAAAGAAAGGCAAGACAGAATGAAATTAACTCTTTTTACTTATTTGGTGTAATAGCAGAACAGATAATCTCATACATTCTTATTCATGTGAACATAGCAGTTCTTGCTCCCATCTACATATATAATTTGTATGTGTGAATTTTGTCTCTCAACCTGCAGTTTATTTGCTCAGATGAGTTAGGAGAGTTTCAAGGCTGAGGAGCTACATGTCCACAGTGCTTCTGTGGTGGCAGAGACTGTCCTGGTGACCCCATGATCTCTTTAGATGCAACAGGGACATTTAACAACAGGTGCTCCCTGGAAGTATTCAATGTTGGATGGGGCTCTGAGCAACTTGGTCCAGTGGGAGGTGTCCCTGCCCATGGCAGGGGGGGTTGGCACTAAAGGATCTTTAAGGTCCCTTCCAACCTGAACTGTTCTATGATCATAGGATCCTGACACTACTCCAGACTCCTTCCAGGAGCAAAGCCAGGCACTGCTGCCATATGTGTGTGGTCCCTGTCAGCCACAGCTCAGTGTGGATTTGAGTCAACAGTGCCTGTAGGAGTGTGATCTGAGTGGAAGTCCAAACCTGTCAACAAGTTAGTGTAGAATGTGGATTGCTCATGTCTCAATAAACTGAGTCATCATCTAAGTACTAAGGAGGATCAGGACATTTAGGCTCAGTCCTAAGAAAAAAGATGACATACATTCACAGACCTTCCTTCCACTAATATATCTAGTGAGCATGATGTGTGTTAAGACTTCCAACTCTGTGAGGAAGAGGAGGGAATAAAGACAGTAAACAACCCCTCTACCCATTGCTTCTTAATCATAACTGTTCAGGAGGAGAATTCATCAGAAGTCCTTCAATTCTTGGCAACTCCCGTTTTCCCAGAAGAGGGATTTTTTTAACTGATCTGTTTGCTGTCAGTGGTAATTGTACCAGTAACAACCAATTGCAGTGTCAGAGAAGGAGGTTTTGTCATACCTCTTTTCTCCTGTCCAGGAGTTGATGGATTTCCCAGCCCTATATTTCACACTGTTCCTTAGATCGTTCTCTGAATGTTACAGCTGTCTACTATTCAGATATTTGTATG
>NW_009951952.1:2447559-2466918 GCF_000747805.2 Chaetura pelagica
CTTTTTTACACATTCCCCAGTACGGCACCAGACAGTTTGCTCCTCAGAGCAGTGTTTCCTTGGGTGAGCAAAGTGGTTGTCTCAGCTGACACCAGACTCTACTGAATTACTTCTTGCTCTACTAGCTACCCTTCTTCTACCTCCCTCCATCCATACTACTGCAATAGTGCTGGTACAAACTCCATCTAAGGCAATTACTATGTTTTCAATTTTCCTTTCATTTCTGTAGTTGGTCTGTTTGCAGTTATTCCTGCACAGAGAAGTACAAATCTACTCTTTGCCACACATTAAGATAATTACATGTCACAGCCTGCTTTTTTGGGAATGAAGTCTACTAGACTATGTCCACATTGTGGTAATATTCCAGGCACAAACACAATACAAAGAATATGCATCTATTTTAACAAAACATGATCTTTCTTCTGCTGTTGTCTGTTCCATAACAATGGGAATAAATGCTTTTACACCTTATCTGCTGGTGAACAGCTGGCCTCTTCCTCTGTGGAAGGTACCAAGTGGCTGCATGTGGCTAGCATGTTGTTTGAAGACTCTGGCTTGTATCTGGCAGCTCCAGTAGTCAGGTTAAGTTTATTAGAGCAAAAACCAAACTGTGGATCCACACCTCTTTCCTCCATGACAATGTTTCTCTGCCTCATTTTGGCTGCCCCTACTATTTTGCCAGCTCATCATTCAGTGACTTCTGTTTTCTAGCATTTCACATTCTGGCCATGATACTGTTGATTCCTTCTGCAAACGTTCCTTTATACTCTGTGAATCTCATCCAGGCATTCACCTTCTTGCATCTTTATTAGTACAGACTTGTTTTCAATTCCTTCATCAGATCCTTCTTCTTTCATATCCATTCAGACTACGGCTGCAAAATGCTCTTCTATGAGTCATTAATTTTGATCATATTACTCTTGTCTTGGAAGCTTTCAACTGGCTTGTTTTCTTTTTTGTTTTATCAGACACAGGCTAATCATCATCTCTTTCAAGGATCTTGATAGCTTTGCCTTCCTGTGTCAGCTCTGTTCACTATCAAAATGACTTCTTGAAACTCTCTGCAGCCTATGGCATCACCTGGATTTTCCAGAGTCCTCTGTGAACCTTTGCAAAGTTACATCAAGACTGTCCTTTAGTCCCTCCTTCATAGTCTCCTTGTGAAGACAGCAAAGACAACATCTGACAACATCTAGTCTGCTGATGTGCTGGAGCCAATGCTTCCAGTGCCTTGGCAGCAAAGCTCTTCCCTTGATCTGTTGTGTGAGCTGCTTTTCTATATGCAGTGTGCAGATTGTCTGGGGAAAGGATTAGTTTTCTTGTTCTGGGCTTGTATTTCCCTGTCTTGGTAGACCTAGTCCTCTTTCATGGCTGGACTTCCTAACCACTGTGGCTTACTGTCAGCTGGCTGTATGACCTTTTAAGGCAACATACAGATATGGTGACACAAGCCCAAATGAGAATACGACTATGTTGGTATCCTTCCACAAACTGTATAAGCAATGCTGGCATAGATAGTCAGGACAGCTGAAACTCAAGCTTTTCTTACAGTTAAATAGTCAAAGCTGCAAAATGTCCTTATTTAGAAACCCTGTAGGTCTCTCTGACTCATTTCACCATCACACATTGTAAGGTTGGAGATGAGAATTTACTGCTGGGAGGGGTGTCAATATTATGACAATGAGGGCTAAAAAATAAGTATGTAGATATTTAGTACACAGGACAGTATAGGCAACACAGATGTCAAACCAACTGGCAGAATTAAGAACATTTTTTTGAGAGCCAACAAGACCTTCAGTGACCACATCACCATTCATGTTGGTTCAGTTGCCAAGCCTTGGAAATATTCCTCCCCACTTCCCCAGTGCATGAGTAGATTGGTGCCCTCAGAGAATCACATTTCTTGAAAATAAAGCTAACATTTAGAGATGTGACCTTATCTTCTTTTATGTTTTAATATTATTCAGGCTTATAATAGTTCTTCATCAGTTTCCTCACCCACTGGATATTTTCCCAAAGCAGCATTCCCAACAGCAACGCCTTAAAGCAACGTTACAGGTGCTCACAGCTTCTTTGCCATGACCATGAAACACTAAAGCATTTTTCCTCACAGTTGCAGTAGTTTTAGGCTGCCAGGAACTAAGTCATCTGTTTGACCATACGTCCATCCCATAAGTGAAATAAATCAGGGAATAAAACTGTCAGATTTGTTTAAAGAACTGGCTTAAGAGCTGTAACGAGCATGTCAGCAGTAGGAGGTATAACCTTTTGATCTCTTCTAAATGCCCTAATTGAAAAGAGTGAAGACTTCATATATCTGAAAATAGGTGATTTCATCAGATACCAGTCTGTGGGGATGAATTGATGCAGCAATATGTTTTAGAAAGAGCTCAAGTGAGGCTGAACTTCAGAGTCCTTGGTTTCACAGGGAGAGGTCCTACCACACCTCCCTGCATACAAGTATAGTTGGAGCAAAACTCTCTCTAGATTATATAAAGTAATCAAGAAGTTAAGGCCCCAGCAGAGCAGCTCTGTGCTGCTAAGCACATGGGAACATTATAGACCTCTGTCTTTCTCCTGTTGTGTCCTAATTACTTACATGACAAGAAATTATATACAACAGTGGTTAAGGAAGCTGAGAATTAGACACTGTCATAGGAAATTATTGATAAAACCTTCTGCAGGAGTTACTCCTGCCAGTGCAATGTGGGAAAATAACCAGAGTAAAATTCTATTTAAAGCAGCAACTCCAAGCCTTCTCATTACTCCAGCTCTGATAGTGACATGTTTGCTATGAAACTTGGCTAAATCTTTTTTCCTCCATATGCCTGTGGCTTGAGGCAGGCCTGGATCCCAAGCCTCCAGATCAACATATGTTTGGAGTATGGCTTTTTTCTTTTTTCTTTTTTTTTTTTTTCTCCCCAGCCTATTTGTATTTCCTTTCCTTTCCATGGACAGCTAACAAGCAATTGGGCACAAGGGTTGTTGTAGGCCAAGTCACACCTCTGGTGGATCCAGAACACTGCTAAAATGCACACCTTCATGCAAAGGTTCAGGATTGCTGCTGGCCCACTAATGTGGCCATCACCTTGAACAAGCACCAGCAGAGCCTGCTCACTTGGTCTGTGATCTGAGCCAGAGAAGATATCTCCCTCTGTTCTTGACTGTTGTAGCAGGAGGCTCAGCTCTCAACATGCCTGCCTCAGTGCCCTGTTATGATTCAACTGCTCTTTGTCCCTCATTTTGCAGGCCCAGGCCTGCAGTGAAAGGTTCCCATCAGAAGGGAAAAGGCCCAGCAATCTCTGAGCTGGTAACAACCTTGAAAGGTACAAACAGAGGCCAAGTGGATGTGCATAACACCAGCTGCTCTCTGGTGTTGAAGAACAGGGAGCCCAGCCCAGGCACAACCAGGCCTCAAATGGAGATAAAGTAAGAACAAACAGATAAACAACAGATAAACAGCTGTGGTCTGAGAGTGCGAATGATCCTTACATCTAGTACTGAACTCTGCTCGGGCCAACATACTTAATTCCCTCCTCCTGCCAAAAAAAAAGGAAAATCATGTATCTGAATCTCAGAGGCAGGAGCAATATGGTCAAAATGCATCACTTTCAACATCAGCTTCTGACAAGCACTTAATCAGATAGGGATAAGTAGATTACAAAATCAAGAAACATAAAGGCAGCAGGTGTTTTGACTCTAGATAGAAGTTTTTCATAGTCAAATATTGAATGGGAACTGTCCATCCTTCTTTAATGCAGGGGGGGAAAAAAAAAAAAGAAAAAAAAAAAAGAGTTTGACAGCATTACATCATTTGTTGTCTTTTCAAATGCTGGGGTGTAAATCCCACTTGCCTTACAGGCATTCACAAGAAGTGTCACTTCAGCCGAACAAGCTCCTGGCTGAAGCTCTGTCATTTCCCATCCCATTTGCACAGGGAATCAGGTGCTGTGATAAAAGAAAGCAGAAGGCAGGCAAGTGAGGTAAGTGGGGAGACTGCATGCTGAGAAAGCTTGGCAAGCCAATTTTCTCTCTGTTTTAACCAAACTGACAAATGCTAAGAGAATGCCATTTACATGAAAACCATGATCAGATTGCAAATAAAGTTGGGTGATTCACAAGCTGCCTCTGTCCTTCTGAAACAATAGTTGCACTGATCTGAAATAGTGCATTTCAAGATGGTGACATTTAGGATACAATAAAATAGGGAGCTGCTTGTGTTAAAAAGTGCTTGCAATCTGCACTAGACTAAGGACACCTAAAAATGGTTTTGTCACCAGTTGCGTCTCTCTTTGATGATGTGACCCCCATTCCTCTCCTTCAACACTGTCCACAGCACTTCCAACAGAACTGGAACTCCCAGAAACTGCTGCACAGAGTTACCAAGGCTGGAAAAGACCTTCAAGATCATCAAGTCCAGCCTATGACCAACACCACCACACCAGCCAGACCATGGCACTAAGTGCCACATCCAGCCTTTCCTTGAACACATCCAGGGTTGGTGCCTTCACCACTTCCCTGGGCAGTCCACCCCAGTGTCTAATCACCCTCTCCGTGAGGAAGTGTTTCCAACCTAAACCTTCAAGCCAGGCACTCTCACCCTGTCACTAGTTGCCTGGAAAAAGAGCCCAGCCCCACCTGACCACATCCTCCCTTCAGGTAGTTGTAGAGAGTGATGAGGTCTCCCCTGAGTCTCCTCTTCTCCAGGCTAAACAACCCCAGCTCCCTCAGCCTGTCCCTGTAAGACTTTCCCTCTGGTCCCTTCACCAGCCCTGTTGCTCTCCTCTGGACCTGCTCCAGCACCTCAATATCTTTCTTGCAGTGAGGGGCCCAGAACTGCACACAGGACTTGAGGTGAGGCCTCACCAGTGCTGAGCACAGGGGCAGGATCACATCCCTGCTCCTGCTGGCCACACTATTCCTGATACAAGTCAGGATGGTGTTGCCCTTCCAGGCCACCTGGGCACCCTGCTGGCTCATGTGCAACTGATTGTCAACCAGCACCCCCAGGTCCCTCTCTGCTGGGCTGCTCTCCAGCCACTCTTCCCCCAGCCTGTGGTGCTGCCTGGGGTTGTTGTGGCCAAAGTGCAGGACCCAGCACTTGGTCTTGTTGAATTTCATGCCATTGGTCTCAGCCCATCAACCCAGCCTGTCCAGGTCCCTCTGCATCTTCTTCCCACCCTCCAGCAGATCAGCACTCCCCCCCAGCCTGGTGTCATCTGTGCACTTACTGAGGGTGGGCTCAGTCCCCACATCCAGGTCATCAATAAGCCAGAAGCTTTGCTGAATGGAAGAGACATCAATTCAGCCCTCCCTTTGCAGCTTCTAATAGCTAGATTGAGCCTAGTTCTGGCCTTGTTGGTGAGCCCTACACAGGAGAGGGATTAGAGACTACGTGCAGCTACCCTAAAGGAGTGAGAGTTGAACAAAGTAAAATCCTGGCTCAGGTCTTTTCCACCTCCAGCTTAACTGGAGTCTCTGTAAGAAATCTGAGAGAAGAGTGTGTGGACAAGTTTAGGTTGCAACAGTCACTGAGCCAGCAGGTTGGCTGATGTCTTAGGCTGCCTTCAGTGTCAGGAATTTGTTGCCCACATGGGTTAAAGAGACTTCCTGAGGTCATGTCAATCACATGCTATCCAGTCAAGCTTACAGCCTTTCCCTGGTTATGTAGGATCCTTGCAATACTGGAATTCTATAAATAAACTCTGGCTGGTGAGTGGACTTTGGGGGCAAATAAAGATCCTGTCATCAGTTTTAGCAAGAACAGAAAGTAAATTACATGTGACACTAAACCCCTTCTCCCATCCCCACCTAGTTATAACCATCACCCTAAATGACTTGATGTCTACTTGCAGATGGTTGAATCATCCTGTAAGACTGTGTAAAGGGGCACAGAGATGCTGGAGTGATGGTATGAAAAGCCAGGATAACCATGGTCTTGCCTCTGTTTGAATAATCTCTTCCATGAATAATTTGAGGAGGGCCAGCCAAAAGACTCAAAAATAAAAGGTAAAAACAGCTAGTTAATTTTGGCTTATCTTCTAACTAGTAAAAGCTACATGATGTTTACAATGGCGAATTAGGTGCTGGCTTTGCCATGAGCATTCTCTGGGGGAACAGTACAGCAATACCCTAATATATTTTATTCATTACCTGAGCAGAATTTATCCCAAGTGTGGGCATGATAGTATTTTTCTGAATGCAGCCAGCTCTACTGCTCAGAAAATGAGAGCCTACATTGCTTAGGAAATAGCCTATGAGAATTATGTAGATGTTAATGATGTAGAGATAGTAAGGACTGTTTGGATTTTGTAAGGACTATATATTCTATTTATCACAGTGACTTTTACCTCTCTTAGAGGCAGAAAACTTGTTTCACAAGTTTCTTTCATTGCAGAAAGTTTGTTTTACATTTCTGTAGTCACTTGTTCTAATTTAAATTTAAAATCCAGCAGTATCTAGAGCTTAAAGCTTAATTCAGTGAACTTGCAAGCTTAATTCTCTGAACTCTCCTGATTGTGATATTGCCAGGGTGGATTCAGCCTACCTGGAACATATGTAATACAGTCTGACCTTCAGGGCATCTACATTGTTACACAGCATCTGTACAAATAAGCAACTCATCCAAAAATATTTTTCTGAATAAAATGATGCAATTTTAACAAATGCCATTCTCTTAGACCAACCAACATTGAAGACGGAGTTTATTAATATGTGGTACATTTGAACTCTACCTGAAATAATGTAAGAGTAAACAAAATATCTATTTTTTATTTCCAAGAAGAGGGTGATTGTACCTGCTTTTGCATTCTCTTCAAATTACCCTCAGTTTATTTAAGAGCATGTGCAGCTTCAAGCCATGAACCAGCAAAGCTGGTTAGTAAACCCATTTTGAAAGTTTTCCTGCATGTACACCACAAAACTACTTAATTCATGGGCAAAACAAGTTATCTCACCAGCATCAGATATTGTTTTTAGTTGTACTGTTTAGTATGAACAGCAAAAAATAGACAAGCGTGATTACTAAGAAATGTAGCACTTTCCATTGGATGCCTGTAGCACTACATAGACTCATAGAATCCTAGAAGGGTCTGGAAGGGACCTGAGACATCATCTGGTTTCAACCCCCCTCCATGGGCAGGGACACCTCCCACTAGACCAGGTTGCTCAGAGCCCCATCCAACCTGGTCTTGAACACTTCCAATGATGGGACTTCCACAGCTTCTCTGGGCAACCTGTGCCAGTGTCTCACCACCCTCACACTAAAGAATTTCCTCCTGATCTCTAACCTAAATCACTCTTATTTCAATTTAAAACTGTTATCTCTTATCCTCTCACTACAACCCCTCCCCAGCTTTCCTGTAGCCCCTTCAGGTACTGAAAGGCCTCTATGAGATCCCCCCCAGAGCCTTCTCTTCTCCAGGTTGAACAATCTCAACTCCCTCAGTCTGTCCTTATAAGAGAGGTGCTCCAGCCCTTGGATCATTTTTGTGGCTCTAGGAATTCCCTTCATGGGAATTGCAGCTTACCCACACACAAGAGAAACATCAGCACCCTGGTGTTCAGACTTCCCCTAACAAAGGGAAACTGTCTCACTGCTGCAGAAAGAGAGGACAGATAACCTGATTAGTCACACAAACCTGCATTTGCCCAGGTGTACTATCTGCATTCCATGTACCACTGCACATCTCAGCTTTACCACAATGTGAGCTGATTGACAAATTTTATTGATAAACAGTGGGAGACTTGAGGCTGTTGTATCAACACAGTGTTCCAGTTTTCCTCTGGGATAACAGTCATTGAGAAGATTCATGTCTGTGCTTAAATTAGCAAGTAAATTCCTGGCCTCTCACAGCTGGCTGACATGCTGTCAAGTGATGAAAACTGTGGGCCAAGGCTAACTAAAAGCACCTTTTCTAACCCGGTAGCCTCTGCCTTTTTGGGGACGGGGCATAAAGGTGGGGTCTTCATACTGTGTGTAGGAAGGGTCACCTGGTGTTGCGTGGGAGCACAATTGTCAGCAAAGCAGCTGCTCAGTGTTGGCTTGGGTGTATCTCCACAGTGCCTGCTCCCACAGCACTTCTGTGCCCAGCTGTCCAGGATAAGATATTGCTTTCTGTCTAGGGAAACCTTGGAGAAGATCACTGCAAAGTCAGCACAACTTCCCAATAAAAGACTGAAAAAGGGCAGGGGGGAAGGTGAAAATGTCTGGAAACAACTGTATCAACTACACATCAACAACAGGCAAATAGGGCCGTGAGATGTGTGAGTGGAGTTGGTTGGACCAGTGGGAGAGTAGGAGACCAGATATCAGAAAACCACCAGACTTACTTTGTGACCAGAAATATGACACATTATCCTTTGGGAGACTCATGAGAAGAACTTGCAGTTACTGTCAGCAAATAATGTGACAATGAGGCACATGGTGCTGGCCTGGAAAGATAGCAAAGGCACATCTGAGTCACAAATTAGCCTTCTGGTCCTCAGTGCAATTGAGGCAGAACAAGCTCCTATCTGCACTATAAAATAAAGTGACTGTTGCTGTGTTCTGTAAAGCTATAAAGACCATGCTGTATTTACTTCAGTTTCTCTGTTCTCCCAGAGTACTCAAAGACACTTATTTTTGTTAAAGGTTCAAATATATACTCAGCACAGAGCAACCAGAAGCCACAAGAAATCTAGGCTTGTGGAGCTTCAGATAAGTTGTGTGGTACTTTCTATGGAAGTGTAGGGTTTTGAGATAGAGTTGAATAGATATATAATGAGATCACAGTTCTTCAGCTACAGGTCTTCTATAAGAGCTCAGGCAACAACAATTAATCATATACAAAGAGTTATACAAGACTTTATTTGGGAGACAGACAAGGAAAATACCTCTGCCTACCTCAGCTCTTTCCTGCAGTCACACATTTATCATAGTACCAATTTGCACAAGTTATAAATACATCCAAATATGCATTGCTTCAGGAATTTCTGATCCTAAAAGTTCAGCCTCCTCAAGTGTGGTAGCAGTCTTAACACAGCTTGAAATAGTCACCAAAAAATGTAAGGTACACCATGGCATTTCGGTTAGTTCTGCCTTTTGCTGCAAGCAGGTTAAGCACAACTATCCTGGAAAAATGTATATTAGGAAGCCTGAACACATCCTTAAATCCTTAAAGATTACTTTGATCCCAAAAGCAGCTGGAAAAATTAAAACTCTTAAGGTCTCTTACACACACAGCCACTGCTTATTGCTCAGGATGCCCCTGCATCTCAAGTTGTTGGAGTTGGGAGACTCTTCTTAGGAGATACCCATCTGTACACCCTGTTCTTCTCCTCTTGACCACCTTGTGGAACAAGCAAACTGGCATGTTGGACTTTGGTCTGATCCATGATGACTCCTAATCCTTCTATATTTATGCTGTGCCTTTGTTGACACTTTCTTTGTTGGTGTTCATGAGCAAACCAGTTCCAGCCCCCACGCTGTGTCCTCCTCAGGACAGCGGGTGCTGCTACACGTGAACATCCATTCTGCATTCCTCTTCAGTCATTTTCCAGGCCAAAACTTTGTCTTCTCCTTCAGTGTCTGCCTCATTTCCCCCAGCACAAACACACCACCAGAAGTGCTACTCACGTTTGCTTTGCTTGGGCAGTGTAGTGAGCAGCAAAGCAGCACAACACTTGGCAGATGGCTGGCCAAGCAGTCACCATTACAACCTGTGTTGGCAGCTGCTGGGCTCCCAAGTCTCCCAGCCACGTGTGCTTTCCATTAAATACACATTGTGCCCCATTGGTTGACATGCTTACTAATGTCTTCAAAACAGTTATGTGCTTGGGACACATACACCCTCACTGGTTTCTCTCATGACCACGTGCTCCATATGAACAGTCTTGCCACGTATTAGGAGCTGTTCTGCTTGAAATGACATTGTGATTGAAACTAGGGGATACATGAGCACTTTCAGTGGTGACATGTGTACCTGAACTACCACATACTTTGGTTTCTTTCTCCATTTTATGTCCTTTTCTCCACCTGTCTGTCCCTGAAAGCCTTCTGTCAGTAGAGCCACCTTCATCCTTATCACACTGTTAGCCTGCCAAAATTGTCTGAATGGGAAAACAAAGAAAGATAATTTAAGATAGAGAAGCATGAGATCATTTGGCCCTTCCAGATTTCCTTAGAGTTTGGCCAAAAATCATCTGATTTAACACTTCAAATCAAATTTTAGCAGAATCCCCTCCCTTATTGCAAGATGCTTAACAAGTATTTTGATAATTCTTCACACCAAGGCTGCAGTTCTTGAGGGAGGAATTTTTGATCCCTGATCTTTTTAGTGGGGGGAAGTTTGCTGGGCTTGGGATCAGAAGGTCTTTCCTTTTGGACAAGTTCCAGGATTTCTATTTATGTGGAAATAGCAATGGTGGAAACCCCTCTAAATCTCTCCCATCTAATTTCTCAGTTAATCCTTAGACCCCTCCACTTACATTTACACTAAAGTTATGAAGCTTCAAGCATAGACTAAGGTCTCTCTTCCCACATTCAATGGCTAGAATTGCTTGAAGTCAATTAGTTCCCCAACAGACCTGGCCAGGGCTAATTATTTAGGTTACCTCCCCCTATACCTGGGTCTTTCACAACCTCTCAATTTGTGTTTTGTGCCTTCCTGGTTCTTTGGCTTTCCTACAGACAGAGTATTAAAAGCAACAGCAGAAAGTGCAGTGGCTGCAACTGAACCGAAACGTCATCTGTCATCTCTTCACCTCTTGTGGTTTCTCACTTGTCAGTGCTCTCAGGCAGCCACAACAGCCATGAATCCAACTCCTAATATTCTATGTTTGAAAAACAATTACGAACAGTTGGCAAGTCAATTCTTTCTTCTCAATCCTTCCTTATAAGCTGCAGCAAAACGTCTCCCAGGAGCTCAGTGGAGACCTGAGGTTAGATCATGGTATATAAGCATTTCTGGCAGGAAGGAGGCACCTGTTAAGACACTACATGTTGAAGGTGCTCCTGCTTTGTGATTCCTGATCAAACAATAGGTATCCTTCATGGTCACACAGTCAAAGGCAGCATTTTTGGCAGTTTGTCCTAGTGGTGTCTAATTGCCACCTGTCACACCAGCATGTCAGGTACTATGCCCTGGGTTCCCTACTGAGAAAGGCTAGTTCAGTGGGTTAGAATAAACCTGCCAAGGGACCTGTTTTTAATTAGTGCACAAAAGGCTTTATTACTGAGGCTGTAGGCATTTGGGGGCAGAGAGAAGCAGTTTTGTATTACTCAAGAGAACCTGGGGTTTTGCCAAAGGAGGAGAGTAAGGGTAAGAAAATGTCTTGTCTTAACAACACAAAACAAGACAGGATTCTTTTAGTCACAGGCACATGCTCATGTAAACATGCATAGAGGGAGGAGGAAGTCAGCTCAAATTAATATTTTCTGAAGCTTTTTGTTTAATTATTGGCTCATTCCCTAAGCCTGTTTTGACTTCCTCAGGCTGACTATCTTCAAAACAAGTTTTCTGTAAAGGTGCTATTAACCTCCCATTTGCCTATGTAATCAGGAGTCAGTTTTTGTCCAGCTTTTACTCATCTTTGCAGATGTAGCCAGAGCGACTTGGGTTTAAAGACTAACTGCTCCACATTTCTGCCAATAACAGACTTGGAGGGCCTCAAGCTTGTGGACACAGTGGAGAAGGAATAGAAGAAGTTGTAAAGATAAAAACACTGAGAGACAGCACTTTACAATGCACTTATGAGAGTGGTTGGCTCTTTGCATACTATAATGTTACTAGTGAATCGGAACAGGTCATGGACTGTTTTTCCAGCCACACTGAGAAATGTCATAAAACTGTGTTTTGGTCCAATGTGGGGAATGGAGAGATACCTTTTGCAGAAGTCAACCATGATGAGACTAAAGTCTGTTTAATCATAAATTCTCTACAGATTTTCAGAAAAAGAAAAAATCTATTTCCAGCTTTCCAACTGGTTCTAAACCTCATAGGAAGTCATGGCTGATCCTGGAGCCTGAGGGAGGAGAGGTTAGGATCACAGTTGCCTGAAAAAACACAAAAAAACACAAGGGACAAAAACTTGCTTGAAATGAGCTCAGTTTCTGAGCCCTCAGAGAGGAACATTCACAGGGTCCCTGCTGTACCTCCAGCTACTTGAGAAGCTTCACAGTTAGGACTGATCATCAAAAAAGTCTGTCCCAGGTACTTGGCTTCTGCCAGACCTGCCACAGAAACTTCAGTGGCTCTCCAGGTGCTCCAGAAACCACACAGATTTAGGAAAGATTTTGTTGAGGCTGGAAATGCTGTGAGGAAGCTAGGAGTTATTATAGATCCACAAGCATGTTCAAAGGGAGCAGTAACTTCTGGCATGTGAATGATAGAATCAACAGGTACACATTGTGAATAGTCTTTGCCTTGTCTGCTCAGTGCATAGGGGAAATTATTTTTAGCAGTGCAAGTTGTTTGCCAAGGTAGATTTTTCTACCTTTGCTAAAGTTGCTTCAGCCTGGGAAAGGCCAGGGGAGGGACATGCAGTGGAAGAGTGCAGATGAAGAGCTTGCTTCTAAAGGAGAGGAGTCTGGACCAAGCTTGCAAAGCCAAAAGCTAGGTTAATTAAAATTTTTCATCTTGTCATTCTCATGTTCATGGAAGCAAACCGAGATATTTAACAGTGCCCTTCAGGGTCAGGCCATGCTTTCTTCAATTATATCTGCTTCTCCCAGTCATTTTTAAATGCAAGCCTCCAGCTAGTAGGGTCAGCAAGCTTATTAATCAGATTTCAGATGAGACCACACTACATTGATCTAGGTCCCAGGATCGTGAGGTGTTTTCTGCTGAGGACAGAGCCAGACTCTTTAGATTGATTATATATTTCTGGACATTTGGTGGAAACCCATCCTATATAGTAATGCTGATAAAGTATCATTGAAAGAGCCACATCACAAGCTGTAAAAAAATAACTTTATTTCATATTAATATGGGGTAAATTAGAAGCACACTGAATGGTGTAGCATGAAAGAGGAAGTGTCTTGAAAGAAACTTTTCCAGTGTCTATAAATCACCAGCAGGGAGGCTGCAATATGGAGTTGCTTCAAGCTGCTGCTGAATCTATAGAATTTGAGCTTTAATTTCTTCAAAGGCCTTAGAAGACGTTAAATTGAATCCCCCTGAAAAGCCATGCATCAAAATGACAGAAGTTCAAGGCTGTGTTTGCTGTGACTCAAAGCTGCAACCAGTACCCTGGTTTCAATGACATGAGAAAAGAGAATAGAGCAGAAAATAAGGAAAAAAAACCAAATAAAACAAAACTCTAAACAAACAAACAAAACTAAAAAAAATAAGAAGCAAACCCCCATCCCTCTAAGCTGCCATGCATCAAAATGACAGAAGTTCAAGGCTGTGTTTGCTGTGACTCAAAGCTGCAACCAGTACCCTGGTTTCAATGACATGAGAAAAGAGAATAGAGCAGAAAATAAGGAAAAAAAACCAAATAAAACAAAACTCTAAACAAACAAACAAAATCAAACAAAAACAACAACAAAACCCCCACCAAACAAAAACACCAAAAAAACCCCCCACGAAACACAACAACAAAACCTTGAAAAAAGCTGACCAAAACCAAAGAAAACCTCACCAAACCAGAAAAAAAGGAACATCTATCATGTTTTAGAAGGCAAATGTTTAAGGAATAGAACAAAATAGTTGCCCATCACAGTCACAGTGATATACTCAGGAGCCCAAGTTGCTCTTCTGTGTCTTCCACTTCAGGTTCTCCAAAGTTCTCTAGTTCTTCCTTTACCATACTACCATGGGATGGCTCCTGCTTTGGGCAGAGAGTGCTAGTAGGAGGTGGTACCCCCCAGTATATTTGCTTAGAATTAACATGACCTCCAAGCTGTTCTTGCTCTGATGTTGCTGGTAATAAGATGAGCTGGGTACTCTCACATAAATGATAGCTTGATAGAGTGGGATAGAGCCACATTGGTAAGCTGAGGTACACATAAAAGCCAGCCTTGCATCTTCCCAAGAAACAGCCCCTAGACAAAATGGATTTATGCCAGGCATGGTTTATTTCTCCAGGTTAAGGAGGAGATCATGTTTTTTCTGGAACAATCTAAGGGAGTATGCAGGAAAAAGAGCTGACTTCTGACTGTCACAGGTTAAAGAAGAGGTTAAATACCCAAGGATATTTACCATCCCAAAAGGATAGATAACCATCTCCTTTGCTGTTTCCCTCTCTTCAGACTCTTGTCTCATTCAGGTTGCCAGTAACTAGATTAGTCCTGAACACATACTCTCTCTGCCTTGAAATTAAAAATCTGACTCTCCTTTTACCTGAAAGACATAATTTCTTGCAACCTTCCAAGTTTTTGATGCAAGCAAAGGAAGTTAGACTCTTTCCTGGGCTGCTGTTTCTTCCTGGCTCATTGGTTAACACCAAGAGTTACAGCTCAGCTCTTCTTTGAGTTCCTGCTGGTGTCAGCCTCATTTATCCATTTCTTTGCCATCTCCTACTTCAATTTTCTGTTCTCCTGTGAGTCCCTCTCAGCTACCACCAACAGAGCAGTACTTCAACAGGTGTAGATCAGCAGGACACCAGAACAGCCTTTTTTAAAGAAACAGGGGGATATAAACAACCTTTTCCATCTGGTCCACATATGTGAGGTCAGCTAAAGTCAGTTGGAATACCACCACTGATGAGAAAGTTGAGATATGAAGCCTGGGAGTAGTCCCTAGAGCTGGGAAGAGGATCTGGGGCAGAGCAGGCCAATGGTCCAGAGCAGGAGACAGAATGTTTGAGGGTGAGTAGACAGGAAGAGGGATGGGGAGCTCACAGAAATGGAGACCAGTTCAATGATGTTGTTGCTGAAGGGACTGTGGCTGCTGTAGGAATGGGAAAGAGGAGGCAGAGATGAAGAGGTCAGTGAGTAAACAGCAGGCTTGAGGTAAAAACATTTCAATAGCTTGAGGTTTAGGGCTGCTATATGTAAAGAGATGGAGAATTACTTCCCCAAACTCTGGGTTTGGTCTTCTCCAGCTGTCAACAAACAGCTGTAAAATGCAACAACAGTGTATATGCCTTCCAGCATCTGATGGAGGTCCCTGCAGGTGGGAACACAACACCCTTGCTGCCTTTGGGACCTTCTCTGTGGTCACCTTCAGCAGCCTCAGGCAAAAAATACTCAAGGTGCCAGTCCTGTGGATTGCCCAAACCTGGGACAAAAGGATGGTACTTAAAAGAGTTGGGTTTCTCTTCTATTTGTGGTGGGTTTTGTTGTTGCTTTACTTTATTTTAAAGCTATGCAGACTTTATGCAAAACTCCCGTATTAAAAAAATACATTCAAAAATAAAAACTAATGCTATTTGCAGACTTAATGACGTCAGAAACAAGCAGTGCCAGGAGCAGGTGTCTTTGATGACACATATGCTAAATGTTGCCAGTGTCATATGGAGAAATAGTCCCTAAACATGTACAGACTCTTCCATAAGGCACTCGCCGTAGAGGAGAGGTGTTGCATTCAAATGACACAAGTGGAATTTCAGTTTTCCCAGCTCATGAAGGCTTTTCTTGGCAAGGATAGTAGTGGCATCATGAATTCCATGTGAGCCAGTGCTGAAGTTAACAAGAGGCAAAATACAGAGCTGCACAATGACACCTATTTTTACTGTAAGAGTTTGGAGCAGCAATGCTGTTTAAAGAGTTTATAGACTTGGCTGAAACTGGGTGTTTATTGCTCAGCTTTTCATATGTTTGAATTTAACCTCTACGGAGTCCACATATGCAGTTTGTATGTGCATGGATGTCAGCTTATGTAGGTAGGGAGAGTGAAACATTGTTCCATTAGCTTCTTCAAGTGAACTATAAACAGAACCCTACTTAACTGTTTGCTATGGAATAGATGTGAATGGCATATGTGTACCTATGCTAAAAATATGCATATGTAGAGGAAAGGCACAGACGATTTTATACAAAAATACTGCTTTCACATTCTGTTTGTGTTGCTATATACCAGGAATGCATGAATGTGGTAATGCTGGGGGTTTTTTGTAGCTAGGTAACTCATTCATCTATTTTCACAGCATCTTGACTTCTAGGAATCCTAACTGGTGTTCCATTAGGCACAGTGCTAGCTTCACTTTGAGCAAATCATAAAATCATAGAATCTTAGGGGCTGGAAGGGGCCTCGAGAGATCATCTAGTCCACCCCCCCTGCCAGAGCAGGGTCACCTAGAGTACATCACACAGGAACTCATCCAGGTGGGTTTTGAATGTCTCCAGTGAGGGAGACTCCACAACCTCCCTGGGCAGTCTGTCCCAGTGCTCTGTCACTCTTACAGTAAAAAATTTTTTTCGGATATTCACCTTGAACCTCCTATGCTCCAATTTACACCCATTACCCCTTGTCCTATCACTGGTCATCACTGAGAAAAGCCTAACTCCATCTCCCTGACACTCACCCCTTACATATTTGTAAACATTGATGAGGTCACCCCTCAGTCTCCTTTTCTCCAAGCTAAAGAGACCCAGCTCCCTCAGCCTTTCCTCATCAGGGAGATGTTCCACTCCCTTCATCATCTTTGTAGCTCTGCGCTGGACTCTTTCAAGCAGTTCCCTGTCCTTCTGGAACTGAGGGGCCCAGAACTGGACACAATATTCCAGATGTGGCCTCACCAATGCAGAACAGAGGGGGAGGAGAACCTCTCTTGACCTACTAACCACACCCTTTCTAATGCACCCCAGGATGCCATTGGCCTTCTTGGCCACAGGGGCACATTGCTGGCTCATGGTCATCCTCCTGTCTACCAGGACCCCCAGGTCTCTTTCACCTACACTACTCTCCAGCAGTTCAGCCCCCAACCTGTACTGGGACATGGTGTTGTTCTTCCCCAAATGTAAAACTCTGCACTTCCCCTTGTTGAATTTCATCATGTTTCTCCCCACCCAACTCTCCAACCTATCTAAGTCTCTCTGAATGGCAGCACAGCCTTCTGGTGTGTCAGCCACTCCTCCCAGCTTAGTGTCATCAGCAAACTTGCTGAGGGTACATTCTATACCCTCATCCAGGTCGTTGATGAAGATGTTGAACAACACTGGTCCCAGTACCGACCCCTGTGGGACTCCACTAGTCACACACCTCCAACCAGATTCTGCCCCATTGACTACAACTCTCTGACTCCTAAATAGACTCCTAAATATGGCAAACCTTTCCAGTATGCACCAGTAATGACTGCACAGCACACAAAGCCGTTCACCATGAAGAAAAGACAGATGGTTTCTTTACGTTTTTAATACTGCACACAGTCAAATCTTGCAATTGCTTTTTATTCAATAACATCTTTTGTCTCTGCAGTAAGATGTATTCTAGCCTTGATGGCCTCTAAACTTACTAGATAAATAATTACTGAATTTCCATCTATCACTGAAAGCACACATATACTATAGGTACAGATTGGACTGGAGTGTGTTTATGAAACTGATAGATCATCTTTAATCAGTGAGTTCCTGAAGTGACCTTTGGAGATATAAATAGCTACCATCAGGTGTCTGAATCTGAAGTCTAGCTTTCTGTGAAGAAAACTGAGTAGGTAAGGAATGCCTGGAGGGTAAATAAGCAGAGGAGAGTCACTAAGATGCTTTAAATTGTTCTCTAAGAGGAAGTTTGGCTCTGCAGATAAGGTACAGTCCGTAGGAAAACAGTGTAAGTACCTATATAGAGTCCTAACAAATACTGCTTGAACTCTGCCCTCTCCCCTTCTCTCCTACAAGGAGAGCAGGAAGTACCAGAGGGGAGACTATCTTATATCTTATTTTGCTACAAAAGGTCTTAAGCCACACGGGAATCCTGTGCATCTCCCAGCTGAAGGAGCTTAGGAGAGCCCAAGCACAGAGGCTCAACCTCTGTCTTCTTTCAGAAGCAGTATTTTACCTGCTGATTCTGTGATACAGCTGGAGATCAGTTTTTCAATAGACTGTTGGAAATGTATCTAAAGGGAGGTTCTTGTGCCTGCAGAGGAGCCAAAGCCAGACTGTTTCCTGGCCCTTCCTGCAGTCTGTGCCAAGCACATGCTTGGGACAACATGAGGAAGGGGTGGTGGTCACCTCTTCTGCTAGAAGTTAATGATCTGCTCTAAGCTATTTACCTAAGCTCCTCAGTGAGTTGGAAGGCAGAGAAGTGATTCCTTCCCCCTGTCTCAGACACAGCCCCCTAGGTGAGAGGCTGCACCTGTCAACCAAAACTCAGACAGGCGCATCACGTTTTTCAAATCTTGGGAGACCTGTTGCAGAGAAGCAGCCATTCACTAGGCTGTTGAAAGGCAAAATAAATAAATAAATAAATCAATCCTCCTGTCAAGAACAGCGATGGCAAGAAAATAAAGGTTGGAGATCATTGGTGCCCTAGTTGAGCAAGGAGAAATTTAAGTAATTCACTATTACAAAGCCCCACAGAAGACTGTCATCAGGGAAGTCTTGTGCAGCCTCTCTTTTGGGCATAGGTTTTGCTGTGGAACAAAATAATTTATCCCAGAGAGACAAATGACTGAAAGCTAAAGTGTTTTCTGTTGATACCTGCATCATGAATGGCCCAACCTCAGCCCTAACCGGTGTTCAGAGTTTCCTTGAATGTCACTGAGAATGAAGATGTTAAATGCTCAATCTGACTGTTTTGAGCCCCCAAAAGAATAACTGCTTTGCTTTGCAGCAGTGTAACAAGGGTGTAACACAGTTGGGCAAATTTTAAAATGCTGGGAAAGGGCACAAGGACTTGACACTACTACTTTTTGCAGTGGGTTCAGTTTTTTCTCTGATTTTTCAAATCCAGATGACGACAAAGCTCATGCCATCTGTACTTTAAGGATAACCTGGGCAACAGCTGCTTCTCTTCATCAGTAATGAACATTTTGTTCTCCTCAGCAATTTGTCATCTGTTTTTTGTTTGCTGCCTCTATTCTTTCCTACAATATTCTTGCCCCATTAGGTCTGTTTTTTTCTCTGAGTTGAAAGGGTGTAAATCGACAGCAAGTGAATTGAATTCAGTGGTGCTGGGCTGACATAGAGACTGTGGTTTGTCCATGGAGAAGACTTTAGAAATTGTTTCATAATGGTGTCACACACTCTTCTGCAACTGTCCATGGGCTGTGGAAGCTGGTGATTTCCTTAACCAGCAGTTGTAATACCTAGTTACAAAACATAGTAGTATGACCAGTTGTGTCTTTGAGTCTTTCCTCTCCAGGACCACGACAGGTGAAGAGCACAACAGCAAGAGCAACACTCAGTTCAGCTGAGTGGGAGCAGATTTGAACAATTCCCAGGGTACTGCTGGGATCTGCCACTTGTTGGGATGTTTATAGTTTTTGGATTATGTAAGA
>NW_009951952.1:2466934-2490592 GCF_000747805.2 Chaetura pelagica
GAGACATAACCAGAGGGAAAATTCTGTGCAATGATGTTGTAAAAAATGCACTAACTGGAAATGGGAAAAAATGTTATTTTGCTGGATTGATATAAAATGCCTTCTCCATCTTTCCTTTGATCTGCAAGTAGGTATTTAGGAGTACAAAGTTTATCCAAATGTGGAGTGGTGGCCACCATTTTAAGCAACATATCTCTCTTTTTGTGAAAAACCCTGGTTTTCATTCTCCATTCAGTCACTCTGCTACTGGCTCTGTTTCATTAGCATGACCTGTACTGGGGCTGCAAGCCCACTCCTAAATAATTATTGAGGCTGGAACAGCTGGGCAGTATCTCCTGAGGCTGTGTGGCTAGTCTTGATGACTGCCCATGACCAAGAGGACTACCTGTGTCCACGTTTCTCTGCTTGCACATCCCATCTTCCTCCTTCCCTTCTTTTTGATTTGATTTTTTTCTAATTGCAAGCAGGTAAAGGCAGGAGATTTGTGACCCTCCTTCTTCAAGGACAGAGCCAGTCTTTTTTCAGTGATGTCCAGTGATAAGACGAGGGGCAATGGCTGCAAACTGGAGCACAGGAGGTTCCATGTGAATATCAGGAAGAACTTCTTTCCTGTGAGAGTGCCAGAGCCCTGGGCCAGGCTGCCCAGAGAGGCTGTGGAGTCTCCTTCTCTGGAGACATTCCAACCCAACTGGATACGTTCCTGTGTGATGTGCTCTGGGTGACCCTGCTCTGGCAGGGGGGTTGGACTGGGGGATCTTTTGGGGTCCCTTCCAACCCCTGGGGTTCTGTGATTCTGTGGTTCAAACAGTTTGAGGTTGTCCATTAAATTGAAAATGAATGTGCCTCAAGTTCTTAAAATTCAGAGAGAGAGATTAATGGTAGGTGGTCTTTTGTCCCATGCATCCCAAGCAGTGCTGTGTGCACCTATGGTCTGTGCCTGCCTTTCAATCACAAACAAAAGCTCACTGTGCTGTTCCTCTTGCTCACATCTGTTTAGAAAAAAAGTATCTCTGGGTAATGCCTGATGGCTCTTCTCAGATACATAATTGAAGAAAGGGAACCTCTGAGGAAAAAAAAGCACTTAGCCATGTTTTACTTTCTGAATTGGATGCACAGGAGTCTTTGACTCTAAGGATGAACTCAGATATACCCCAAACAAGATAAATATTCAGCAAGGCTCTTCAAAGTGTTGCTTTTCTATTCTACAGCCTTCTTGAATTTCCCTCCCTGACTCAGACTGGGCTGTGTCACATTTCATACAAGTTGCAGTCTCCAAGGGAAAAAAAAAGCACTTAACCATGATGCTGTCAGGCTCCTGCTTCAGCCTCTCAACAATCTTCTGCTTCCTCTGAACACTGCTGGATATGTATGAGACTCACAGGTATTGTCTGACTGTCACCGTTTGACTCAGTTCCGACAACAATGCTCTCGATCCCCCCTCCCCCCAACCCAGGTAGGGAAGGAGAGAGAGAAAAAGAGAGAGACTTGGCTGGATTGAAAACTAAACTACACAGCTTTAATTAAAGCACTAATGAATCATACAAGAAAATATATACAATTATATACAAATATATTCAGGAATGGGTAAAAAGCCTCTCGCCTCCCCCCACCCCAGCAACTCCCACAGCACTTCCCTGAACTGGGAAGAGTCCCGAGGAATCCCGGAGCTGCTGCTGGAGAAAGCAGAGAGTTATGGGGGTCAGGAGAGATCAAGCCTGAGGATCGACGGTGATGGATGAACAGAGTCCTCCCTGGACACCGGCCATGGACGGAAGAGAAGGGGAGAAGAAGCAGGAAGGAAGGTGTCTTCTGTGATCTCTGACCTTCCTCTGAGCTTACGTAGATATATGGAATGGAATATCTTTGGCCAATTTTGCTGTCTGTCTAACTCAGCCTCCTACGGGGGAGTCACAGATCTCCCCATAGTGTCTGAGCCGGCAGAGTGCAGGTGCAGCCTTGAAGCCTCAGTAGTTAGAAAAACATTCCACTGTCTTATCAGCCTAGCAGAACACACTGTTGCTAGTTACAAGAAAGCTTACTGAAGAAAAAAAAAAATCAGTAAAAAGAAAAATGGGCTTCTTCCGGAAATGCCGTTCAAGGTGTAGGAGCTTGAAAACAATCAAATTGATGTAGCTAATCAAGTTGTATAACTTTGCCCTGATTCGATAGATTTTAGTCATAAGTTAGAAAGGTACATAGAGAAATGTGTGAGATAAGTGTTATTTCACTATACAAATATTTATATTTTGTAGATAGTAAATATGTACATAAATAGTGTAATAACATCTATGTTGTTAAAATACATTATTTCAGTATGAAGTGACCTATAAGGATCCTGTAGTCCAACTGCCTGATCACTTCAGAGCTGACCAAAAGCTAAGGCATGTTAATAAGGGCATTGTCCAAATGCCTCTTGAACACTGACAGTCTTGGGGCATCAAGCACCTCTCTAGGAAGGAAGCCTGTTGCAGTGTTTGACCACCCTCTTGGCAAAGAAATGCTACCCAATGTCCAGTCTAAACCTCCCCAGGTGCACCTTTGAGCCATTCCTACATGTCCTATCCCTGGATATCAGGGAGAAGAACTCAGCACCTTCCTCTCTGCTTTCCCCCTCCAGAAGTTATAGAGAACAATGAGGTTGCTCCTCAGCCTCCTTTCCTCCAAACTAGACAAGCCCAAGTTCTCCTCCTCTCCCCATGGGACATCCTTCCAGCCCTTTCACCAGCTTTGTTGCCCTACTCTGGGTGCATTCAAATACCTTCACATCCTTCTGAAACTGTGGGGCCCACACGGTGCTCAAGGTGAGGCTGCACCAGCACTGAATCCAGTGGGATTCACCTCTTCTGACCTGCTGGTTGTTCTGGGTGTGATGCACCCCAGGCTGAGGTTTGCCCTCTTGGCTGCCAGGGCACACTGCTGGCTCACATTGAGCCTCTGACCAGCACCTCCCAGTTGCAGGGCTGCACTTCCCAGTTGATATTTGTGTCCAGCATTACTCCATCCTTGGTGTAGAATCTGGCATTTTGAATTTTTAAATGTTATCCCACTAATCATAGCCCCAGATCTCCAATCAAGAACCCTCTGCAAGTCCTCCTGTCCCTCAAGAGAGTCAAAAACACCTCCCAGGTTGGTATCATCAGCAAACTTGCTAATGGCACTTTCAAGTTCTGCATCCAGATCATTGATAAAGATAGTGAATAGACCTGGTCCTAGAATTGAACCTTGAGGAACACTATTGGTGAGGGGTCACTAGGCAGATGTGGCCCTATTCCCTACAATGCTTTGAGCATTTGAGCTCTTCAGCCATTTCTTCACCCAACACAGTGAACCCACTCATCCCACAGTTGGACAACTTGTCCAGAAGGATACTTCAAGGGACAGTATCAAAATCCTTACTACAAATCAGGAAAACTACATCCACCACCTTCACTTCTTCCACGACACGGGTGACCCTGTCATAGAAGGGTACCAAACTGGTTAAACAGGACTTTTCCCTTGTGAACCCATGTCGACTGTGTCTGATTCCCTATTGCTGTGTAAGTCTTGTTTCTAGAAACACTGAGAAATCTGGGAATGCTAAAGGAAGAGTCTATGTGTCACCAAGAATGTATTAAATACAACCCGAATAACACTTGGAAAAATACCAGGTAGTTTCTGTATCTAAAATATTGCTAATCTACACCTGAAGTCAAACACAGTTTGTTCCACAGACAAGCAGATTATCTGGGAGAAGGATCCACAGAAGAACAGGCTGTCTGAAAAAGTATGGATTGATGGATAGTATGAGGAATGAATGAAGGGGTTATCAAATTAAAGCAAATATGAAGCTTCTGTGGGAAAACCAGTTCACCTTGTATGTGGATCACAGAAGTTAATCATACAAAGCATCATCAAAGTTGACCATAACTAGTACCTTAGGTTGTGTGTATCAGATTCCATCACAGACAGCTGAGTTTTGCAGACACTGCTTTTCTTCAGAGTTGGGTGTGCAGAACTCTTCATTCTGACATTCCCTACTGTAAACCTACCTCTGTCAATATTAGTTTAGTAATATTAAAAGGAAATACATTTCTATTGCTGGAGTTTGGTTTGGTATCCCATCCTTGAGGTGTCTCTGTCATTTGGATGCCACAGAGGGGTTTCTTCTGCATTACTTTTGAAGTTCTTGCAGACCCTATGGAACCACACACAGCCCAACAGAAATATAAAGGAATAGGCCAGTCCTATTTTTCTTCCTTTCTTTTTTTTTTCACTTTCCTTTCTTCCAAGCTCAGTTTCATAGCCATCACCAAGACCCAGCTCACAGCTCAGGAAGAAATCCCAAACAACCTAACAAATGGTGTGAGAACAAACTCTTGGTGCAGTACTCTCGTGCTTGACACCTCTGCTCTGGGAAATGCTTACAATTCCCCTTGGATGTCTCTAATTATAACGTGTAGTTCATTAAAACTGACAACAGAGTCCATCGAGCCCTCATTCTTGTGATTAATTGCAATGTTCTCCTAATCAGTTGTTGTTATTTATACCTCTGCCTTAGTGCAACTGATTATACTGTACATTTGCACCATTCAGAGAGGAACAGAAGGGACATGAAGGGCATGTTTACATGATGCAATGGAGCATGGTGTGGATATGCCTGAAGCAGCAGTGACCCAAGCTGTGTGCTGGCACAGCACAGAGCTGTACAGAGCTGGAGATACTCTTCTGGGGCTCTGTCTCAGGGCCACAGGAAAGCCATGCCAAGCTCAGAAGCTCTGCCTCTTGGAAGGATTAGGTAGATTCTGTGAAGAGCTGTGGAATCTCTGGTTTGTCTGCATTCACTTAGGCTCCTGCTGTCTCCAGTTGGTGAAAAATCACAGGTGGCCCAGTGCAGATTTTTCTCAGGAACTCCCTTAGAGTGTTCCTACCTGTACGTATGTGTTCATACTAGACTCCAGCAACCAGAAGCTAAATCATTCTTTAAGCCTTAAAATATTCAAGATCCACTGACTAAGCACTGCTGTGTAATAAAGAACCCACTGAACAAAATCTAAAAATATTAATCTGAAATTGAACTCCCATCCTTTGGGCCAAACAGAAACATTGAGGGTGCAAAACTCCATACGTTGCTGCTAACAAGGCTGTGGTTGGATCCATCTTGTGTTAAGATTTGTATGCAAATGACTTCTGGTTTTCCTTTGACGATCTCAGCTAAAGGAGTAAGCAATTTCAGGGCTCTGGATATTCCGACATGAGCCAAACACCAGTGATTTGATTTTGGAGAAAGTGCAGAGCAGGTATCTCTGAAATGAAGTGAGTCTCCCTTGGGTACAAAAACTGTAGCACTGATGTGCCAGCTTCTTCAGAGTACTTTTGCAGAGAAGCTACAAATTTCCTATGTCATTACAGATCTTTCTTGTGTCTTCCTCTTCTTTTAGTTTTCTGCTAGCTACACATCTGCTCTGCAATTCTCCTGTTCCTCAGTTTCAAGCTTTTTTTTTACCTGCAATCTAATGCTATTTGCACAGCATTATTGCCTGGAGGCCGAAGCCAACCTTGGCAAGCCTCCTACTGGCATGTTATTTTAATACTGGACTGGTTTTGTTCTCAGTGAGAGCAATTTTTCCCAACAACTGGGATTCATCCCACTTTTTTTTTTTTTTAGCAAGTACACAGCCACATTCTAGCACAAACATTAAAGACCAAGACTGTTAAAAATAGAAAGGGAGGGACCACCAGCATCACTGCATCCAACTCAACAGCTCCAGACGACCATGGAGGAGCTGCCTAGGGCAAACATCCCCCTCACACCTGGCCCCACAGAGCCTTGCTCCTGAAGGCAAATCTACATTTTCAGACTTCTGCCTAAAGTTTTTTAGCATATAAACATCCCCACCAGCTTCAAAGATTTAGACTTTTGAGACAAACAGTAACTAAAACTTTGCTTGTGCTGATATGTAGATACTGCAGGGAAAAAAATCCTGCAGACAAGGGACCTACAACTCACTGTAGCAATTCATATACAGAGAGGGGAATTAAGGTTGCAGAGAGCATACTGAGCTGAAATGCATCCTTATATACAGGCAAATTATGTCCCTAATGTTGCATACGTTTATATTTGTCAAGATGATAGTTTAAGGCTGGCATTTCAACTGTCTGGGAAGTTTCAAACAAAAAACATCCCCAGACAAACAAACAATGCTATTCATGAGCAATGAAAAATAGTATGTGGAAATTGCTTTGTCATCACATGCAATCTGCATTTTTAAAATGTGTCTGTGAAATTTTACAGTCATTTGCATTTCAAGTCAGCAATTAGATTAAAAAAGCCCACAACCACAGCTGTGACAAGTTCTCTGTTATGTGAAAAAACCATAAATAATCCTCTTGTCCTCCAGTAACAACTCTCATGAGAATGAATTTTAGTGTAGTGCTACACTTTCGCCTCTTCAAAATTGCTTTTATCCTTGATACAGTGTAACTGGAAAACCTAAAATAATTGGAGTCCAAAAAACACATACATTTAATAATACAAATTGCTCTTGGTATTGCCCTGGACCCTTTACAGACCATCTTTTCAAGCACCAATAGAATCAGCTGTACAGTAGCCCCAGAGCCATGGAAAGGCTTTTCCTGGCACACAGGGTGGGATGATGGCCATCATCCTTCAGATGAAGGGGACCAGAAGTCTCTTGGAATGGTCACCCATCAGATCCCCCAGAACCAAGGCCAGGTACTTTCTACCCCATCTTCCCCGCCTGCCTTGTTGACAGAGACAAAGACTTTGAAGATGTGTTTGGCAAAAAAAATATACAAGAGTGGGACTGCAGATAAATATCACCTCTTTTCCCCAGTTTCCTCAGTACCAAAACTGTCACCACCCTTACAGAGGTGCCTCCAGCTCATCCTGAGCCTGGGTGCATCCAAATCCAGGCACAGCAGTCAGTCCATTACACCTGTAGGTGTAGGAGATAACACACTTTGGGGAGTAACAGATATTGGACATCGAGAGGACTGGCACTGACAGCTTAATTTTTCAACAGCTACATCAGGTCTGTGTGTTAAATGATCTTTGTCCTTAGCTTTGTCTTCAGACTCTTTCTGTCCCCTCAAACAAGGCATGTCCCTGTGTCACACTAGAACCAGCAAGTCACGACAGGCTGTGGGATCACAAGTTGTCTTGGCTCTTGAATGGGACCTGATTTTTAGCAGAGAAATTTGGGAAATCAGCTCTCCATGCAGCTCTGCAAGTGGAGTACCAAAAAAAAAAGAAAAGGAAGTTCTAGTCACTTTAGAAAATGTCAGCTAGCATTCAGTGGTGGGGTTTGAAACACAACTCTGCATCAGGAGGGGATTTCCCTTGGCTTTCTGAAACATCCCTGCTCCAGTGGGAGCGACTCACACTGGGCAGCCAGAGACACCAGCAATTTGTTACAAGCCCAGTGCCCCTCTCTGCTCAGTGTTTAGCTGTCACTTTTGCTGCCAGCTTTCCCTGAGTGGTTATTGAGTGCAACATTTAAGAGCAGTTTTGATGCTCAGCTGAGCTGGCCGCAGCCCAAGCACCTTCCTTCATGTCTGGACAGTGGCTTCAGTTTTCAACCCCAAGACAATTCAGTGTTTAAAGTCTCTCCTTGCCAGCATTAGTGCTCATGTCACTGCTGAGGTGTGTTAGGTCTGAGCCCCAGGATGCCATGGAGAAAATGTGTTACCTTGGGAAATAACCATCACTTGTCAATGTCTGGTTTTCTCTGTGCTTCAAAACCTGTTCATGCCTTGTCAGTGGAGCTGGGTGAAAGATACAGAAGACTTGGTCTCTGTTATTAATCGTTGAGATGAAATGCAGACTTTCCCTTCACCTTTATTTTAGGGTTTCTCCTTCCCTGTAGTATATATTAAAACCAATTCCTTTCCTTACATCCAAAGGTAAGTGGACAGCACAGGGAAAAGACAGAGACACAGAAGAAGAGTGAAAATAAATTATCAGCTAAGGGCTTGTCAGGGGAAGAGACTGACAACAGTTACTGGGAGAGTGTGTCCAAACACCATAAGAGAGGATGTGACTGGGAGGAAAAAAGACCATAGGAACAGCAGGTAATATTTTGGTGATTTATAACCCAGAAGGGTTATTAATATTATTTTTTTTTCTGCAACAGAGGAGAGAAAGACTAAGATGGTGGTCAAGGGATAGAAGACCATGGTGTGACTAAAAATAGCTGAACTTGTTTCAGCTCAGCAAAAAAAAAACCTGAGAAAGATGTGAGTAAATGCCCAATGGAGAAGGTCTGTTTGAGCTAGAGGACGATTTTGGCAAAAGGAACAAAAGGGGTGAGGGGGAAATCAGCCATAAATACACTCAGCCCATAAAGCTTTCTAACCATCTCAGTGGTTAGAAGGTTAACCATCTCACCTCTGCATTGTCCTCTCAGCCAGAGCCACCAGAGCAGCCTCTGGGACTTAGGTAGAGCCTGATCATTTAACACACCAACCAGCACTGAACTCCAAAGAGGCCAACTAAATATTCAACAGAAACTCTTCCAAAATTGCTACATTATTGGAAGCATGAGGGAAGCTCCTCTCGTCTTCCCACCTTCAAGGTTCTTGTGATTTTCAGTTGCAATTTCTCCATCCTCATTGCAGCAACTCACCCTCAAACTGCCAAGATGGAAGCAGCAGGAGAACCAGAACTTGTTTTTACTTTTCCTAGATCAAAAAACCAAAAATTCTTCACGTCCTACATCAGAGCTGTCCCATAGCTCGGGCTGCAGTGACCTGGTTCAACACCATCAGCTCTTAGATACAGTTAGCTTTTCAACAAAGCATGTAGAATGACTATATTATTATTAAATAACAATAGTAATATTTAGTATTTCGACATTTGTATTAATAAATATTAATTAAAATAGGTATCTGCAGCAGTGGGACATCAGCCTGCCTCCAGAGTTAGGACCTGCCAGAGATGCTCCACTTCCACTTTTTTGAGGCGGCTTGGAGGTTTTTTACTTGGTTTGGCAACTTGCTGTGTTTATGGGGCAAGCCTGAGGTTTGTGGACATCCCCAGTTTCAGGTTACAGTCCTCTACTGTGTTTTGATCTTTCTGATATATTTCTTAAGTTCTGACATTTTTTTGTGTGTGTGTCTTGAATTTTATGTAATCAATTAAGATGTAAATTTGCCATCAGTTTGGCTACTACTAATTTCAGGTGGTATTCAAAGCCTGTTGAAACCTTTGAGAGCTTTTCTGTCAACTGCAATGGGCTTTGGATCAGGAATCTTAATAGCAGTCATTTGTTGGCATCTATTCTAATTTAATGAGTGATTAGCAGATGCTTTTTTCTACTCTTTACCTCACAGTTGGTTAACCAGAATCTGTGAGGACCTCTGTACTAAATAATGGTATGACTTTACAACCCTTAAACTGCTTTAGAAAATAGATTGAGAAATCATACACATAAAAGTAAAGGATATTGACAAATTCCCTGCTATAAAAGAGGAGGTTTGCTGTGCTTTATGTGAGTCTCTCAACAATGAAGTGTTACCTACCATGGGACACTGGGAAAACTATCAGTTCTTTATATATCTCACTGTCTTGGGTACCTCTCCTTTCTGTTCTTTTTTGATTTGAGGCAATTTACATGCTTTTGGTACTCAGCTCAAATTCCTGCATCTTTTAGGACCAGATTCTTGCTTAAACAATGTTTAAGCAACTCTTTGTGCAGGAAACCCTTGATGTTCTACAAGTTTATGTTATTCTTTAAGACATCTTCCAATCCGAGCAACGCTTCTAACACTGAAAGATATCAACTCTCATGATTTGTTCTACTTGAACTTTCATGATATTTAGGCATCTGGCTTTCCAGCTCAAGCAATCATGATGACAATTAAACCTACATTTTTGTGAATGTCAAAACTGTCATCTGCATTCAGAATGTTACAGGTCTGTAAGAAATTATGATCAAGAGAAATTTAATGTCAGTGAGGTCATTAGGAAATTGTTCCAGCATTTGCCTCACCAAAAACTCCCTTGTCAAAGCAAATGAGATACATGGAATTATGCTATATTCACTGCCCATATAGAATACCTAATCAGTGTCATAAACTAAGCATACTTTGCAAATGTAATTAATTGTCAACAGTATTTTAAATAATGCTCAAGCAGTAGTAGTGGGTTATGAGTACCCTTTAGATTATTTCACTATGTGAATCTGAACCATATGCAGTTGTATATGCATTTATTACACAAGATAATTACTTCCCTTCTGCAAATGGGTATTGTATTTTTAGTGAAGCCAAGAAAAAAAAACTTCAGTGCTTCACATTAAATAATGAAAAACTAAATGGGAATTTGAAAACGAGTTAATGATGCAGCAGTTTCCAGCTCAGAATAAGGCAAAGTCAGGAGTGTAAAGTTCACAGGGAAACATGTCTTGAAATTGTTCCCTTTTGCAAAAGAAGCCGTGTTACAGTTTGCCAACCCAAATAAGCAACCAGAAGTTATTTCCCAACAGCCAACGTGGTCCTGACTTTCCAGCCAGAGTGTAAGCCCACACTTGGCTCTCACTGATAGCAAAGGGGAATTGTGTGGGACAGTGTTGATCATGCTGTGGCATCACTCGCATCACAAGATGTCTTCTGTCATCTGCAACTGAAACAGCTTAGTCCAAAAATGTATACGTTTAGGCAAGTGTAGGAATTATTTCCTTTTGTCAGGCATTATTTCTCTCTTGCTCTCCCTGTCACATGCAAACTGCAAGCACAGCCATTCCAGCTGCAGGGCACTGTGCAGCAACACTGCTGCACACACAGTTCCCTCTGTTGTAGCTCAGAAATTTCTTGGGGGGCTGGTTTTGCAGCTAGTCAAAGGGTTAAAGCTAGAGTATTGGCTTGGAACTCCAGATGTTGGCTTTAAATAGCCCTCAGGACACTAGCATGTATTGCCATTGGTTATAAATAGAGGCTACAACGAGGGAGGGACTGAGTGCCTCAGATAAATGTGCCATGTGAGATGGAACAAACTCAGCCCAAGTGTCCTCTGCAGCAGCAGGGGAATGAAACAGCTCTGAAAGGCAAAGCAGCAGGTCCAGTGTGCTGGTGTCCAGGAGCAATGGCAGGAAATATGGAGCATAGGGAGAATACATGCCTTGAAGGCACTCACAGATACTTGCTTGGGACCCTCTTCATGACAGGAGGCTTCCCTCCATCTAAGATGTAGTTAGATATTGTGCTTTTGTCAGCTCTTTATATCAGAGGCAGATACCAAGAGCACTTGCCCAAAGGGTGCTGTGGGTCATGTCCCGGAACCATTCTCAGCTGAGCTGGGAATTTCCATCAAAACTCTACAGCTGCTCAGCCAAGAAGAAAGACCTTTGAAAACAAGAGGAGCACAAGTGCCTGACTCCAGCCTAGTTCTCAGGCTGCCTCCACTGGGAGATTTACTGCGTGCTGGTTTCTGCTTTGGCAATTCCTTGTGCCTTTTACATTAAATATCCCTGGAAGAAAAAAAGATGGAAAGACTTCTTTGCTAGCAATTTTAAATACTTTTGCATCTCCCTACATTACTGATGTTTTGGACTGCAAACTCTTAAAGAGTAGCCTTAGGCAGGAAGAATTTTGTACCAAATTACTTCTGTCCCTGTGGATTAAATGTAAAACCTGAAGCAAAATTTGAGCCTGGGTGTAGGGAGAGAGGATCTTAATTGCCTGACAAGCCTGCAATTCTCCCTTTTTCTAGGAATTTTCAAAGGATGGGAAGATGGGGTCTCTAGTGGCAGCACTGGTATTTTAGGCAGAGGAAGTGTGAAGCAGCAGTTAGTTGTTAGACTGATCCAGCATCTCATCTGTGAAACACTTCCTAACAAGCCAAAGCCCTAATGGTACAGCTGAGCAAGTCATCACTTGGCTGCATCATCTCAGTAACCTGCAGATGGGTGGTTAACCTTGTGCAGGGGCAATGTAAACTCTGACCTGTGAAAGGGATGAAGGACAGAGGAAATGCCCAGGGGAGTACTGCTGAACAGGTTTAAAGTTTTTAGAACTCTGTCCCTGACTCCCAACTAGATTAATGTAAAAAGCATCAGCACCCAAAGAAATCTTGAAGGCTGGAACATCAACTGAACCATGTTTAAATACAATATTAGAACAAATAGAATAAAGATTACCATGATGTATCATAGACCCGAGTACAAGTGCTGTTTGCCCATGTACCTTCTGCTACTGAGGATAAGAGCTACTTTTTCTCCAGGTTTTTACAGCAGGAGCAATAACATCTGCAGGAAGCCAACTGCTGGTGGTAAGCTGGGGGATAATTCAGAGTTTAGCCTAAGGCTCCCTCTGGAGTCAAAGGGAGGTCGGTGTCTCCAAGGAGGGATTCAGAGCAGGGTCTGAGTGGCTTTGGGGCTGTGGGCTGCTGAGTGGGGCTGCTGAGTGGCCCCCTGTCTGGGGCAAACGCAGGGAAGATACTCTCCCTGCACCTGGCTGTAGCAATACCAGTGCAGGGGCAAACTTGGCCACTTTCTGGGGCTTCCGTTCCTTCCAGGGAAAACAAAACCTACTCATCTAAATCAGGCTGCCATGTTGGGCTAAAGGCATACCCCATAGCAGGCTGCAAAAACAAGGGACACTGTCCAAATACTGTGCTTGCTTAGGCGTTCCCTAAAGTTCAGTTAATCAGGCAATAATTTAAAATCTGGCTGATTTTAGGCCAAGTAGTTTTTGTACCATTACATATCACATGCACGTGGCTTCATATTTCAAGTATGACAACTTCTGTTGGGTAAGCTGCCAAAGGTTTTGATTTTCAGGTGTATGTCCCAGTCCAAGAGTCAGGCCCTCACAAGTTGTAAGAACCACATAAATTAAACCCCCTAAATCTGAAATAATTTTAGAAAGGCTCAGACCCTGTATTTAGAGGACTTTGAAGGTACTTAGAAGAGATTCTTTGTTTGAAAATGGTCCAGGGTTTGCTGTTGCTTTTAGTTTAGTTTGCAGCTGTCTGCTGTACTTCTATTAGCAGGTAGTGTTTGCTGTTGTGACAGTTGTGACTATAAAACCAACAGCTGTGGAAACAGTCCTGATACTAAAAGGACCATATTTAGTTGGGGAAAACAGTCCCTTCTACTAGAACCTGAACTCCTTTAACCTAATGAGTTGCACTTAAGCAATTCATTGATGATGTTTATCCATACATCAGCCCCAAAATACATGAAGAAATACATCTCCTACCAGATTTTCCCAATCACAAAATTAAGAATGGTACATCACTAATTTTTCCTTCTCTTCAATAGGGGCTGGTCTGGAATAAATGGATAATAGATGTTGCTTAGGAGCTGTGAAGGGTTGCTAAAAGTCAGCGGAAATGTGCTGAAATCAGAGGAAGCCTTTCTGTTGGCTTTAAAGGCCTTCCCATCACATCTAGGGTGTTGAATATTTTATCTACTCCTAAAGGTTGTGACATGTATCAGCAGCTACTATGAAACTTCAGCATGTGACAGCTTGTTCCAATGTAAAGATGGGAAGTGGGTTTAAGGACAGGCTGGGCCCCAAACCTTCAGGGTATTTTATGGTTTTGGGAGAAGAGGTTTGTAAACTGCTGTCAAGATGACTTTATAAAGCCCTCTTGGAATCTGCCTGTATCTGGACTCCTCAAAAATAACTTAACTAATACTTAGCAATAAAAAGTGTAATGAACACACTGAGCATTCCTGATACAATTAGCTTAACTGGATTTATTTTTTTTTTTTTGTTGGTTTTGAAATATTTTGACTTGTTAATGAAATATAAATGGGACATCACTGTCTTTTCTGATACCAGAAGCTCTTTTAGCTGTACGAAAGGTAGACCTTTCATACAAAGCAGAGGACACTCTGTTCTTAAGTGGTGATGCCCCAGCTTGAAGAGAGGTTGGTTTGCTATGAAGAGTCTCTCAACAATGAAGTGCTGAGTCAGTGGATGTAGCTTTTCCCACTTCCTTAATCTACACCAAAAAACACTATGAAATATAGTAGTTTAATACTTAAAAATCCCTTTTGCTACTTGTATGTTGATAAGAAAAGGCCTTCTTGGTTTGTTTTTCTTCAAAATTTGTGTAAGATTAGTCTTTACATGGCATTGAACGTGTAATTAAACATTAAGATTTATCCAAACACAGTCATCACACTCCCTCTTGTCCCCAGAAAAAAAAAAAAAAAAGTCAGCAATTAATCTTTAAATCCTTTTTAATAAATGAATATTCATTCATCAATATTTTCATAAAGCATCTCTTTAACATTCCATTTTAGTATTCTTTTGGTTGTGTTGGTTTTTTTTTACTGCTGAAGAATACCAAAAATACATAGATGTGCCTTAAGCAAAAAAGACTGGGTTTTAGTTTATCTTTACAATGGGATGAAATCAACTTAGAGTTAAACCACCATAATATTTCTACTGTTTACTGACCCTTTGGGCTACACCACAAGATAGTTCCAGTTTTCTTTTTTTGTTTGTTTAATGCCTTTTACAAACAAACGATGTGTAAATGTTATTTATAATAGTCTTGAGTTAGAAAGGAGTTGGTTAGCTATGAAATACATCACTCTGGTGCAATTTGGCTGAAATTAGCATTTTTAGTCTTAAAGCCATCTGTGGTTAAAATCATATACTGCAGCTATCAGACAGGGACAAGAGCCAGAAAACGGGAGGTCAAGGCAAACACTGTTCTTAACACATGGTGGTGTCTGTGTGTCTGTGTGTAAGAAATGGTGCTGGGACTGGAAGAAGGGAATTGGCAAAAAAAGGCACGAAAATGTGTGTTAGATGAAGTGTTAACCTTAAGTGAGATTTTCCTGGCATTTTTCAAGTCAAGCCAAGACTTGGATCTGTTCACGGTTCAAGCTGCTTGTGCCCCACGGAGTTCAACTCGACTGACGAATATGAAATCTGATGACAAAGCTGCAATGTACAACTGCTCACTTTTTTTTTTTTGCCATGACAGGCAAAGTGGGAGTACAGTTTCATGGAAGGGGCTGCAGTAACACACTGCCCTCCAGCTGTGCAGAGGGTAAGAGTCCTCAGAGACTCAGTTCTCTTGCCCAGGCAGGGTCCCGAAAACGCACGTTGCCTCTTTGCTCTGGCCAGACAGTAATGTCCCATCTGCTTGGAAAGCCTGGCTGGAGCCACTGGAAAACTGATTTCAGTGGGATGTGGAGTACACACTTATATCACAACTAAAAAGCCTCTACTTGATGAAGAGCTCTGCCTGACCACACAATTCCTAGGAGCTGGGGCTTGAAGGAAACGGAGAACTATGATCAAATCATGAGGGCAGGACGACTCCTTTCTTGAATCCCATTTTTCAGGGTAGCTGTGTAGCACACTTACTGAGGGATTTGCTTGAAGGTAACTTCATAAGGGAAGTTTTTTTTAAAGCAACACCAACCATTTTTAAGTTTTACTAAAGTCAGGTTTTTCTGTTGAATTATATTTTGTCATTAGGATAAAAACTTGGGTGGGCTTTTCAACAATTCTACCCAATATGTACTTTGGGAAGGTTTCATTGTTTATTCACTTTGATTAAAATTATGACAACATGCTCTATAATCCCCTCACAGTTTGAAGAGTTATTAGAGAGCTCACAACACATTGTGGTTCACCAATGGGAGCTAGTACTGATGAGCCTTTAAAAAACAAGTTTTTCTGCTCCAGCTGTAGGAGTTCCTTTGAGGTTCTTCATGCCTTATAGTTGTCTGCAGATAGAGTGCTTAAAAGCTGCAGTTACAGGCCCTTTGCACCCTTGCCAAGGATGCAGCAGGACTGTGGTGCTGATCCTGCACACACCAGCAGGCAGGGTTGTGATGAACACTCCCAGCTGGGGACTGCATTCCAGCTTTGCTGCAAGGCAACTGTGGGGAGCCCATTCCTGTCCAAAAAACAGCCCTGAGAATGTGGCTGCAACGTCGACTTCTGTGATCAAGGTCTGTCTAAGCTGAATTTCAGCCCAGAGCAAAGTTTCACAGCTCAGCTGCAAAAAGGGGTGGGAACAGAAATGGACCATACGGGGCAGGAACACAAGCATCACCACTCTACTCCGAAGAGAGTACCAGCAAGAATCAAGTACTAGCAAGAACATGGGTCATTACTGAGCCAAGGCAGCCTTTTCAGTTTCATCCCTTTTTGGTGTTTTTGGTAGATGCATAACCACACATTCTGCTCCCATAGACATCTCTAACTAGCATCCAAAGCTCTCTGTCTGCTAAAAATTCCCATTGATGTCCAGAGGAATTCTACATGCAGAGAACTGGCAGGACTAAGCCTGAAATATTATTATTATTAATTTTTTAGACCTATTTATGCTATTGTATTTGTTGTTATTTGAGAATGTACATGATAGAAACATTGTTTACAAAAAATATATCTTCTTTTCTTTAGAAAGGTTTCTTCCTGATAAATAACAAATTAAGTTTACAGATCTGAAAGTGGCATACCTTGACAACTACAATCTACTAGACTGAAAAAAGCTGGAATCCTGGTGAGGGAATGAATTGGGATGAAAACCAAAGTGGTCACATTGGCATGACGGATATGTCAGAACATAGTTAATGCTGCAACAAAACATGCTGTTTGCCATCTCTTGTGATCACACACTAGCTTGTAAGTGTATGTGTACATACTTTCAGTATATAAATAAAATATGAAAATGTTCCATTACTGAATCAAAGCATTGAAAGTGCTCTATTTGCTCAATTCTAGAGATAAAAAGTTGTAACATCACAGAAACAAAGATATGACGTAGCATGCGGTCACAACAGCAAACACAGAGAAGAAAAAGATTGAGAAAATATATGCATATTATGCAAATATATTTTACATTAACATACAATGTTATAAGAATGTTAAATAACGTGAATGCGTGTTTAAAAAAGGCTGCAGCTATGTGGTTTCATGTCAAAGTAGCAAATAACCTGAGACATCTTCTAAGCTTTCACTAGGATAACAATCTTTAAATCTACAGCAGATGTAGAACACGTTGAAAGTAGTCGAATTCTCAGCTAAATTATACTAAAAATGTGCTATTCTCTTTCAAAATGACATGGTAGCTGGAACCAGTCCAAGGGAAGGAAAATGTGCTGTACATTTACAGTACTTACAAAAGATTCATTTCACTGTTGATGGACACTTAAAATGCTTGTTTGAAATCTTATGAACACGTATATGTCTCCAAAGACCTAGAGCAACACTCCCATGATCAGTTTGCTTACTGCAGAAGAGAAAGCAAGAGATCTTTAAACATGATGTCCATTCAAGACTGGGAAAAAACATATTATGACATGTATAAACCAAATAAATTTTAGCAAAGAAAAAGAATTTTGGCTGATTAAATCATAGTTGATGTATCTGCAATTTAAATTACTTACTTTAAAACTTACCAGTGTAACTCTACCACTTCATGATGAGTGTGTATGGCAGCATTTACAAACAATGGTACTACATACTGACTTTATACACAATTACAGCTGTTTGAAAATTTCTGTGACCATCAACGTTCTGTAGTGATAATATACAACACTTACTTTCTCAGGGCTTGTTGTTTTGATGACACCTGCCTTTCGATTTAGGAAGTTCCTCTGAAGTGCATCTTATATCAAAGTGTCCATAACCTCAGAATGAATGTGTACATACATGTGTGTGTGCATACATATACTTCTGCTTTGCAGTGTGTGCTTTTAATCACACACAGTTCTTTGCTGTATGTATTCACACGTACATGAGTATGGTCTACATATGAAAAGTTCATATATATATATATTTATGTATAAATATATATATAAACTCTGCAGGCAAGTAGTACTTCTCTGGTTATAACTGAAGTCCTTAAAAAAAGTTCAGTCACTCAGTTAACATAGTAGAGCCAGTAAATTAAGTTGAAAAGAGAAAATGTGAATGGAAAAATCATCCTTGACCACCTGTCGATGGCATTCACATCTGTTAGATCAGGGATCTTTATCTTCAGTTGCGAAGACCTTCTCCGTAAATGGCCCCTCTTGCTGTGGGGACCTGTTCTTTCTGACGGGCGCCTTCCCAGGGTTTCCCGATGGGAGCTCTGTTTCCTGTACTGGATTCCTGAGTTGTCAAAGGATATGGTCGAATTCCGGGTGTCCGTGACGCTGGTGGTCACCTCGTTGCTCGCCACCTCGTTGTGGATTTCAAGCGAGGTCAGCAGAATGTTGCCATGGGTGTCCACCTAGGGGGGAAACAGGCAAGAGGTACAAGTTGTTTCCAAAGACTCAACGCCCAGCAGCAGAATGAGGGCATATTGACACTTCTAAACTCCTAACTATTTTAAGAAAGCATCGATTCATTTCAAGCATGTGATAATCTTATAAAAGATGGCAAGACTCAGCTGCTTAAAATTAGGCAAGTATTTAAATACTTGTACAAACAGGGTTATCATCCTATTACCAACAACAAGTACAAAACCGTATTTGGCAAAACCAATTGTTTTCTGCACCCTCTAAAACAGGTGCATTTTAAAGGATGGTGAGTTCAGTAACATCTCCATGTTGCTGATGATGAGTGAGAGAGTAAGGGATGGATTCTCTCTCTGCTACAGGAGGAAGTTAAATTAAACCAGGCTAGATTTTTGTGTAGTTGGGATTTAAAAGCAGATTTAAAAGATGCCTGTGAAGTTTGCTAAAATCACAAGAACAGTTCTGACCTGTTGAACTTTGCAATCAGATCTTATTTACATTTTTTTTCTTCAACTTTTCCTTCTGAAGTCATTTGCACAGTTTTCCAATTAGGGCAACGCTTTAACCGTGGGGTCTTTCCACCAGAGTAAGTAAACTTAAAGAGCAATGAACTTAGACATGCAAGAAAGCTGCTAAACTGAGGAAACAGGTGGCACTCTTCCCTTCCACCTCCATATCCAAGAGGCAGTGGGCACAGCGTTGAGCACAGGTGACCAATGTGGTGCTATTTTCAGTAATTAGGTGGAAGGTGCTGATCATTTTGAGTCTTTATCTATTCTAGGCCACCCTCAGCAGCAACAGAGGAGGAGCAGCATGGAGTTGGGTCCAGCTCCTTCAATCCAGTTCCTTCCAATTCCCATGTGTACACTGACAAGAAGTCCCAAATGATGCTGTCTTAGTATGTGGTAGCTTCAGTGGTGACACCACATCCCCTTGTGTCCTGTGCCCTGCATACTGGCAGATAGGCAGAGAACACAGATCATGTAGGGATCAGCTTCAACTTCCCTGCCAGTTTTTGGGAAAGGAAAATGATGGCTGAAGGTAAAAGAAATGCTCTGTGCTGGATATTTTCAGCCAGTCACTGCACATGTGACTCCGTTCAAGTGGTTTCAATTCCCCATGTCAGAAATAGATAGTGAATCGTAGCATACAGGATAATTTACACTTTTCTGTATACAATTTATTGTTCCACAATTCATCCTGCAATTAACACATTTTTCTAACCTTCTGCATGATTTAGCTGTGTTAACTGTGCAGCAGTTGAACTTCTCATCCTAGAAGCATCTGCTTAAAAGTATTTGAGAAAATACACTATTGTCATGGCCTTCTGAAGCTCGTGCAGTCATCTGATGCCACGTCCTTTGCAAGCTTTATGTGATGCACTAAAAGTATGTGCAGCTAAGTATCTGTCCATATGCATTTAGCTTTTTTCAGTCTTGTTAAAATGCTGTAAAATGGATATTTCTTTCATCAATTATTGAGGCTACATCTTATATTTGCTCAGCAAAAACAATTATGAGAGTGTATCAGTGATGCTCTGCCAAGATTCTTGCAAATGGGAAAAGATTATAAAATGCTATGATTGACATACAGGCAAGTAGAGAAAAAAGAAATGTCCTAAGGTATCCAACAAATCCTGCTCTTGTAGGCAACAGCACATTATGCTGATGAGCTCTTATAAATTTAAAAAAAAAAAAAAAAGTGAACCAAAATAATGGGGTGGAGAAGCCCCAGTGATGATTAAGAAGAATTTATTTTCCCCATGGCAGAAACCCACAAATGTATGAGCCTGAGGTTTGTAGAAATTAGTTCATGCTGTTGAGTACTATCAGTTACCAGGGAATACACACAGATTTAAAATACAGCCGTGGGTATCATCACTACTTATGGTGGTCTGAAAAGAACTGATTAATTTATCTGCTTTTTTTGCCTTTTTTTTTCTTTCTTTAACAAAGAGTACAAATTCTGATCAAGATTTGTAACAGCATTGTGTAAAACATCTCCACAATTTGCCTTTTCTTACGAAGCTTAAAACTAAATCTCTCATCAAGGCCCCTGTGGTGTCACATGTCATCTCCTTTCCTATCTTCTCCCAGGCTTTGAGAAATGTCTTTCAGCTTACTAAAAATGCCCCAGCAAAGGCCATTTTACTGGGGTCCAGCCTGACAGCACTGCCTTCTCTTTGCAGGTCTCTACTTCCTGCAAGTTGGCTGAAAGCTTGTATTCTGGAGGGTCCATCTATGCATTCAGGCTTCTCCTGCCCAATGAATTAATTTGATTCCACTTCTTTCATTGCACTGCATAGTCTTCTTTATCTTATCTGCCAACCTTACATGCCACCCTAACGTGGCTTCTGCCAATGATGCTGCCACTTTTCACTGCTTGTCACTGCATCTATAAATCAAGCTAGGGAAGTGGTCAAGAATGTTGCAACATTTGTGTGAGTGCTTTGCCTGACGACACCATTATGTCCCATGAAGTTGCATGACATCTTATATTGTCTCAAAATGTCAAATGAAACATACTTGGAAATACACTTTTGAAATTCATCTCTCTGTTAGCAGAGCAACAGAATTGCACATTGAACGCAAGGATGGAGAAGATGGAGAGAAGAAGGGGTCTACACAAACCAACACCAGATACTCTGGGGATCTATTCCTGCAAATTGTATTGATTCCTTCAGAGGTTTTGGTTAAATTGCCTAAGCCTCAACCACATTAGAGCAACATATGCCAATGCCTTGTGACAATCTCAAGGTGATGTTGTGAAATCTATTTAATGCATGCAACAATTTAAAAGGTATCTGCACTTAAGCACGACTTCTGAATGATTTAAGCAACGATCTAAATGATTTTGACAAAAGTAAACAAGCTCTCTCAAGGAATGAAGAAACAAAGCAATAATGGCAGGGTATCCTGTGCAAGCTGAGTAATATTTGCCTGACCATACAGGTAAAGGCAGCATCTTTCATGAGTGAACATGAGGGTTGGTTGGTGGCTCCAGGTAAAATGCTACCCCAGGTAAAGATACAGACTGTCTGAATGGATTTCAGACAGTCATGGCTACACATGATGAACAAAGCCAATGTTTTTGATAAAACTTAAGTTTTACTGCTTATGAGCCTTCAAGATATAATTTTACCACCTGGCTCAAAAATGTCACTGTCTGTGCACTGGAAATCCTTCCCAAAATGTTAACACCAGGCTTTGCACTTGAATCTTGTTATAAATGGGAGAGATGATGTGGATTCAGCCATTTCCCCTGTACTTCTTGCCATCCTTCTTTAACCTAAATATTTCCCTTTTTTGCCTTCTCTGCCAGCCCTGGGCCTCTATGCTCCTTGTAATCTCCATTGTGCCCACCATGGCTCTACCTTAAGCCATTCATTCCTGTTTCTCTGCTGTGGCCTTCACTGCCAGTGCTCCCATCTCCTCCCTGACACCAAACAGGGCTGGTTATTTCCATGGAGTGTTTCACAGTGAGCTCATCAAAGCAGCTGAGTATCAAATCATTAATTAATTCCCTACGGAATCAGCATAGATTCAAACACACAAAACTGATGCTTTTATTTCAGAATCAATTTTTATCAAACCCCATCCCTCCCACCTCTGAACAACTACAGTTCCTGCACCAGGCTGAAGTGATTGAATCTCACATGACTCCATTTGGAAGCTGAGAAGCATGAAATGCTGTGAGAAGTTTTATACATGGAAAAACAGATTTGCTTTTGAAGGTTCACCACTTCTGAACTATACATATCACAGTACAAATAAAAAATCCAAAGACTCTAGGAGCCTAATGTCATTACACAGAAATGACCACAATTTTCCTAGATGAAGCCAAAAAGAGGAGACTACAGATAAGGCACACCAAGATGGTATCATTTCTAATACCTAACATAATTTAGATGTTAGGTATTTTTAAAGAAATTAAAGACAAGAGCTGTTACTGAATACCTTTCTCCAATCAAGAGTCTTGGAAAACTTCAGCTTTTATGCCAGTTTGAAAACATTTTACTAGAGTCAGGAAACTACCATAAGGCTTGATTTACTACTAGTTAGTGTTCAAATTAGTTCAGGTTCATTTAGTTCTCTGTTTAATATTCCATACATTTTAAGAAGTACTTTACAATGAAGTCTCTTTTTCTTCAGAAGTTTTCACTCCACTCCAGGAAAAGAAAAAAAGGGAAGCATTTTTCTCAAACCCCATAGGTATTGTTTAGGAGTTCATCAATCCCAAATTTTTAAATACCATGTAAACACTTTCCATCATATGAAGCAATATAAATGCAAATAGCAGGTTTAAGTAACAGCATGAAAAGCTGTCTCTGTAGTTAGTCTTGCATTATTTTACATCAAAATTACTATCCAAGCACATTATCCCACAAAATAATCTTCCTTTAAAATTGTTTAAAAATGCAAATTATTTTTTACTCCAGAGACCTCAGTCTCACCTGATCTGCCCCGGTGCAAGTGTCTATGGTTTTGCCAGGGATGAACCACCTTGTAGCAGTTTTCATCTTCTTTACTTAGGGATAAAATGGCTTTTGAACATGTTAAATAGTATGTGCTCAGGCCCCAAGAGTTATCTGTGCTTACAGCAAAATTCACTAACTACATGATGCCTTGTATATTTTAAAAGTAATATTTAAGTCCAAGCACAAAATAAAGAAGCGTTCAGTGTCCTCCCTAAGTCGAAAAGTTTATACTTCTCTCATTGTCATTTTAACATGTTTGCATTAGTTAATAAGCAGATAAAAATGAGAAAGAATGATGTCAGTCCAGTAGATGAGGCCAGGGTAGCCAGCAGAACTGGGAAGATGGAAAGATCTTGAAAAATAAGGACAGTATGAAGAAGCAAAATAATTAGGACCTTTCATATTAATGTCACTGTCCCCCAAGTAGTAACAGAGATTGACAATTAATTGTATTGAAACAGAGGAAGAAAAGGAAATAAATATATGGTCCTCTCTTGCCCTGCATTTCACACTGTCTGGATTCTTGCAATGTAAGGATGCACTATGGCTTGCACATACAATCCTTCTTGCTGTCTCTGGATTTGCACCACAAGTGGTTGCAGAACAAAATTAGTACAGGAGTGTGTCTCCCAGTGCATACTGCATGTCCCCACGGGAGAAGAGCTCTTCCCACAAGAAATGTGCTCATCACCCTTGACAGATATTTTTCAAAACTTGACACCTACTCATCTCACTCGTGTTTCAGAAATACACCAGTGTTCAAAACGGCACCAAAATAAGTACCCAAGAAGTATGGGGATGCACAGAATTCTGCCTGCTTTGTTATTCTCATATTTCCCAATTTAAACTGAGTGATAATTCTGCCACAGCAGTCAAGATAGTCATTCTCAGAATAAAACCCCACTGGTGAGAAGGGTTGCTACAATTAACTATCCTTTAAAAGTGCTAAGTAGGTTTAAGTGGCCTGAGCCTCTGTTCTCAGGA
>NW_009951952.1:2490960-2498435 GCF_000747805.2 Chaetura pelagica
AGGAATGCCTGGTGGGAAGCTTGGCCTACAGCAGGGGTTTGAGCCAGGAATCTCCAGAGCTAAAAAAACATGGACTGCCTGATGAGAAGGATTTTTTTATCAAGGGTCATGCATTATTTTTGTTCAAAGGAAGCTCTTCCCACATGTCTGGCAGCCACGGGAGGTTGAAGCTTGAATGAGCTTGTGTGATAATCACCCTCCTGATTGATACCCTGGGGCTGAACTGTTGGTCCCACCAAACTGAAAACATAAATTGCCACATCTTGAACTAAGAAGCAATATTTTTAGCAGAGGACCATAACAAATCATCATCTCTGTGGATTGGCCCAGAAGGAGCAATGTCCAAAACACATGCTCACCAGCTGATTATGCCAGCAGCCTCTATTCACAAGAGTGAACAACAAGTTAGAACAGGATTGCCTTTCAGCTCTCTCACGTTGATTTAGCTGTAAACTCAGTGGTAGTGTATCAGGAATAACTCAGAGAGAAGGGCCTAAAAGCTTGGTGCTGGAGAGGCAGGTCTATTGCAACAGCATCAACACGGAAATGGCAGTGCCAGTTTTGGCTTTTCAAACCTGTAACCTCCAACGTGGGACAATGCAAATGCATGCAGGAGGAAGCAGAGTCACTGAACACGAACAGTGGCTGCTTTGCAAAGCAATTATCAAATAAAACACAAACATACCCACATCTGTGGATTTTGTGACCTTGAGCATTTTTGCTATTAAAATTTGTCTGCTTTGCAATCAAATAAGACTAGGAAAGCATGAAAAGCCCTTTTGCTACTATTAGAGGGGTGTTTTTAACCAAGCCTGCTAACTTGCACTCCAGACTTCAGTCCTCTGACACATAAAAAATACACTACAATCCCAATGCCCATGCTCGTTCTACTGTTTTTCACAGACTAAAACACTGCTGAGTGAAAATAACCTGGCATTTTTCCCTTCATCATCCCCTTGCTGTCTTTGCCTGACACACAGACACTGCCTCAGCAGCATTCCCAGTCTCAGGTACCACAAGAGCAAAGCTTGAACTCAGGGCCTGAAGGCCAGGCAATCTGTTGTGCTGCCTCTGCTCTGCTAGTGGTGTCTCCCAACACAAGAAGTGATTTCCCCAGCAAGGCAGCCTCTCCTGACTCAGGCTGGGCCTGTTACACCACAGATTTGTTCTGTTGCTACACCCATGAGTCACAAGATCTGATGGGGACAATCAATGGACTAATGCTGCTTGATTGTTTATTTATGTATTTGGTTTTGGTTTTGTTTTATTTGTATGTGTGTGTGTGGTTTTTTTTGTTTTATTGTTTGCAGTGCCCTGAGCTAGCACTCTCAGTCAATGACAGGAAGCTCATGCACATGGTTTGCATACAAGCAAATTCAATGACTAAAAGGAAAAAGCAACACAAAGCAACCTAATCTGGTAGTCTTAGAGATAAACTAAAAAGAAGGCCTTCTTCTAGCTTTATCTTTGAACACTTTTCAATCTTCTGTCCAGCACATCATACCTATTGACAGTAATTAAATAGTGGTAATCACTGCAAAAGGGGCTGCCTGGTTTTAGGCATTCACTCTTTCTTTAAAGTGTCACTCAGCCCTAAATCATGTGAGATTTGAAGTATTTCTGAGGATTAGAAATCTTCCCTTTTGGAATGGAAATATACCACATAGAAGCCTGAAGTTTTACTGAAATCACAAACCCCAAAACCTCATTGAATTCACAAAGCCAACAACTTCATCGAACTCACGCAAAGTACTAATCAGATTCAGTGATGTTGAAGAACCACCAAAGGAGAGGTTGGAAGGTAATGTCTTCTTAATGCCCCTGGAGAGGACAGAGACCAGGTTGCAGAGCTTTCAGGTGATGTCTTCTATAGCAAGTATGTTAAAAACTCTGGCATGGCCATCTGTCCTGCTACATCCATGGATGTCTGTAGGGCATGCTATATGGTAGACATGATCCAGAACCATGGAAATTATTTTCTTGCTTCAGGGATGTGGTGTCTGGAAGCCCTGATCAATTTTGCCCAAAGTAGGTCTTCTAGAAGCATTTATCCTGAGCTGCTCATCTTGAAAGCAATGGGACCTCTTGCCTGCTCCAAGCAATTCTCTCTCCTTTGCATTTGTCATTGTTTCTCACATGAGAAATTCAGATGTGACATCCTACATCCATTCTCCACACACTCAATCTGCATTTTCTATCTATGCTTTGTTTCCAAGATTTCTGATCTGCTCTACCTAATGTACCTGTCTTTTCCTGTTGTTAGCTGGCACTGCTTCTCTGAGTGCACAGCATCCAGTAACTGCAAGGAAGCTCTGTTGACTTCACCAGCTGAGGCCAGGAGACAAAATCTTTTCTACACAGAATGGGACCATACTTCATTATTTATCCTATGTCATTTGAACAGCAAATACTCACAGTCAGTATGAGTATATGCATTTCTACAAAGCATACACAGTTCCCTTAATCAGCAGGGACTCCTAGGAACATAGTAGCCCACTCTTTCAGCTCTGGTGTGCTGAACTTGTATCCTAGTTTCATTCATGCATGGTTGATATTAAACCAGCAAAAAAGTCAGAACAGTCCATGATATTTGCTTAGGATGGTCTGGAAAGAAAAGGTTGCAAATCAAAAGTGAGAAAAAAGGATTGATATATGGTATGACCAGATCAGGGATATAAAACCAGCATGATCTGGGTATGAAAACCCCTCATTTTAATTAGTTAAGGTACTGGTACTTCTTTTGACACTATAGACTGATTGATCACAAGATAGAAGAACAGTCAGACATGAGGTGCTACTGAGCCCATTAACAAGACTTGTACTGAATTATGTAAATAACATAAATGGATGAGTTACCAGATGGTATCCATTGGGAGAACTAAACCTTAGGGCATACATCTGCATTACCTGCTTGTAGCTAAAGTCTCCATTACTTCCAATTGTGATACTATTTTTTTCCCCACCTGCTTTTATATTATTACTATAAGTATTTATCTTTACAGGAAAGGGAACTCAACTTAGTCCTAAGTAGTGCTGTCAAGAGTGATGAGAATTTGGTTTCATAATACAATGGACAAATATGAGCTTATTGGTTAAAAAAAATATTTCATGGATCAGTGTAGATTATTAGGTATAGTTCTGTATTACATTTACTATAGCAGACAGAAACATTAGGATCGAAACTGCAGCTTGAGATTACTTGTATGGTACTGATATTTAATAAACAGATAGTAGTTTTGTCACTATTAACTCTGCTAATTTATTGCTGATAGAAAAAACAGTCTTACTTAACAAAAATGAATGAAAAAGCCTCACTGGGAGGTAAGGTTTTAGCAAAAAGCCATTTTTTTTCCAAACTGACATGGCTTGCTAACATCATATAGTGCTGAATACCTTGAATTTTTCTTCCAAAAGGGGGGAAAAAAAGGCAACCATTGGATAAAGTAATACTTCAGGCAAGGAAATAGGCTAGAATGTAAACAGCACATACCTTGCCAATACTGTGCTTCAGAAATCAATCTGAAAGTTTCTCTAGGAATCATAAATTTCAGCAGATGATGATGCCACACAAGGCTGTTCAGCCCTGCTGGAAAATTAATTAGCCTGGCAGATCTAATCCTTTATCTGTTCTCTCCTAAATGCATCTGTTTAAGTAAAATGAGAAAAAGTATGCCCAGATCCTGGATTCCCTTACGTAGGTACTTAAAGAAAATCACACTGAAATTATATTTGATTCAGACAAATAGATGTCTTGGTGGGTCTGAGGCTTTATTTTGAAGTTACCTGCACTCCCATGGCTTCCTCTTACTAGTTACTTGTACAGATCGTACTTACATCGATTTCTGTGTGCCTAAATACATTCTTCCATGTCAGTTCTTGGATACAAAAATGCTCAAGTTTGTACACAAGAAGATGTGGCTGGTAGTGTCTTTAAGCAAGCTTTTTTGTTTCTTTTACACAGGTTGGAATAGAAGAAAAGAGAGACTAGATATAGATGAAAAAATCCTACCCGGCTGCCTTCAAACTTGGAGCGATCGTTGTTTGCCTTGGCTGTTTTTTCTGCAAGTTTCTTCTGCCTTTGAGGGCCTTTCCCGAAGAAAATGTAGTTGACTAAGGCGTATTCAAGTAAGGCCAAGAAGACAAACACAAAGCAGCCCATAAGATACATGTCAATGGCTTTAACATACGGGATTTTAGGCAAAGTCTCTCGCAGATGAGTGTTGATTGTTGTCATAGTCAGCACGGTTGTAATTCCTACACAAAGGAAAAAAGAGCACTTATCTCATAGCTCCAAGCACATCATACCACCCTTCAATTTTATTATCCTTTTTGGCAAATTTGCCCTGTCAGTGTGAAGGTGGTGAAACAATTTGTGAAAGATACCTCGCAGGTGACATCACTGCAAATAAAAGCAAAATTAAGGCTTGGTGCATTATTATTCTGTTGTATTTCCTTCGTATGATCAGGTGGAACAGTTAACAAGGGAGCCTGGCACTGCCTTGAGTTAACATAGCTTCACAGAAGCCAGTGGAGCTGTAGTGAGCATCTCTTCCATGAAGACCAAACTGATCTGCAACAGAAGGCAAATAGTCTGCTAATCATGAGAAGGTGTGCCCTCCCAGCACTGGCCTTCTCAACACAGTGGAGAGAAGTATTTTTAAAATAACAAAAATAATTAGGGGGCTGGATAGGTAAAACCACATGCACATATTAATGCAGAGTGTTCACAGAGGTGGTGAAAGATTCCTCTCATGCAGCTTTAAATTTCTAAGAGTTGAGCAGTTGGTGGAAGTCAGTCCTGTAGGGCCCCCCTGTAGTGGATGTAGAGAAGCAGGTAGTTTTCCAGAGCAGCTCATCCCATCTATTTTAGACACCTATTTCAGGTAAAGACAATACAGGAGAGGGGTTTGAGACGACTAGTTTAGACCAGTAGATTTACACAGAAAGAGAAAGAAGGGAGATGAGCAGTGAGAGGCAAACAGGTATGTGCATTTGTGGGAAAAAAAGCCCAAGAGGGAGTATAGCATTTTTCTGGTGGTGGACTGCACACTAATAAAGGACCTAGAAAAATCTAGAAGGTATGTCCAACCCTCATTTATTTACCTAAAGATGGGTGTAACTCCTGAAAATATATTACAGAGCACTGCCTTGAAAAGCTGGTAAGAAAAGCAAATTTATTGTCAGCCTGCTTGAATTCACAATAAACTGCGGAGTCTGTAGCTCTGCTGGAAATTTTATGGGAATCACAAATCACAGCTGGCTGGAAACACTGATTTGTGGAATAAATCTACATTGGTAAAAGAGGCAAGCCATTCTAAGAGGTCCCCTCCATTACTATTTTCCCTGATTCCATAATTATACCACCAGTTTGTACACAGTCACTAAATGCAGAAATATATAACTACTAATATATTAGTAATATATTATTAATATATAATATATAAAATGCACAAAAATAAAGAATGGAAGAAAACTGCTGCCATGTCATAAAGAATAGCTTGTTTTACCTGAAGAGATAGAAATAAAGACAGTATAACTCAAAATCAAGCTGTCAGTGTAAAGTGTCACTGCAGGGAATGGCAGTAGTAGCCTACAACGTTCTGCAGCAGATATTTTGTCTATTTAGTAGGTCAGCATCATGCTGTTTTCACTTCTTTTCCTCTAAACTGTGAAAGAAGTGTGTGTTAATATCAGATGTTCCATGGCTTGAAATATAGTGGAGACACACACAGCATAAGATTATTTAAAAATTGTATTAGGTATAACTCGCCCGGCTCTGCAGTAAAATGGGGAATATAGGTGACATATTATTTTTACCTAAAGAAACTTTGACAAAGTCTCTAGAAAACCTCCCTACTAGCACAAGGAACAGGGGTGAGAAAGCTGGAGGACTGCAGCAAACACTGTAATATGTTTGAAGCCCAAGGGATTTCTCTAGCCTGAATTTGTTTCTGCCTTTGTAGGATTACTTGCTGCTGCTTCCCATAAAGGATTCCAAAAGTCATCTAAGATCAAGTTGATTTCTCTATCAGAAATCCCACAGATTCCTTTTAACATACCCTGGGCATCTCACTATCATCCCACAGATGCTTACCAAAGCCCAGGTCAAGAAGGCACTTAGAACCCTGCCTGTTGACTGCTAAAATGCCCACATTTTGGGGGGCTGTTCCCAGGCTGTAACTTCATTTCTAGAGAGAAGTCCTTAAACTCCACACAAGGAAAGTTTCATGACTCTTTTGGTGATACGGAAGACTAAGTGCACTGAATAGAAAGGTGGCTACCACTAATAGAATCCTGCAGCCAAATGCTCTTCTGGAGATCAATAGTCTATTTTGAAGCACACCTGGAGGACAAGCAGCTGACACCCACCTATTAACATAAATAATCTTGTGATTACAGCCCTTCCCAAAAGTGAGAACTCGAGTTTGTTTTTCTCCTCACTCAAAGGACTGTATTTAGGAGCTTCCAGGGCTAACTTATAAACTTCAATTTCTAACAGAATATTACTCTGGAGTTCAGCCCTGTATCAGTATCTACCTGGCATGGTGAAAGCACATAGCCTCTGGAATGAGCTGACCTTTGCTCCAGGCTTGGGTTTCTCTGTTGAGGAAACTACTTGGTTCCATGCAGCCTGAGCCACGACAGCATGGGCAGTGAGGGACCAGGAACGGGAGCAAAACGGGGAAGAGAATAAACTAGATTCAGGCTCTTTTCAAGAACACAGGCTTCCTGCAGGAGTTGAGTAAAAGCTTGTCTCCACATCCCTAAGAATTGCACAGAGACTTCTTATGCTAACGAACACCTAAGCCAGCAAGCCTTATCCTCCCCTGAAATGAGCTTTTCTGAGCTAGTTACAAATGTCCAAAGGTGCTATATTGCCTTTAAACTTTGATACATTTTCATATCATCTTCAGACTCATAAGAGTGGCTATACAAAGGAACACAGGATTAGACCCATGGTACTGAACTTCATTATGCAAACATCAGGGGATACAAGACATAATCACCAAGGGTCTAATTGTTTACTCAGAAGAACCTATTAGATGGATTTTTGTCCTCTCAAAAGTACTTTCTATCAAGTGGAAATTGAATATCTTGGCTCCTGAGCTTGCTTTAAATGTACTCTCTGACTTCTGCTCTAATATTTGTGTAATCACAAGACAGTACTTTATGAACTTGTGCTATACAGAAATAGGCCACATGAGGTTTCCTTAAACAAGGAAAAACTGTGTGAACCCATTACAGAAGGGTGTGGAATGTCACTGCGCTTGGTAACTTCTGTCTAACCATCTGTTCTCTACAGTCCTGGCCAGTATGTAAAATCTATATGCTGACTAATGTATTTGAAGTGCTCCCCTCACTCAGTCATAATGTCTCCAGGGTTGATCCAGTAGCTCATTTATGAATACATCAGAGCTGTTTGGACTCTTGTGTCCCACCTCCCTTTAATCTATTGCATACCTGCTGCCTGCTGA
>NW_009951952.1:2498617-2574825 GCF_000747805.2 Chaetura pelagica
CTGCTGAACATGCACTAGCTGATGAGTGGTAATGCCAGACTGTGTCATGCCCATATGCAACAGCTGAGATACAGTTTCTGTGGAATTGCTTTACAGTAACTGCTGTTCATCTACATTATCTTCAGTTACCCAAGTTCAGACCCTGGGATGTAATATGATATTGTACAAAGGTAAATCTGTGGCTCCCAGTCTGCTCTGGTATGTGCAGCCTTGAAAGGTATGGAGTACAGAGATGGGGAATCACATGGACATGGGCTGGAGTTCTGGTTTGCTGTGGTACATATCAGAAAAATCAGAAAAGTAGGGAATATGTTCCTGATTCAAGAAGAGAAGTGAATGCAGCAGGAAGTTATACAGCATGTGCTTAATATTGAATGTTGGTAGAAAGGTATGTGCTATTGGGAAGCACAGAGTTGAACACAGGATTTGGGATGAGACACACTAGCAGTCACTAGGATTTATGGATCCATTTAATCTTCCTTGTCTATAGCTAACCCTGAGCATGCTTCTGTAATAGATTAAGTATTACCTGCGAGATATTTTGAAGCCACCTTCCCTTATCTAAAGGACACTTTGATCTGAAAAGGTCTTGGCCAGGAATCACCAACCTGTGCCAAATCTATGGTTTTCTGCCATGAGGTAAATGGCACTTTCAGCTGTCACAGAAATGCACTGAGCACACCATGCATTCTGAGGGCCAGGTGGGATGTCCTGGCTGCCAGCTGACAGGCTCCTGTGCACGTAAGTCTTGAGTTCTGCTCCTGCCACTGTCAGTGAAAGCACCCAGGACCTCAGGAGGGGACCTGGAGCCACACTCGTCTGCCCACACAGAGCTGGACTACAAGGCCACACTCAAGCCCTTTGATGAGATCAAGGCTGGGACCTGTATGAACAGCTCATGTCAGAGGTTTAGAGTCAGCTACATTCCTGCACGCAGGGGGAAAATCATCACTTCAGAGGCAATACTGGATGACTTGATCTTAACGTAAATTATTTCAGAATATCAAAACACCGACATCACGTTGCAGTCTTTAGCAACCTCAAAGGCTACATTCAGTCTGACATTTTAATGTCCCACTCATTCTTAGCACATACCAAGGGCAACTCTTGCTGCTGATGCATCATAATTGATCCAGAATGACACCCATGATAAAATGGTAATCAGTATGGAGGGCATGTAGGTTTGTAGAATAAAGTATCCAATATTTCTCTTCAATCTGAAGCTCAGTGAGAGTCTTGGGTAGGCACCTGAGGAAAGAGAGGAGACAACAGTGTTATTTATACTGGACAAAAGACACTTGCAGGTGGTTGTCTTCAGTTTTTGTAGGAACTACAGCATGCACATTTTCTGGGACAGTATGACATCTGCAGAGCAGTGGGGAAGACGCCTTCACTGTATTACTGGCTGGTACTCAAAGAAACCTTGCAGTGAATTCAGTGATATCCAAGCAATTTGTGTTTGGGAAGAGAGAGAGAATAAATAATTCTAAATTATTTAACAGATGGGTGAGCACCAGTTAGTTTTGAAAAACAGATGCTTGGGTCTCCAAGTAAAATGCTTATCCAAAGCCACAGCTTTATCACTAAGAAGATTAGTAACATGCATGTGGAAGAGTTGTTCACAAACTGGCACTTCTTAGTTACATCTGAACTATGAGAAACGTGCTACCTGTGGTGTCAAACATAAATTACAATGAATCCCAGTGCAGAAAAGCCTTAAGACAAGATCCTCTAACATCATCAATAGCCAGACAGAATTTTTCTTCCAGAAATAGTTTAAGAAAAAAAATATTAATGATTTAAATGTGGGTGGATATATATAATAAATTGTTACAATCTGAGAAAATAAATTTTAAAAAAATTAATAACCTCAATGTCAATGTTTCAAACACAACAGTTTACTTAACTTCAAATTGGTGCATTTCAAAATGGGTGCTAATCTTACTGAATAAATTTTTTATATTTAGAAATCTCAAACAGTTAAAAAACTGTGACTTTCACCAAATGCAAAGCAGATTAAATCTGAGTACGGCTGTAGAAGAAAAAGGTAGTCATTCCCACAGCATCAGCTGCAGTGTTTGCATTGCTAGTTTTAGATATGATGCTTCAAACAGCTCATCTAAAATCCGTGGTTACAGTCAATGTCCTAAAAACCATTTGTGAATATACCAAGGGCCCATCTAGATATTAGTAGATATTAGATCGCATCCCACTCATTCTGATGCAAGTATGTGGAAGATACGAAAGATTAAGTGTAAGAACAAATACAAAATTACAAATGTCCCTTTAAATTATGTTCATGTGTTTGCATATGAGCATAAGAAATTGCATTTACCCATATACACCAGAATTTCAGATTTCCTGAGAAAGAAATTGAAGGAAGGAACAGGAAACTGCAGATTTCTCTTCATCACATTCCTCATAATTTGGTATAGTTTTGGTCACATGACAGAAAAAATGCTACACAGTTCCCAGGCAGCAGAAGCATCAGGGGAGCATCAAACTTTATGCATCTATCCTTAACTATTTTATCAAATAATCCCAGAAGAACTATCACTGGAGAAATAAATATCTGGTAGATATATTTTGTTGCTGTGATTTCTTCAATTTGTAGTATTTTTTTCCAGGATAAAATGCCTTCTAGTTTCACCAACAGAAAAATAATGGTGGAATCAGAAGAATTAATTTTTTTCATGAAAATCAGACCAAGGCTTGTTGCTGTCTAAAGGAGTCAACAGAATTTTCATCAAATGATTATTTAGACTTTAGCTTGCTTAACACCTTCATTTTCTAATGAAAAATGTTTCATTTCAAAAGACAAATTCTCTCTTTGAAACCATGCCTGCTTTTTTGCTAACAGAGCTTGACTTTTTCATAGAGCTTCTTACAAAATGGTTTCAATGGTCTTATATCTGCTGACTATGTAAATACAACAGGAGCATCCCTTGCCATCATGAAATGTATAAAAAGGGTAGCAGACCAGATCAGCTTTCTGCATTGGGAGCAGTGCATCAGACAGAATTATTTTTACAGCTCTGTTGAGGAAAAGTATTTCATATAATACACCACCCAAGCAAAAGATTCTCTGTAAATCTCTCCCTTTCCATATGTCCTCTCCAGGTCTGGGTGTTTGGAATATCACTGATAGAGGTGATGAATGGAAAATCTCCCACAAAATAGTGATTCTTTGATAAACAGTCTGAAGGGTTCATTAATGAAAGTTCAGTGGAACTGAATTAAAGCCTCTTCTTGAGCTGGTCCAGTGCTAAGGACCCTGGATGCATTGGGGAACCTCCGAGAAAGAAGAGAGCACTTTGCTATTGATAAAGCAGGGAAACCAGTGTGGATGGAGGAGGCATGTGTCAACTATGGAGGGAAGTAATGTGTCACATGTGTCAGTAATGTTCAGTAATGACATCCTGAACTGAGAAACAGTATCACAAGCAAACTTTAGACATCTCTCTTGAATACTTCACCCGTGACCATGACCCATTATCTCATCACCATCTCCTTCTAATAACATATCATTGAAACATGGAATCATAGAATGGTTTGGGTTGGAAGGGACCGTTAAAGGTCTTCTAGTCCACCTTCCCTGCAGTAATCAGGAATACCTTCAACTACATCAGATTATTACTGAAACCAGTGGGGCGTGGCCTTAAAGGTGGGCTCTCCAGACAGATTGTCTCAAGGCCAGAGATGTCAACATAAAGTTGTTTCAAGCACCAGGTTCTGCATCCCAGACTTGGAGCTGGACTATGACAGAAAGATTCAGTTGCAAATTTGCAGGTGCAGTTGATTTTGAGATGCCCTATGACAACTCAGACACCAGCATGCAGCTGGTGCACATGACCTAGCCCCTACATATTTTTGACCAGCAGCTGAAGACTAGGGCAGGTGCCCTGTGCCACCTCAAACAGTAGCCAAGTATGTGACTCCCTGGAACTGCACACGCAGGAGCTCAGTGTCTATGGTCCAGTTATATTTACAGGAGAGTCAATCAGACTCCTCTCAGTGGACTGAACTTGCCTCCAGGCTGCACTGACTGCACAGACTAGATTCGCTTCATTGAAGACGCATAGTTCCTATATAGACACTGAACCTATATTCACCTTCAATCAAAGCAAGACAAAACCCTGCTCTGCAAGTCTCAGGATAGGTTTTGAAGGTCTGTGGCTCCCTGACAATCAAACCACAAGCCCTCCTGGCATTAAACTTACTTACTGCAGTTGACACGTTGCTCAGTTGCATAGATTTAGAATGTTATCCTGTTTCGTGGTGATTTTCCAAGCTCAAATTTTATGGGGAGGTCTGGATCACAGGAAATTTCAGAACAATTTGGTCTTTGGACAGTTCAGGCTGAAACTGAGACATGAACTGGTAGCCTTGTTTTTTAATACTATGCAGCAGGAGTTTTCCTTTTGGTAGCTTTTCCCCAGGCTACAAAACTTTGTGTTACTTTGGCCTGCACTGCTTTTATGCCTTCACAGATGATCTATTGGTCCTGCCTTCAGCCTGCCATCTCTGCTATCATATTGCACCTCCAGGAAATAGACCACAGGAATCTGTGGAAAATAAGGAATTCATAGAAGGAACATTCCTTATATCCCCCACTTGTTTCCTCTCTTTGTCTGGATGGTTATGGAATCCACTTGTTCCATTACTTGATTGTATATCCAATCCAATATATTGTGATTACTTGTTGTATATCCACTTGTTTCCTCTCTTTGTCTGGATGGTTAAATCTCATTGAAAAGGATGGGTTCTAACCTGCATGGAATAAAGACTGCAAGCCCAGATCTTCGTTTATCTAAGTAGGAACCATCTTGTGAAATGTATTTAATAAAAATTGATTTCTTAGTGAGCTCAACAATTACACTGCTACTTGCCTGATTATGTTTAGATAATGATTTGTCAATTACAGCTCAGAACATTTAGAGATTAATGATGAAGAATTTCTAGTTGTTAATGTTCCATCAACATTTGTTTTTTGCCTGAAGAAGTGTTGCCATTCAGGGACTGGATTTGTTACCCTTCCTCCCATCTCATATAACATATTGATGTCTGTGGGCTAATTTAAATAGTACAGGAATAACAGAATTTGGCCTGAAATATTTCAATCTAACAGAAGTATTGAGAATGCAGGCAAAGAAACAAAAACTTAATCAATAACTGAGCCAAAAATATTCCTCCTTCATATACTTAGGCACTTGGTAAAAAGTAATTACTTGTTTCTGTTTCAATTTCATTAAAAGTCAGCAAGCTGAAATATCTAGCTCCAAGGCTAAATTAGTCTCTTGCTGTTTTATTCAAGTATGAACCAAGATAACAGAGTTGGTCAGTTATAGACTTCTTATTTTAATCCGTTCTTCTGGAAAGGTTCTTTGGCTAATTGTAAATGTACTTTATAGACTGATCTTTAAGAATACAGCAAATAATTAATTTTAAAATATTTTAAGCCTGCCTTCCTCTCACCAAGTTTCTAACCTGTCTCTCACTGCTATGCATCTTGAAGCTTTTAGGTAGTGTTTTAAATATATCCATTCCTGTTCAGTTTCTTAGCATTTCTGGATAACAAACATTTAGGAGGCAGATTCAGCTCACTGGTCTAGGCACTACATTTCAGGTGTTGTCATGCAGATATTGACACATGGATGACACGTAAATTCTCAGTGCAAAGCCACAGAGATCTAGATTTACAGCAAGCTGATTCTAAGGTTGTGATTTGCCTCTACAGAGGTTTCTAATGCTATTTGAGATGCATTGCCCTACTGAAAAGTAGAACTTAATGCTAGTGACATAATTAATACTGAAGAACTAGATTGTCACATAGGACACAAGAATATAAGACTCCAGAACAGCAGCCTAACTTCTAAGTAGGATGTTCCACAGCATCTGAAGAGGAACTAGATACCTCTGTTTAGGCAACTGAAGAGTGTTTGAAGAGCTATTCACTTATAGAGCTGTTCAAGAGCTGAATTGCTATTTAGGCTCCATTGACAACACTGATTTGATATCATTGCACTATGGGCTTAGTTCAGTTACTGACACACAGGCATCTTAGTGCCATTTTAGATGCCTTCTGGTAGTCTGTATGGCCTTCAGCTGGTGTTAGAAGGATAGTCACCCAGATTTTTCCTCTTCATAGCTCTTGAAATACTACTTCGGTTTTCCATCATGAGTCAAGGGCTGTTGCCCTTGTCTTTGCAGATACCTTCTAAACAGTTGAAGACTTTATTTAAGTCCCACCAAGTGTCCTCTTATTTTAAACTACTTGATCATACCTGTTTCTTTGGTAATCTCAGTTATTCAATCTTCTACACTTTCACTCATATGTACTTATTTTTCTTAGACCCTCTTCAATTGCTCCACAAAACTCTTGAAGAATGCTACCCATGACCACAAATACTCAGCTCAGGTCTTAGCAATGCAAGTCAGACTCTTTATAAAATGTGTTTGGTTTTTTCGTGTTTGGCATTACTGGTTTTTTTTCTTTTGTTTGGTTTTTTTTTTCCCCCCCAAGAAAAGATGCTACTGGCTGTTCAGCCTGAGATCAACAGCAACACCTAGATTTCTACACACAGAACCCTGGCCTAACCTGGCATTTCCTATTCTGCATTTGGGTGTGAATAAGTCGTTGTACAGATAATGTATTTTGCACTTGTCTATACTGACTTTCACACCTTCTTCACACCCATTTTGTTAATTTGGCCAGATAATGTTTAACTTCAGTGCAATGCTTCAACCTGCATGCAGTTCCTCTAGTATTCTTGCAGCACCACACAGCTTTCTGTCACTATCTATGGGGTTTTTTTCCTGCTTACCACTGTGTCTCAGTAGTAACTATGGGAACAGGTTTTGCCATTTTCAGAAGCTACACAAGATTATACAGCACTGTTCCTCATGGAGAACAGAAGAATTAACTACTCCAAAAGCTGTTTGTGGCATGACTCTGAAGTCTTCTTTTAGTTTTAGACACTGAAGCACACTAGTACAGAAATCTCTGAAACGTTCACTGAGATGTTTTACTCAAAGAACTAATATCTTCCCTTGAGACTTCAATAACCTCAAAGCCTGCCTGCCCCCCCCCCCAAAAAAAAAAAAAAAAAGAGCATGCCTGATTCATTTTCCACAAAAACTTACAAACTGGCCATAACTTCTAGGACTAAAGCAGGGTCTTGAGAAGAAATTTGAAAAGAATGTGCTGACATACGTGGTTTTGAGAAATAAATGTGATATTTCCCCTGCATGGAAAGACTTATCACTAAATTTCATAATTAATCCAACATTTTCATAATGTCCTGCACCTAAATAATAGTAAATTCAATATTGTCTTTTCATCAGTGACCGAAGTTATATGCTTCAGAAAATTAGACAAGAAACATGGAAGAATCTGTTCTCTCTAACTGTCTTATCATACTCACTAATGTCAAGCTGTCTTAAATCCTGAGAGTTTTGTACTCCATTCTTCAGGGTTTTTTTTTAAAAGAACTGTTGTGATTCTGAAAATTTGGTCAGTCTTATAAATGCTTGCTCCTAGGTTTCATTCTCTCTCATATTTGTCTCACAGCATTTTGGATTCCTCTTTTTCCTGAATTTAACAAATCCCTTTCATTTCTAAATTACTAAATCATGCTTTTACTGAAACATTTCGTGCAGAACTAAGAGGGGGCTTGGAGTGTCATAAGAACTTCCCAAATAAGTTCTTTGTATTCTCATTGCTGTCCAAAGGAGGCATCCTACAGAATCACATCCACTCCTGTGGAGGGGCAGGTAAGCCCTGTGGGAGAACTGAAGGATATATGATGAGAGTATCTGTTTCCCTATAGAAAAAAAACACCTTTCTATTCACAGTGATAAACAAGAGCAGCAGCAGTTGGCAGATCCTCTCATATTAATTTCAACCCCAGCAATATTTACATTTTGCTCTGAAATACAATTTGTGTGTCTGTGTACTTCGAAACAGATGCTGTGATTAAGGAGTGGGTGAGGTGATGCTTACAAACATAACAGAGCTGTGCTGGGACAGACAGAACAGCACACTCCTGTGGTCTGAAGAGCACTGAAAATCTGGAGGTCCCAAATGGTGGCACCACACCTGCTGATGACTTTCTGTGTCACTTTGGTCTCGTCACACTTAACATTTTCTTATGCTGGTGTCTAACACTACCTATGTAAATCAACACTGTGCTTTTGTCACCTGAAAACATCCAATGCTGTGAATTGCCAGAAGTTTTTACTACATCTTCAGGGAAACTAGGAGGAAACCCAGGTATTTAACTTTAGCATCTCAACAGTGCTGACAAAAGCACTGGCTATATAGAGAGTACTGTAAACCCATCAGTGTAAATCAAGACATAAAAGATACTACCTTCACTAAACAACAATGAAACAAATGTGCACTGAAAAGTTGCAGGGAGGGGTTCATAAAATTGGTGGCTTTTTGACCTAGCATGGCAAAATACACCTATGTATGATCAGTAACCCTGTGGGCTAGATTTAAACTCATGTTTCAGAGGTGAATCTCTTCATATTTATTTAGGTAACGGATATTTAGGTGTCTGGTTAAGTATCACATGAACACACAAGAAAAATGGTATTTCATGGGCTCCTACCACACCCTTCATTAAGTAAGTAATTCTTTAGCCAAACACCCAGACCATATATAATTATGATTAATAATGATTAATAAAAAAATAATTGTCACGCACAAGGAAATTACAGTATCACAGTATGACTCTGGTTGGAAAAGGCCTTCAAGATCATCGAGTCCAACCACTGCACTAACTCTGCTGCATCCACCACTAAACCCTGTCCCCTGGCACCACATCTGTCTTTTTTCGATGTCTCCAGGGATGGTGGCTCAACCACCTCCCTAAACAGCCTCGATCACCAAGTGCAGCTGTCACCCCAGAATAGGACAACCCCAAAGCTCACACCATGTCCCAGAGGGCGTTGTCCAATGGTTTCTTGAATATTGTTAGGCTCGGTGCCATCACTGCTTCCCTGGGGAGCCTATTCCAGTGCTCCACCACTCTCTAGGGGAAGAATCTCTTCCTAATGTCCAACCTAAACCTCTTCATCTAAGAGGTTTCAACCTAAACCCTGCACATCTTCCTACCATTCCCTCAGGTCCTGTCGTTGGTCACCAGACAGAAGAGGTCGGCACCTACTCCTTCTCCTTCCCTAATGAGGAAGCAAAAAAGAATCTCACTAGGACACAGTTCCTCAGATTTTTATGAGCCTTCCCACTGCTCTAATTAAACACTAAACGGGCAAGAGACAATACTTGCCTGTGGCAAAGACAACATTCTTTGACACCAGTCTGTATTCCACGATCGAGAACTGAGGCAGCTCAATCCTCTCCACGCCAGTGACTGCGTTATCTCCACCTCTCCAGTAGAACTCTATGTCATCAGTTGTGTAGCCATCTGCAGGCAAAAGCAGCAGAGTAAGTCCAGAAATAACAGCAGACACTACCCTAGCTTCAAACATAGCACAGTTTGTCATTGGAGAAAATGAAAAGGAGGAGAACAGCTGGAGTGGTGGATGGTATATTGTTACGTACGCCTGGGGGAAGGCCTCCTAAGGAGCTGTGCCATTACAGCCTGCCTAGGAATTTGGGGCTAAATACTCTGGGGTTTATGGGGTTTTGGTATCACATAAAGTTCACATAGGGATTAATGGCCCAAAGAGACAGAAAATGTTACCCAATAATGTGCAAAATTGCAGATTAGCATGATTTAAGACATCATACAGATTTAGCACTGAAACAAAATATGTATTTACACTGATAATCATGAGAAGGTGAACTATTCAATGAATACAGACAAACGTTACAGGAACAGATCTTTTCCATGTGTGAGTTACACCATCTTTTTTAGCTTCTGAAGTGGACGACTACAGTCAGATATAGAATATATACCAATATTTTCTGTACATGGCCTACAATCCCCAGTCAGTAGCAGAAATGGAGCAGGAACTCTTGAAGGGCAAACATACATCTGAATATTGCACTCCTAGGACATGACTAGGTGGAAAAGAGAATCTGGTTCTTTTTGGATCATCATTGCAAATCATAAATGGGGTCAATCTGAGAGCCCAGGGTGGGTCTTGCAGCAAGACCATCCACACAAAATAATCTGATTAAAATACTAATATTAATTCTCTTGAAGATAAGCATCCAGTCACTGCCTCTGCCAAGCCAGTTTGGAGCAATAAATTACTCCATTCTGCCCCATAACCTTTTTCCTAATATGTGTCCATCCCTCTTAAATGGATGACCCCTTGTATTTATTTATTTTTTAAAGTCACATAATCACCAGTGTAAGTATTACACAGTTTTATCAAGAAAGGACTGCCCCACATCTGAACTGAGTTTCACATGCATTCTCTTATGTACGTACAGCTTTCTATTTCCAGAGTACAGTTTTGTTCATCTAATGGGTATCTTCTCAAGTCCATCATACAAGCTGCAGTAGTTGTGATTCTGAAATACAAACATCAAGCAGAATGACTTTACAGCCAGCAATTGTTTATTTTTCAAAAAGTGAGGACTCTGAAAAATAGCTCACAATAAGTGAGAGTCTGGTCCATAGTTTTATATTGAGCAGCAGCTTCATAAAACCCTGGTTACACTGACTGCAACAGAACTCACTGTCACTTGCCCTTATGCAACCAGTCTCTTTGAGGTCCAATGGACACATTTGCATATGCAAATATTACATAGAAATTGGCTGAAATCAAAGAATATTACTTTATATCAGGAAATGGGAAGTGAAAAAAGTCTGCTACAAGTGTCAGAATGATTACAGCTGTGTGAATAACTGGTTCCTTGGTTTTGTGGCAGCTCTAGAAAAAAACCCAGAAATGCTTAAAAAATGTTTTAAGTTCTGCAAAATGTTTTGTTTGAAAGCTGAGTATACTTTGCTAGTTTTCAAATGTAGAGAGGATTTCATAATGAAGTGCTGTCTTGAATTTTAAATGTTGTCCCCAGATAACAAAATATTTTTGCTTCTCTAATTCCAATGCAGGCAATTTAGCACACTAAGGAAGACTTTGCAAAATATTTCACTATTGATGAATCTGCATTTTTATTAAGCTCTTGTATATCAGGAGTATCAACAGGACTTGTGCACAACCAGAACAATTGTATTAACAGCTTCACACAGCATGGGCACTTTATTTTTAAATTACTGGATTTATATAGTTGTACTAACTTTTAGATGGATATAACCATATGCTCTTGATTAACCTTCAGCATGTTTCAGTGTTCTGCTGCATCACAGCCCTGATCCTGAGCATGTATGTTATCATGCATGTTTTTCTTCATATAATTTTCACATTTAAATTATCTCCTACACCTGACTAAGTCCATTCCTTACTGATCCCTTTTCTGATACGAACAAGAGATGGACCTTGTACACAGTTAGTTCCTAAACAAATAATATTCTGGTGATAATTTATGTTAATAATACAGGAGGGGAAATGCTGTAAATGTGCCCTTAAAAATGGGAACCCTCAACGTGAAAGATTCTGTCCATGTGTCTTCTCCATTTTGAAGCTTTCTCTTTAACCTCTTCACCTTCTGGAATTACAGTCTTCTAATCTGGTAAACTGCCTTAAAAGGCAGGGCCAGCATTTCAAGGGGACAGAAGCAGGTAGGTGCCTTTCTTCATTTCTTTCACACTCAAGAACGCCCATGTTGTTATTATGAACATCCCACCCAATCTCCCAGAAAAAGAAGGAAAGAACGTTCATCCTTAGCATACAGGTGATTTCAGATGGATAGCCACATAATACCCAAAGGTAGGGATTAAGACCATTACTATTATCTCATAGGACAACAGAGGCCAGCCTTTTCTGACTGAGAAGGTGCTTTTGCAAGAAAATATTTAAAATTGTTTGCACGGGAGAGACAGTTGTATGAAAACAAAGGCAATGGATGAGCTAGGAGGGGGAAAAGCTCAAGCATTTGTTACTCAGCATGTCTTCTCACTTGTGTTCTGACCAGTAGCCAGTGAGAAAGGCACACAGCTGATCTTTGTCCTTCCCAGCCTCATCTATGGCATGCATGATCATGTCCCTGCCACTGCTGTTCACTCTGAATGTCCTGGGAATATACTTAAGTTAGTCCCACAGGCTTTCGGGTATCAAGTCTTGTATCCCAGGAGGGTACTTTTGTCAACTTTCCTCCAGCTGTCTGCTGGAGATGCTCTGGTTCCTCTGTTAACACATGTCCCACTGGGCTGCAACTGTTTTCCAACAGCAGTTCCTCAGCTGCTCTGCAGTTTAGGGGCACATCTTTGCAACCAGCATTTGCAAGAGGCCTTCTGGACCCTCTAGCGAGGTCCTAGACACAGGGCTATAAATTGTGGAGATGAATGTTTCCTCAACATGACTACTAGAAGCCTTAGCTAAGCATAAAAGACTAGGACTAGGGTAGAGGAGAGAACTTAGTCTTGAAACTGTGAAATAAGCAGTTACCAGCTTTACAAAGCCATATCAATTGTGCAATGAATTTATCTTCTCCCTGAGCCAGCTGATAACTGTGCTCAAAGTAAAACAAGGAGGCACACTTTGGCATTGCTGCTGAGGTTTCTACCCTGTGCTTTAGTACCTTCCCCTACACTGACTTAGGTCTCATTTAAGATCCTGCAGCAGAATCCACATGAGGTAATTGATACAAGAGGGAGTGTGGTAGCAGAATCTTAACCATTATGTTGTATAACTATCTTCAAATGCCAGCCGTACAGAACTCATGCATGTACAAATGATTAATTGGACAGAATTATTAACATTTATGCAGCTGGCAAAGTTGCATCCAACTTACTAATTGCCTGATGACTTTTTAAGGCATATATTTTTGTTTTGGCCTGTTCACATACTGTAGTGATTCTGTGCCACATTCTGGTCCAGTATCAGAAATTGCATATTCTTGCTCAAGTAACTTTTTTAACTAGAGAAAAAAGTGTGGTCTTAATACCCACTGGAAAAGAAGACACAGCTAGATACAGATAGAAACAGATTTACTCCATTTAGTCAAAGTAAGTGGAGTGCTCTCAGGTCCCTCCTGAATGAATGTTCAAGCAACCATCTTTAACTTGTACCACTGCTTACCAAAAGCAAATGTTAATTGCTCAGGTTTGTACATGCTCCCAAGAAGAGCAGGTTCATCTTTGATGGGATGGGATGCTGCCTGACACAGCAGAATAACAAGGTTTCAAGAACTCCTCATCACAGCAATGACAGAGCAACAATTATGAGTCAGACAAAGATAAAGTGGTACATATACACATATATTTTGGGTGAAAGCAATACACAAAGGAAGTATTTTTAATTGTTTCAGATTCCTTATTCCAGTTATCTTTCATTTGGGTATAAATTCTCCTTCTCTGCTACTCTGTTATGGGGCTGATTGCCTTTGATTACCTTTCTATATTGCCTAGGAACCCCCACCTGTGATGCCCACTCTATTTATTTATAAAATTTAACATTGTACTGCCTGAGAACAAGAGGTCTGTACAGAGCAACTGGAAAAGCAGTTGGAAATACTCTATTTTTGATCTCCAGTCTATAATGTCATCGTATGTTTTCTGGTCTATTATGAATAAATGCTGTTGCTTCACCATATTTCTGGTATATTGTTCTGAACAAGGGGGAACAAAGTCAGTACTGTGCCCAAAGAAAAAAATAATCCCCAGAAACGGGTTGAACTTCAAAAAGCTACTGTCCCATTCCCCTACTGTCACAGACTTTTGCTGGGGTAGCAAACTACTTTATCTGAAGTAGGGAGAAATCTTGGATAACTGAAGGCCAAGTCTTTCAAAACCATGATAAATTCACATTGTTCAGAAGAGAACAGAGAGCCAGCAGGGCCTCACTATCTCTTTCATTATGGATTTTTTGAGGAACTGCTTTGCTCTGTGGATATTCACTAATTGGTTTCAATCCTTCAAAATTTCTCCCTTATTCCCACTGACCCTGTGTTTTGTGGCACATAAAGCTCCAGGTTCCCAGTTCACAGGATGAATCATTGCCTCCAGACTGCATCTGGACATCAGGGTGCTTTGAAGCCACAACACAAGAAGATAAGCTAGTAGCAGAGCAACACAAAGCCCAGGTTCTTACTGTGAGAGTGACAGAGCCCTGGGCCAGGCTGCCCAGAGAGGCTGTGGAGTCTCCTTCTCTGGAGACATTCCAACCCACCTGGACACGTTCCTGTGTGATGTGCTCTGGGTGACCCTGCTCTGGCAGGGCGGTTGGGCTGGGGGGTCTTTCCAGGTCCCTTCTAACCCCTGGGGTTCTGTGGTTCTGTGATTAAGTAACTCAGCTGCTTTGCACAATGAATATCTGACCCTGGATGTCATGTGCTTTCAGAGGAAAGGGAATGGAAATAAATGTGTCACACATGAGACACTGGTGAAATCCCTGCTAAGCAAATACTATGAAGCAACATGAGGTCTGCTTGTGGACATTCATATTTTGCAGAAGAGGAACTTCTTTAAATACTCAAACTTATCAAAATACACTATTTTATGACAGATAATCCTCACCTGAATTACTTCATATGTTTTTAGAGTGTGACAGAAAGACTTCTATGTATTATTAGGATCACAAATTTCTATTCTCCATTACTTTTTATTACATCATTTGTGGGAATGGTTCTTGAGATAAAGGAGACACAAGTATCTTGCATCATTTTTTGACTACGTTTAACTACTTGTGGAGAGAAATCCAAATCATAGTGTCTCATACCAGGTCAGTAGAATGTGAGATGAAAGCCTCCTTTTGCTAAAAACAGTTAATTATAGAGACAACATTTCCTGAACATCTCTAAATTTTTTAAAAGTTTCAGAATAGGCTGAGTCTATTTTTATTTTGTCTTGAAAGATTAATCCAGTTATAGCCTATACATGATATTTAATAGGAGTTAAAGAGATGAGAGGCCAAGACCCAAGTTATGTAAAAAGTTCAACTGTTGATAAAAAAAAAACCAAAAGCAGGTAAAAGAATGATACTAGACACATAACCCACCTGCACCACTTTTCAGATGTCATTCATTTTTATACTAGCCATTCTTTAACCTGCACTACCTGTGTGCAGCAATCTGGAGTGTTATCTATGCTTAAAAATAAAAGAAACTTCCTGTGATGGAAATGGAGCTTCCACTGACAAAGACTTGTTTTGCTGGTACAGTTTATACCACTGGAGGAAATGGAAGTAACCTGTCAAAAGAAAGCAACTTTTTGATACTAGCTTGTCTTCCATTAAGATTTTTGCTAGTGTAGCTAAGTTCAGTAAGGGAAGGATTTTTCAGCACTCCTATCCATAAAAGCTGTAACAAAGAAAACACAGGTCAAGCCTAAAATAGGTAGAAAGCAGGATAATGTCAGGTAACTTTGTACCTGTGGTGTGAAATACACACTACATGTTGTAGTGCTGATCCCAGCTTGAAGAAATCACTGGAGGTACCCACAGTCATGGTCTTAGCTGTGGCTGACTCCACTCAACCAGGGCTGTTTGTGGCTTTTTCTTTCTTGACTACAGACACACCAAGAGATAACACAAGCACCTGCATTCAAGCTTCTGGCCTGTATTTTGGACACAATTTTCAGGTTTCCAAAGAATGCTTGCCTTTCTGCTTCCTACAGCCAGAGGGCTTTCCAGAGATGGTGACTCTACAGAAACAGATACAACCTGACTGAAGGCGCTTCGGGCAAAACGAAGAAACATCGAGTGTGTCATTTGTTTTCTACAGGCACCTTCCAGAGTTACAGGGAAGCTGACATCATCTGCCACCCAATGTTTGCAATAACCTTGTACCAGGAAGCAAATATCAACAATACATCATGACAGTGATGAAATCTTCACCGTGGAAGCACAGACCTGAGGCCGTAAAGCACAGTTCCATCCGGGTGCAGGCGAATCATTCGATTCTTCACGGTAACCCCATGCACAAATGATTTCTTGTCATTTAAGAAGTAAGTGTCAGGCACCCAGAGTTGATCTGCCACTCTGTTATCAAGCGTGAGGTTGAGAGGTATCCCAGCATAAGCCAGTCTCTTATCTCTCCAGTACTGTTGAAAGTACATAGTCAAAGTGTAATCCTGGTGAAGGAAAAAAAAAAGAAGTGAAACAGTCCATCATACTTGGCATGACTAGAAGAATAGATTTTTTTTTTCTCTGTCATTAATTTATTTTTCTGCTAGTTTAACTTAAATATCTTTTTGAAAAGGAAGCTTAATCAAAATATTAAATATTCCTATCACTTATTAAATAATTATAATATTCCATGTATCACTCCATTATAAGGGAACACTTCAAATCTTCAGAAATTAAGCTTGCACTGTTCCTCCATTTCTTTCATGTAGCTCCCCTGAAAACTACCTGAAATTATGATGTTTGTGGAATGACAAATGAGGTAATAGGCAAATAGTGCCATCTTCCCCATTTTTAAAAATGATAGATGAATGAAAAAACATTCAAAGTGCTTTGAAGTAGTATGCAAATTTCTGTCTGAGAAATAAGCTGCAAAGATGTTGTTTATACCGGTGCTTTTGTGTGAGACTGCGTCTTACAGTGACACAAGGATTTTCTCATTAACAGGCTACATCAGTACTTAGAACAATAAACTGTAGTAAAGTCCCACTAATTTCAATGTTTGGTTTTCATAATTTTGTTAATTAATATTCATGGTGTCTGCTGTGATCTGTGTTCACTAGCGTAAAAGCCTTAAACATGGATATTGAAATCCAAAACATCCATTTTAAAATTCTTTATTTCATTTCAGGATTTGCTAACCTGTCTTGGTCATGTCATAGTAATGCTATCTTGAAAGACTTTGAAAGTCCTCGACAGCAGGCCTCATTCATTAGATTAATGGTAGTATAAAAAATAAAAACAAAGTCTGGGAACATTTTCAAGTTAAGTGCCAGACCAATTGAAAAAAGAAAATAACACACGAAATCTCCTGCTAGATAATGAAAACCTTTGTTTTTTCTTTCCATCAAAACTTTCAAAGAGAAGAAGGACATTTTTGGTTTTATGCATGGAATAAAAAAGAAAAAAAAAGGTGAACATCTGAAAATAATACTTTCAGGGAAATGAATGCTCACAATTAGAAAACATTCTTTTTAGGTGTGATAACACTGCTGTACCTAACAATGAAGAAAAGGAGATGGCAAGTTCAGGCCATTAAAACTCCAGTTTTCAAATTACAGAAGTGCTTTGGAGGATAAAACTGTACCTGATACTCTTCACAAAATGCTGAGAAATTTATGTTATCTCCAAACACATTTAAATATTTAGCAGCAGGTGTGCAAGCCATGGAATACCTGCATTTGCCTCTGGTTCTACAAGCTGTGATGCAAAACCCCTCAGGCTTGCTGCTTATTTGGGAAAAGGATGCTCAGGCTTTCTGAGTACAGTTGTTGGGAATGGTTCATTCTTTTTATAGGTTTCACGTGGGGACAACTCAATTTCAGGCACTGATCCTGTCCTGTTCCCTCAAGCCCTAAAGCCTTTCCTTGAAATCAAACAAAACTTTATCATGCCTTTCACATTCGGAGCCTTGGTGGTTTTTTTATGAGTGATTCATTCTTTTTAATGAGGGAGCTGCTATAGCTTTAAGAAATCAAATTTAATTGCTTAGGAAAAAAAAAAAAAAAGCATTATATATATTGAGGACAAGCTGTTAGCATTTTAGGAAAGTAATAGGAGACCTTTGAAAACGAAAGGGCACAGTGACAGGAGAAAGGAGCCTGTGTGGACTTGCCTGGAAGGAAGCTCTTTCCTCAAGATTCAAACCCAACACGACTCTTCAGAACACTCCCCAACCTTTTTGTCAGAAGCTTTCTCTGGTGGGGCTAATGGCCCCTGCTCATCAGTGAATGAGGTAGCTGCTACACTAGGTGCACTTGCCTCACTCCCATTTGGACATCAGGAAGTCCATGGGTCTCCTCGTGTTCTCTGCAACCGGTTTTCTGATGTGGACGCACCAAAACCAATATTCTCTACCAGCTCTGTTCTGTGTTAACTGAAGCTTGTTTCTGTTAAAGTTCACAGTTTGTGCTTGGCTTCTAGAATGGTTTGCACATCAAGGTCAAGAATTTGGGGATTATGAAAGCTGTGGACACATGAGCAGGCCACCAAAAGCTCACGGTGTGTGAATGCACAGTATATGCACAGAATAATGCTACACAGACATGAAGAAATTGGGCAGCACTGCACAGCACTGAAGAAACTGAACCAGTTAACACCATAAGAGAAGGTACATTTGAACAGAAGAGAGCTTTAAGCTACCCTCCTTTTTCCTTTGGTTTAAGATAAAATACATGTAAGCAGCTAATGAACAGAGTAAATAACTAGCCAAGTAAACCAGATGTCACAATACAACCAGTAATAGTCTGTCTCCTTTTTTAAAAAAATAATAAAATTTACTATGGCAGGGAACAACAGAGAAAAAAGTTTACCCACTTCACACAGAAACAGCAACATCCAGCACACATCAAGAACTTTCAGTGCCTCAACCGAAAGACAAACTCCCAAAATACATCCTCTAAGTTACAAATTTCATTTGTGATTTCTCAATTAAACTTCGCTTCTTATTTCATCCTAACTTCAAATAAAAAACCCTCTCAATATGTCTGCTAATGTATATGACTGTATTTGTATGTATTGAAAGCAGTGACAACCTAAAAAGTGTTTTTAGAAAAAGTTAATTATTGCATGTGAAATATCAGCTCATTCCCAGTTCTTTGGTACCTACTAAGGAAAATGCTCGAGCAGCATCTTCTGCAATGGCAAGATTGCCCAGATGTACTTTCATGTCTGCCTAACCCCACCCTCTGCACTTGAAACAACAAGCATGACAGAAACAAGAGTGCCCACAAAAGCAGGTGTGCTACCACACACCCTGAAGGATCAAGCACCTTTGTGCTCTGCCAGCCTCACCTGCTCTGAAGATGATGGGATAGAAAGAATCAATATGAATGTTTCTTGTTCACCATCACACTTTTTTCAATCACCTCAAAGCAACAAGCAGCTGCAAACCTGTATAAGAATCACACTGAAACTGCCTGGTTGTGCAGGGCATGATGAAATGAGCAGGAAAGGCCAGTTCCTTAGGGTGGCTCTACCAAAGACACCTCCAGGAGAAACTAAGCTTAAGGATGTCAGCTCTCATTTTTTTATTATCTAATTTGCTTTTCTATCCATAAAGGAAGATTTCTCCTTTTCTATACTCCAGAGGAAAGTGCAAAAATGAGTGTGAAAAAATGTACTTTTGACAGGTATTTGCCAGGTAAAATGAGAAAACTGAGTTTTACCCATAGGTAAAGTAGCCTACAACATTTATTAAGTGCCACCTTCCTCCAGGGGAGCTTATGATGACTAGATCTGATATAGAGGTCAAGAGAGTAGATGTCTAAAGCTAGAAGTGATCAATCCCACTACAGCTACTGTATTAGGTACCTATGGTATGTTAAAGACAACTGAGACTTGCCAACTTTAGGAAATTCTAACTACTGAACAGAGTAGTGGACAATTTTCCCACCAGAAAAGCTCAACATAAATGCTATTTTTTGTCCCCATACAATACCCTGCTATATTCAAGATACCCCTTTCCCCTCCCCAGTTTCTCCCAGGAACAGATGCATCAGGTCAAGCATGGTAACAAAAGCACATCAAGCCCTGACACGACAAGCATGCTGAAGTACAGGAGAAATGTCCTTAAAGTGGGAAAACTATACAGGCAATGTGAGCTTTCTTTTGTGTATTCAAAGACCATGGAACATCCTACAAGGATAAAAAATTGTGACAAGCATCCTTGACTATCTAGCACTGCAACAGTATCACTAATGTAAGGAAAGGCACACAGAAAGATTTGTTGGGTTTTTTTAAACAGTTTTCCCTGGAGGAAAAAAACAAACCAAACCCACAAAAGAAAGAAAACCTCAAACAGTAAAGAATACTTTGGAAGGAATTTAGATGCAATGGTCCAGAAGCTGTTATCACAACTTAAGTATAATAGACCTATGCTCTTTGTGTGCTTTATCTGTGATTTCAAAACATGTTAAGGAAGAATGAGAGAGGCTCACAAATATTGCATGTGCTAACTATACATGAAGAGATTCTTAAAATATTTTCCACGTTCCACGTTTCCACGTTCCCTCCACAGACTGAGCAAACCAAGCAGGAAGAACAACTACCATTTAACTGCAAAGCCACTTCAGACAGGTAGACTGCATATATTATGCTTCTGTACAGCACCTACTGTACTGCCTATAACAAATTATCAATAAAGTTCTAACATGCTATAATACTAAAAGCAAACAATAACTTGTTTTCTATTGGAGGGCTTGTTATCTTCAGCTTTTATCTCCTGCATTCAATAAAAGGAAGAGAAAAATTCAAACATATAGTTTGCTCATCAAAAGAAAATTAACATTATAGCAACAGTAATGCTCTAAAATTGACTATCACTGTTTACAGTCTTTCTGTGTTATGTATCAAGGATGTTACAAGTTTTCCATTAGTTGTAAAAATGCACTTCTTCAAAATGACTGCTAGATAAAACACTGCAATTAGTAATTATGATGGTATCTTGTTAATATGGCAGTTAAGCAAAAGAAATTACTCATACAAAATAAACAAATATATTGAAAATTACTGGAAATATTGGAAAAAATTATGCAAAAAAGAACATTCCACTGCTTGGGAAGTCAGTCTTGTATCTACTTGAAACACAGATTTCTGTTTTAGATTTCAATTTGGATATAAATTCACATCCTTGTTTTTCTGAACACCAGAAAGATGTGATTATTACCAACAGCTTTCTTTCTTTTTGATGAGTTAATGAAGTAAATAGTGATTCAGTGGATAAAAAGAGGTATTGAAAATCCATGCCTTAGTCTCCATGTAATTTCAAGGTCCCTTCCCACACCTTCTGCACAATTTCAAAAATTAGGTATGGCTGAAGCACTGATGATTGAGTTACATTCTTTCCAATAAGCTCCAAGTGAATTATAAAGTCAAACTCATGAATCATATGTTTTGAGAAAATAGCTGTAAATCAGTCCCCCTACCATACACAGCAGAGATGTGAGAAATAAACTAAGGCATATATTAACTCACATAGCCAAATATCTATTTAATAAAGATAGACTCACTATTATCCAGTAAGGCTAACCTGAGGATGTCAGAATTTAACAGCAAAACTACTCAGTTGTGTGAGACAATCACTTATATATTTTTCTCAGCATTCAAAATTTCCTAAAAGTTTCAGTCACTTTCCCATTTAAGAAAGAATTTGCATTCTATTTTACCTATTGACATTTTGATTTGCCTAATGTCTAAACCATACATTACTTATTTAAGTGTCAAGGAATGGAGAAAATACCCAAAGTCTATTGTTCTGTAAAAAACTGCCTGCTCAGAACTGAGAAGGCTGAGTGAAGATGTGCACACACACAGGTGCACACACACAGGTGCACACACATCCACTCTACTCCACCAAAGCACCTTCTTCTACCATTTCTTGGTCTGCTGTTATAGCAAAGATTGATCTCACCTGTAAAATCCTGAATTGGGCTTCTCTCTGATACCACCCAAAAACCCTACAACAGTGACAGGCTGAAAATATGGCACATATTTCCCCATGCACATGGCTAAAATAGCCTCTGTTGAGGAGATGCAATGCTAGAGCAGCTCAATCATACCAATTACACATCCATGTCATCCTGGTAGGCTTTGTACCAAATTGTCATTCTTTTTTTTTCCTATTCCACTGAAACACACAAGGATGGTGTTATAAATAGATCTAAGGAAATACTTAGCCTCCAAGAACTGATGCTAAACCCCAAAGTTTTCCAAACAGTTGCATAGATCCTTCCTTCATTCCCTTTCACAAAAGGGTTTCCATCTCCACCACAACCACAGTGCCTTCTCCAAAGAGTCTGTGCCCCACTGAGCATCTCTGGGTGCTACAAGGAGGGTTGCCATACCAACCAGCACTCTGGCTTTCTGCAGGCAAAGGGAGCATGGTTGACATAGCAACCAGCCAAGGCAGCTTCTCCCCAGATTTTCGGGGGCAGGAGGTGGTCACAGCAATAGAAGAGAAGCTTCTTAAGAGGAACGAAGGCTGCTCCAGGTACCCTCAGTGGGTAATGCCCCACAGCACCTTCCTACCATGGCCTCAGGAGCTTATTCTTCAAAAGCTGGGTATTGGCTCTGTGTTCTCCCACCCACAACAAACTGACCCCTCCCTTGGGGTATTATCTCATTTGAACATCAGGTGACACCAGCTAACAAGGAAGCAAGTGCTTGGGCTGAGCTTTGGTAGGCAAAGAAGGGGAGAGAAAGAACAAAGTTTATCCAAATAGTTCAGGGACATCAAGTCAGGACAATAAGAAGTCAGTCAGGGCTACTTAATCCCTGACAGATGGGGGGTTGGGGAAAATACATAAATATTCCTTCTCTGATTCAGAGTATCACATATATTACAACACCACAGGCTTTTCAGCAATCAGGAGTTTCTGTTCCCAAATGACTGATCAAAGAAAACCTAACACAGAGCTTTCCATATCAAGGGGATCACACGCTCTGATCTGGTGGCAGAGAGCTAGCAAAAAGAAGTATGGTCTTTCACTACAGCCCTGAAGATCTGTCCAAATTGCAATCAAAATCCACTCAACAGAACATAAAATTCAGCATCTGATGGAGCCCTCTGAAAAAAGAGGAATAGGAATAGAAATAGAAATGTCAAATGTTCAGATGCTATACTTGAAAATTCTAAGAGAGATAAATTCAGAAACAAAACCACCAAATATCCTTAAAAAAAAAAAAAAAAAGCAATAAACAACTTCAAAAAAAGAAAAATAATATTGGGCTCAGTTACTAATCCTAGGTCCTCAATTTGCTTCACAAACCACAAGTTTATTTATTTTAGAGCTGACAGGACCTCAAGAAAACAGGTACATTTACTAGCACTAATTGAAATCCTGTTAACAACCTACAGGGTAGAAAAAAAATCAACCTTTATCAGCTGTCAGCTGGCTCCCACAACTGAGACAGCTGACCTTAGAGAGATGGGAACTGTTAACTAATGGATTGTGCCTCCCACACAGTAGCAGGATGTGCCACCAGTGAGGTGATGAAAAAAAGCCAGTGTCCTAAAATCTTAGAGCTATAGGATACTTTTTTTTTCAGTTGTGAAAGTGGAACTAAAAATTTGGGATCTACCAGGTACCCATTTTAGAGAATGGAGGACCTCTCATACTTCTACTTTGTTCTTTCTGTAAATGTATCAACTTAGATCTCTTTGGCATTAATTGAATTATCAATAAAAATCTGGAAGGAGAAACAAAACTCAAAGAAAGCCATGTAAGTTGATATTATTTGTTGTATTTTTTTCATGTCTTCCTATTTCTTAAACTATTGCATGCATAATTCTGTTAGTGTCTGCAAGGTGTTCCAGGACAGCAGTGATGAGGGTAGTTAAGAAGCCCCATAGCTGGGCACACACAGATGTGTTTTAAATACAGTGACCATAAACATGAAGATCCCCACCCCCTCTTATTTGCTATGACTGAATGTGAAAACCATTCAAAACAATTTTCAGTAAACTTGTATTTCAGACCAAAAAGTCTAGTCTTTTCATCACCATAGAATTGTAAATAGACCTTAAGAAAGGCAATCCAGAACTCATGTATTTTTTTTAGTCACTCCACAGTTAATAAATAAAAGTATATTTAGGAACAGGGAGCTAAGGGAAACACGAACTTGAATGAAAATCCCTATCTGTTCACATCCACACTTTCTGGTTAAAAAAAGGAATATTTTCCCCACGGTGGGGAGAACTTTTTAAATGTTCTCACTTCCAAAACTATTCATTTGCTGACTCTGGAAGCCAGCCAACCTCACTGGCACTAGAGCAGCAAGGCTGACACCCAAAGCTCCCACTTGCTGTCTGCGATTATCTGAACCACCAGATACTTCTTACAGAAAATCCCATTCAAGGCAGACACCATGAACAAAATGCCCTTTGAGACAGAGCGAGAACACACTGCTTTACTGATCCAAGCCCACCCACAAACCTATGTCCTGGCCTTGGCCTATGCCTGTCCCCAGGGACGTGCCCAGTGGTGGGACTGGGGCTGCCCTGATGCCCCCAGCTGCCCCGTGCCTGGCTGGGGGTGGGATGGGCTTTGGCTGCCAGGCCTTGCCTTAAGCCACCATGTGGGACCCCCCTGCCACCACAGACCCCATGAAAGGGCGTCCACAGTAAAAAGGCAGTTCATTGGGACCACAATATGATGTGTTCATTTTTCAGGAAAGAAATAAACTGGAAGAGATTTCTCTGCAATGGCCGAGAGTCGGGAAGGTGAGCAGTGAAGCGCCCTGGGCAGCCTATCCCCTTCCCTCTGGACACGTTACTTACACTTCCCTCACTTCACCCTTCCACTCTGTCAGTAACGCTAAACCCAGCTTGACGTCTGGTAGTAACAAAACCAGGATGCATGGTCAGTCAAAAGGAAAACAATGTGTTTACTAAAAGCTCATTACTGAGGGCAAGAGAAACTGGCCCTGTGACGTGGCGGCGCTCGCTGAACTTACTAAAGCGCAAAGTAAGTAAACAGGCAGGAAAAGCCAAACACATCAAAGATCTGCTAATAGCTTTTGGATCTGGGGAAGCAAAATGTGTCACTGCACAAGGAGAACGAGGAGGGTTACAAACTGCAATGCTGCCCGACTCCTGAAGCTGCACACAGGGCAGTAGAAGGAACGGACATAAACCACGAATTTAGTCACATCTCCTAAATGTCCAGTTTTAGTAGCAGGATTTCTTAAGGTGGAGCTCTCTTAATGAGAGAGGTTTGTATCTACCTTGGATGCTTAGAGCAAAACTGATCCTGCAGAGGATAATGTGTTGGTTACTACCCTCCTCATGTGATCCTCACCAAATTCAACAAGGTCATGCATCTGGATTGGGGCAATCCCAAATGATGGATGTGAGCTGGGCAATGAGTGCATTGAGAGCAGCCCTGCCAAGAAGGAATTGGGGGTACTGCTGGATAAAACACTGGCATGACTCAGCAAGGTGCACTAAAAACCCAGAAAGCCACATAAGCCTTGACCAGCAGGTCAAGGGATGTGTTTCTCCCCCTCTACTCTGCTCATGTGAGACCTCACCTACAATATTGTGTCGAGCTCTGGAGTCCTCAGCACAGGGAAGACATGGAACTGTTGGAGAGGGATCAGAGGTTTTCCAGATCTTGGGGTTTTCCAGGCTGGAGAAGAGAAGGACTCTTGGGGTTTTCCAGGCTGGAGAAGAGAAGGCTCTGGGGAGAGATTTTAGCTGTACCTGACGGGGCCCTACAGGGAAGCTGGGAAGGGAATTTTTACAAGGGCTTGTAGTGATAGGATGAGGGTAATGGTTTCAAATTGAAAAAGGGGAGATTTAGGTTAGAAATTAGGAAGAAATCCTCTACTGTAGCCAGTGGACAAGGAGTAATGGTTTCAAACTGAAAGCGGGTAGATTTAGATTAGATACTAGGAACAAATTCTTGACTGTGAGGGTGGTGAGTCATTGGAACAGGTTGCCCAGAGGAGTTGTGGCTTCCCACTCCCTGGAAACATTCAAAGCCTTTGGATGGGACTTTGAGCAATCTGGTTTAGTGGAAGGTATCCCGGCCCATGGCAGGGGGGTTGGAACGAGATCATCTTTAAGATCCCTTCCAGCCCAAACCTTCTGTGGTTCTATGATCCACATACAGTAACAATACTTTCCTCAAGGCTACTATAGGATGTTTTCAAACATCAATACATACGTGTAATACGACACACCTCCAAAGTGGAAAAACTGGGAATGTATTCTGCCATATGTTCATTTTGAGTAACTGAATATAGATGGGCTACTTGTGATTTGGACATTGCTCCTAGACTGGTACTAACTAGAAGGACAGGAGGCAAATATTTTTATTTCCTTGGAAATTAGGTGAAAATATCAAGAACTTAAAATTCAGTTTATATACTTCCCTTACACAAAGTGTTTTTCCCTCACTAGACAGTTACTCTGCTGTATGTAATGCTTCTCCTGCAACAAAATTACTAGTAAAAATCCATGCTAGGGGAATACACTGATTTCAAAGGTGCTCCTCGGATTCAGAAAACACTGACCAGTTAAAGAACTGTAGTCTTGCCTACCACAGGTACAGACTATAACCATGGCTCAATTACTTACCTAATGCATCTACTATTGTCAAATACCTCAGAAGCAGCAAAGTGCATTTAAGAGGCAAGAAATCATTTTCCCCATGTGGCCTTTGGGTGAACAAAATGTGCCTGAGTAAAGAAGCATCAGCAAGTCACATTTGCTTTCAGCCAGAGATTAGTATTCTGCAGAGCACCTCAACTATGATAATCAGATGGCCTCCACAGATACAAAAATTATATCCTTGAACATTCACCTCTGCTCTTGCTCCAGCAGAGCTTCTTCATGCTGGCTAGAGAATCATTATTTCAGACAACAGCATAGGGATGAAGTGTTTAGATTCATGAGGAACTGGACAAACTTTGTGCAAGGTCTGCACAGCAAAATAGGATTCACGAAAAGTTGCTGAAACCACAAACCAGGAAGATTACCAGAGAAGGGGACTGAATTAAAGACTATAGGAAAGCCAACAGGTACAGAAGAAAATCTGTCTTGTGGGATGAATCATAGAGGGGTGAGATTATAAAGAGAGAAAAAGATAAAACAGAAGCTGGTAAAACTCATTAAGGACAGAGGTTAAGCTCACTCTGCACCCAAAATACCATTTAAAGATTGCATAGAAAAATAAGCAACCAGATCAAATGCTACTACTGAAAGGCTAGAAGTTTTTAAATAAGATAAGTTTTTAAAGAAGGAACTAGAATACCTAGTTTAAAGTGAGAATATTGACCTAATAGGAGCATTACAGACTCAAAAGAAGGAAACCTGTAACATAAAACCAACTCCACAGGTCAGAAAAAGGAGGATGCAGTGTATGTTAAAGAAAGCTTTGCATCAGATAGTTAACTGTACTGAATGTTACAAATTATCTCCACGGATTAATACACCAGGCCTACATAAGTGTTAGAATGTAAGTTGTCACTGCCTAATCAGGATGACAATGGTGTCAGTGAGGTGCTATGAGAGATTTAGAAGACAGCAAAAAAACAAGTTAGTAATCAGAAACTTCAATCTCCCCCCACATACACTGGGTAAATGTCAGGTTGGGGTGTGATGAAGAGACTACATGAAACCCCAAATGACTAATTCATGGAGATGCTTTTGGTGAAAGCTGAAACAAGGCAAGATGAAAAGTACAAGTCATGGGTCAAAACGATGTGACAGAACAACTGCTCCCTAGCCCTGATGGCTGGGAAGTAATATTTTAAAACAGAGAAAAGTATAAAATGACATTAAAATAGTATTTAGTTTAAAAAAATAAATTGGTATAAAAATGAGGCAGCTAATTTCCAAGTTGGAGAAAGGATTGTTTGTAGTCAACATAATATGAATTTCTGTATATCAAAAATAACTGTTGAGTAACAAACAAACAAGCTCCAGAATGTTTAAAATTTTGAGCAAATAATGTTATTAGAACTAAAAAGATGCATTTCAAAAATAAAAAATTACATCCAATGGAGGAAAAAAAGACAAGCTAAATAGAAAAGCAAGCCAAAACCACATAATTTACTAAAGGCATAAACAGTTATTATAAATCATCAAATGGTCCTAAAAGAAAGCCTCATAGAACAAGCAAGTAGGTCCTGCAGTGATTAGTCACAGAATCATAGAACGGTTTGGTTTGGAAGGAACCCTAAAGATCACCTGGTTCCAACACCCCTGCCATGGGAAGGGACACCTCCCACTAAAGGTGGAATGACCAGGCAATGACCAGGTAAAAGACAAGAAACAAACAGAGCCTGGCAGTCAGTTTTCACAACAGCATGAGGTGACTTGCAGACCTGAACTGGGATCTGTGCAGGACTTCATTCTGGTCATCATCCTCATAAACAGCATAGATAGGGGATGTACATGAAGGTGCTTATATTTGCTACAACATCTCTCAGAGTAGTAAAAATGAAAGATGTGAGTGTGAGGAGGTGCAGAAGGCCAGCAGCATTCTGAATGCCTGAGGATAAAATCAATAAAATTCAATGCTGATGCAAAGGAATGCATATGGGGAAAAAATAGTCTTAACTATGGACCAGCTGGCAGGTTCTGAGCTAACTGTGACAAGAGGGGAAAAAAGAAGGTTGCAATATTAATCATCAGTTTTGTGAGGAGATCAGTTCAATATTTGATGAAGTGGAAATAACCAAACAGAATGTAAGTCTGTTTGTTAAAGAAATAGAATGAAAGGCAAAATTGCACTGCATCATTTTAGTCTACTTACCTATTGAATACTGCACGCAGTTCTGGTCTCTGTCCCCAACAGGACAGAGCACAAGGTACCAGGAGGTGCAGCAAGGGGAATGAGAGGCACAGAAAGCCTTCCACATAAAGACAGACTAAATATGCAAGGACTTCTCTGCCTAGAAATGAAGCAACGTAGAAGTATATTGCAGATATTGATAATAACGTTGTGGAGGAAGCCAACAGCTGTTTGCAGCTCCTCAACTGTAAGAAACAGCAGCAAAAGAAATTACCAGATGTTGGGCTCAAAAGAAACAAAAGGTTTTCATGCGTATGTGTACAGGTGTGCATGTTTAAACTGGGCAGTTCTTACCCACTGCTTGACACCAAAGAATTACCACAATGTAGTCTCATCCTACTTTTAGACTTGAATTTTCACTGTCACCCACAGTTGGAAACAGGATACCAAGAACCATGGACTGCTGATCCAACTTCATAACACCATTCTCACGTCCTTACCTCCTTGGAGTGTGTTATTAAGTCAATTAGGACTCTGGGGGATCTTTCATGAGCTGTTGTACTTGTCCTGTGGTGCTAATAAGCATTGCTATTGGGGCTGACAACTTATTCCAGGAGGAAAGGAAGTAGAAGATGAAACCTGGAACACTTCTACAATTCAATTTTGATTCAGCTGCATATGAAGACAATTATGTCCACCAGATTTTTGCAAATAGCATAAATATGCCAATGTAGAATATTTAACTGCCTGTCAAAGTCCAGGAGTTATTATAGAGTTGTTTCTTTAATGATGTTGAGTGATAGTTATGTTAAATTTAAATTCTCTAACATCTGGTCCTGGGAAATGTAAGCATATGCATTCAATTATTACCTTTTGATACTCGTATATGCACAGCATGAATAAGAACCTGAAAAAAAATATATCTTGTGAAGTAGAGGTAAAATGTCTTTGAAGCAAACAACATGGGAATGAATCAGATAACTAAAATATCTACTTTCCAGTTGGGAAGTTAGCAAATAAACACCAAGAGATACATTATTCAAAGTGAAAATATTGTTTGAAGATGATAGATACATTTAGTCTATGTGAAATTTAAATTTAGTTTGGAGCTTGATGTCAGTACTGTGTTCCTTCCAGTTTCCATTGATTGATAGTGGTAATATTCTTGACCTTATATTCCAACTGCAACACCACTCACATTTTATTTCAGTGTTTCTTACATGTTGAAATATCTTTGAATTGGTAAAAAACCCAATTAAGGTGGTGCCTTTACCCTTTTAAACACAACACAACAATTACTTGCATTTCTGCTCTGTGTCTGGAGACAGAAGTGTAACTAGAAATCCCCACAATTCTCCATGCAGTTTTGTCTGTATCTGCAAACTGGGACCTCCAGTCTCCCACCAGCATCTCAACAGTTCTCATCTATGTCTGTAACCCTGGGTCACAGCACCAGTCTGGTTGGAAAATACCTTTAATATCATCGAGTCCAACCATACCCTAACTCTACCAACCATTAACCTAACTCTACCACATCCAGTGTTTAAACCATGCTCCTAAGCACCCCACCTATATGTATTTTAAACACCTCCAGGGATGGTGATTCAACCACCATCCTAGGCAGCCTATTCCAGTGTTTCATGACCCTTTTGGTGAAGAAATTTCTTCTAATATCCAAGCTAAACCTCCCCTGGTGCACCCTGATGCTGTTTCTTCTCATCCTACCGCTTGTTACTTGGAAGAAGACACCAACCCCCACCTCTCTACAACCTCCTTTCAGGTAGTTGTAGAGGTCTCCCCTCAGTCTCCATTTCTCCAGTCTAAACTACCCCAGTTCCCTCAGATGCTCCTCATAAGGCCTGCACTCTAAAGTTGATGACAGCTGATGACAGAGCAGCCCTCAGACACGCTGCTATGCCCAGCAGGGATATCCCGCCACACAAGCCTGCAGGCAGGACACTCTGCCTGCCACCCAGGGTCTTGCTGCTGTGCAAGGGAGTAGTTTCCAGCTTTACATCCGTATTTCCAACAGAATGCTGCCTGCCCTGTCCCTGGAGATGCTGCTGCTTCACAGGGCAGCATGCTGGAGAGGCTCTGGACAATCTTGGTTAAACAACGTTTTGCAGAAAGATGGAGCGAGAGGTTTCCAGAGCAATTTGATCAGGGAAAGCTCAACTGTTGCAAGAGCAACATCATCTTAGACAAATCAAGAAGTTGCACTATTCACACCAAATGCAAAGTGGTTATCAAGTTTTATAGTCACAACAGAAGATCATTCCAGTAAAGAAGGAAACACCTGACATCAAAATACCTGTTTGCCACGGTTTGACTCATGATTGGCAATTCAACCAGCAACAACAACGCTCTGATCCCCTCCCACCCAGGTAGAGAAGGGGGAGAGAGAATGAAGAGAGAGAGAGACTTTCTGGATTGAAAACTAAACGAGACAGCTGTAATTAAATACTACTAATAAGAAAACATGTACAATTATACACAAGTATGTTCAGGAATGTGCAAAGCCCTACTGCCTCCCCCCAGCCCCAGCAACTCCCAGGGCATCTCCTGAGCTGGGAGCAGTTCCCAAATGTCCCGGAGCTGCCGGAGAGAGGGCAGAGCAGGCAGGAGCTGAGGGAGAGTGAGGAGGGTCAGGAATGCACGGGCCTGGGGATCAGTGGTGATGGAGGGATGGAGTCCTCCCTGGGCACTGGCCACGGATGGGAGAGAAGGGAAGAAGAAGTAGGAAAGGGCTTGATTTGTATGATCCCTGACTCTTCCGCTCATCCCTACGGGAGGGTTGCAGATACGATTCTTCTGCTCCTTTAGTATCCAAAGCAGCAGATTCAACAAGAAGAGCAAAGTGTCCTTGGTCTCTTGGCAGTCACATAAACATTCAAGTGTTATCAGACCACTAGCTGAAAAAATTATGTGCCATTTAAAAAGAGAGATCACTGAAGAAAAGAAAATTGAGTAAAAAAGACATTTGTTTCATCCTGGCTCAAACCAGGACACTGTTCAGTTCAGAGATAAATTCTGTTAGCAGTTTAAATTTTAAGAATTTTTTTTTCACAGTTAAATAATCTGATTTTATTTACAGTATGTAGACAAAATGGGTCTGCTCCCAACCAAATACCAAATTTTCTACATGGTACAAAACCAGTAAACAGCTGAAATTCTGCTAGATGAGAAAGATGTACCTAAACCCATATTGCTTGCCAATATAAACCTGTGGACAAGCTAAAAAATGTTATTCATCCAGCTCAGTCCCCTACAGTGAATTTTGATTCTCTTCCTATTTTTGCAAACAGATACTTTTTCTACAAAATTAGCTAGTTTCTCAGACAACTAGAACATGTTTGTATCTCTTTCTAATTAGAATTGCAATTATCAGCTACTAGCATACACAGAATCACCAAATCACCAATCATATACAACAACACAAAGTAGATCATATCTCAAACTCAGAAACTGAATGTATGTGCACTTTCTGCTTCAGCATATGACCTGGTTTTACATTATCTCTTTCCCCTTTGTCCTGGTTCATCTCACAAATCATTTATCCCTATATGGCCAGTGTCTCTACATGGTCACAAATCCAGTAGCTCAGAGTAGAAGAACACATGAAAAATCTGATGCCATACTGGGAAAACAGCTCTCAGAAATCTGGTCATAATGATGGAAATGGATTTATTTGAAGAACATGGTTGGCTGGTTATTTTTTACAACTAACTGTAACAAATGCATTTATACTAATAAAAAAAAAAAAAATTACTTTATTTGAATTCAGACCCTGTCCCCCAGTGGAGTGATTTATTTTATGCTTATAAAAGGCCTTTGCTAGAATTATTGATGTACATGTTATTATTAGAATAACATGACAAGACATGGTAGAAATATTCTAAATGGATTCAAAAAATGGGTCTCTGATAACATAGTTACTAAATAAAAATATAAAGGATTGAATTTATCTTGCCTACCAGATACACAGATTAATCAGGCATTTGTATGTGCAGGCATGCAGGCTTTCAATCTTGATTCCAGCCTAGTGTACATGAGAGAAACATCCATTGTCTTCATGTCAATCTAACTCATATTTCCAGTAACACAGCTACACTACCTAGGCTTTAAAAATAGACTGTTTTATGGCTACTGTTACCATTTCAAAAAAGTAATTTGCTGATCATTCACAAGCCATCTGAAATATATTAAGAATCACTGCTTGGAGCTATTGTTTCAGAACCTTTACCTGAGGCTAGAATTCTACAAAGATAATTTAATTAAAATATATTTTTAAAATACCAGTAGCTAATCTTGCTTTTCTGGAGTACAAGAATTTATTTTACATACTTTGTGTTTTCAGGATTGGTTGACCTTCCTTTGCAGGAATATTTTCAAATTACTACAAAATGTAATGTCATTTGTGTGTTTCCAGTAACGACAAATGAAAACTACATTATATTCAAAGCTGCAGGAAATTACACCCTGCCTTTCATAAGGCTAGGATTTCTTTCACTCAGGACATATTATAGTTACTCCTACTTAGTTAGGGTTTCCTTTCAGTCATAGAAGTTTGAAATAGGGGAACACAGAAGTGGAAATTCATGCGCCTAAGGACTAAAACAAACAACATTAGATGATCAGTTGATTGGAAGCATGGAAGATGAAGTTGGGTATTTTGGGTGGCTACAAGAGTGCTATGAGTTATCTGTGAAAGGCATATGTGAAAGATGCTACTGTCATCCTGGCTGCAGCAGATGATGGAAGAAGCAGTGCCACTGCACAAGGTATCCGTTAAAATTTCACCTAAAACCCTGTGAAGTTCCGGACGCCTTTCCTCAAAAAATTAAACTGGAAAAGGACTAATGAAAGTCCAAGGGAAGAGAGAACCTGTCTTGTTTAGATCAATGAGATGAAAAATTGAGTGTATTATCACTGTTTTCCTGCACAACATACACGGCTTTATTTTAAACAGAATAATAGGCAATGGAGGCACAAAACACAATCAGGACAGCGTGTAAGATACAGCCCTAAGTATAAGCAGTTGTTGTTCTCAGACTGTATCTACATCATCATATTGGCATTATCACAGTTTTATTTAAAACAAGCTTATTCTTACATTCAAGGATTCTGTTCAATTTTGACTGAAAGGAAGCATTAAAAGTAGAAGACACTGATGAAAACCTGCAACCAGAGAGATAATGTGCAGTTGACATTTAACTACAGTTACTATTGTACTTAGACAGGACGAGAGCACTTTCACAGCTTTAATGCACCAGACCTATGGCAGATTCATGCCCAGGTGAGCATTTCCTAGAACAAAGTCACAGCAAAAGAGTTTCATACTTTCAAATACTTCTGTTGGGGTGATTCAGGTTCTGGACTCAGCTTGGGCAGACAATTTACAAATAACAAGCCAGACTCAGCTAATGAAGAACTCCACAGATTTTTGTGGGGTTGCAGTTATGTAAAGGAGCTGCATGTTTCTCCCAGTAAACAATAAAATAATTCTTTGTGTAGAATGCTGTGGTGCAAGGCTGGACACAATCCTGAATTAAACATGTGTGCTTCTCTCATTTAAGGACGAACATTGGCTTCTTCTCTTGGTTTCTGCCTGTTAGATATTTTTTTTCTGCTTCTATAACCCAGTTTGTGCAGACAGATTCTTCATTTATTGATCTTTTTAGTATTCTACCTACAGACAATCATTATATGGTCTATGACACTGGAGCTTTACCCTCTTTGCCATATTTTTGTTTCTGAGTATATCTGATTTGGTCTGTGCTTTTAACTGCATTCCTCCTTCCACATATTTCTTCCTCTAAATGCATTTCCTCATACTTGTTTCTGCCACTATGCTCACCTTAGATTAAATTTCTTGTTACAGTATTACCAGACTTGAGCAATAGATTCCTCCTTATTTCTCTGCTGTGTATTTAGTCTGAATTCACACAGATGTAACAGCGCAAAAACTGAAATAGAACATTTTAAGGTGCGGGAAATAATCTTCTTCCACAAGCCAGGACCTGCATTTATGCAAAAATGTTTTTTAATAAGTTCATCTCTTCCTTATAGAAGTGCTGTGAATAACAAGCAGTCATGGAATCCTGCAGGGCTGGTCTTGGAAGCTTTGTTGGTTGCCATGTGTTGGCTCTGGCCATACTTGTGTGTATCAGCTGCACTTATTCACTGTTCAGATGACACAACCAGTTTAAACCTCATTGATCTAAATTTCTCCAAACCCCACATGGTTCAGCTCAGCAAGAAAAGGTAATTATCATACCAGCGTCCAAGGAAGATCTGAAAATACAGATGGTGGAGATCTCATTTCATTAGAGAGATACATATGAAAGGAGGAAAGGACCAGACTAAAAATGTAGTATCAGTGATGAGACCTCTGTGTGTGCAGCCCTGGGAGAAAGCCAAGGCCGACAGGGGGGCTTTGGGTGCCATGCTTGTGGCAAGGACCAACTTATTTCTGAACACAAGGGAGATTCCTCTGGTTTATGCATAGTCAGACTAGAAAAACAGGACTTGGCATATATCCTTGACTTCGTGTACTTCCTCTATAAATAAATGTGACTGGACTGAACAGCACTGCACTCATTTGTTTCCCTTCTCACCAAAAAGGTAGAAAAATCCCTATATGTTATCAAGCTGTGTGAACCTCAGCACAGTTATATCCACACATGCTGTTCCAGTTTTAATGATTAATCCATTAATACTCACAAAACCAATCTAATCATTTATTATTTACAAAATACTAAATTCTGTCTGGAATACACATTATGAAGCACTAGATGAACAGAAAAGATGGAAAGAAACATGCTGAAAGGCTGTTTATATATTAATGGATTTTAATATGCCTGAAATATGTTTTAGTAAAACCTGTATTTTTGGCTTCCACTTTGGAGATTGAAGCCACTATTGAAGTAAAAGTAATTGACACCCTCTGGATGAGGAACAAAGATAGTTTTACTTTAGCCTACAATATTAAAAAGAAGGGAAAACAAATGAGGTCCCAACTGCCTGTGTATTGAAATGAAGGCTTTGCAGCTCATTCCTAGAACTGTACTATGCTTTCAGTATTTCCAATTCAGGAAAACACCAGCCCATACCTAGCTAAACTGTGCAGCTAAAATCCAAGATTTGCTCATTTCTTGCTCACAGAAGATTTTAGTATTACCCTTAGAAATTAAATTGACTTTTAAAACTTGACTGCTTAGAAATAGCAAGCCTCTTCAGCTTAATGCAATTGCTGGGGATAGCAGGTGAAAACACCTCTTTCTTTCAGAATCAGTGACTGCCATTTCAGGCTGCAAAAAATAGAAAGCAGTAAAATGTCAGCTGACACAACGAATATCCATATAAAAGGAATGATCCAGCTTGGCTGAAGCTAGGGAGATGTATGTGATAGCTGAGGGCAGTAGAGCTGTCACCCTGCTATGCAGATTTCATTGTTTTTCTGGTAAGAAAAAAGTAACACAATTTATATTGTGCACTACAGATACAGCATTTCTGCATTTGTTAATGCTCACGTTCCTATCAGGACTTTGACTTTGTCATCAACATAAATCTGCAGTATTAGCAGCAGTAGAATAAAGGTATGCAACAGGATATAATCACTTTGTTCACTGTTATCTGTTTTTTCCTGTGTTCAGTTAAATTAGCTCAATGAAAATATTAAAGCCAACTTGATTAAAGAGTAACTTTATTTAGATTTAAAAAAGAATTACGTTAACCAAACTAGAGTGTCTGCCAAATTGCCTTTATGTCAGTTTTAGTGAAGAAGCTGCCCAAAACTCCATGGGCAGCCACTCTGATGCTTCTGAGGATATTTGACATACACTGGTGCACATTAGCTGCATCCCCATACAATGTGAGATGAAGATATTTCTTTGTTGCATCTGTCCTCTTTCAGTAACATTGGACTATTAAGTGATCTCTGTCCACCAATATAATCTGGCTGGCACTAATTCATAGAGTGTATTTGTGCCAACTAGATTTCCCTGTGACAAAAATGCTTCCTATTTTTCCTGGCTGTACTCCCACACCTATTTGCATCCACCTTTGATACTCTGTGGAGAGTTGGGACTTAGAAAACACTCCAGAAGTTTGCAGAAAAGAAATTACTTTAGCTGAAGAAAAATGACTTCACAACATTTTTACTGTCTTTTAGGAAACATTTTCATGTTCACACTGTCCTCTGCATCTGGTTTGCCAATGTTGCTTTCACTGGCAGTACGTAAAACCCAAGAACTCACCAAAGAGGACAAGGATAAAAAGACTACCCAAATGTCAAATAACTTTGGCAAACTGGGGTCACCAGTAAACAACCTGGTGAAACCAGGATATATTGCACCTGTTCACAAGGCTAATCTGACAACAGTGAGACTCCACTTACTACTGATGCCAATAAAAGCTCTCCCTTTGTCTTTCATAAAACAAATGACAACATACATAACCAGGATGGAAACTCAGTGGCAATGATTAGGTGGAGATTTTATTTGCTTTTTGATTCTTAATGAAGAGATGGCACGACAACTTACAAATGAAAATAAAAATAAAGTTATATCCAACACATACTGTTTACTTATAGCCTGTAAAAAATTAACATAATTTCAGCTAGATTTATAATCCTTGCATTGTTGCTTTGATGCTCTGTGTGTAGAGATCACTTGAAATAATATATACATAAAAACAAAATGGCTTTTTTCCTGAAATCTATAAAGTAGTCATGGATGCACATCTGTTCTAAAATACAAATATTAGAAATATGAGAAAGCCTGTTCAAATCCAGGAAAATAAATATCGATTTTGAGATAAATTAACTTAGAAAGTGGATATGGGGGGTTTCTTCCTTGCATAAGCAAAATAAACAGTACTTATTTTACAAGAATTTCTTAGGGTTTGTTTTCAGAGGCTCTTGACAAAATAATTCTAGTCCACAATAGTGTGTCTTTCAGTCTGTTACTTACAGCTCATTTTGTGCTCAAGGTTGGTTTTTTTCAGAGCTCTCAGAATCTGGCACCAAAACACTACCTTGTGACCTTGCCACACAGTAACCCACCTAACATCTTTCAAGAAAAGAACATTTTCACTCTACTGGATACTTGACACAAGATGACTCACAAACAGAATGCTTGGCAACTTTAGATGAGACTAAACCACATTTTCTGGACCTCTAGAAGCTTGCACATTGCTTAACAATTATTCATATTTCCTCCCTACAAACCATTGCTTCTTCTACCTTTACCCTTGCCTTTTTACTCTTTACCCTTTTTCCCCTTCCTTTCCCTAAGCTCCCCTTTCCTCACTTCCCTCTCCCCTCTTTTTTCTTACCAAAAATAACCAAGTTTGAGCCACTATGAAGTGTACTGCTGTATTTTAGTGCTAGTGTACTGCATTCAGTGCTAGTGTACTGCATTTAGTGTCAGTGTACTGCATTCTTAATTCTCCAGCCCTGGATCCCTCCCAAGCATAGATGCACAATCATTTGTAAGCACAAAGCCATGACTGTGTATTTCACTTACAGCTCCCATATTCTGAACACTTGTGGATCACTGACAAACTCCTTCACAGCCAGTAATACCAAATATTGCTGGACATGAAAGGCAAAAGCTTCCAAGGAAAGAAATACCACACGCTGTAATAAACACCTGAAACGAAGTCAACGTTGCATTTTGTTGTCTGGACAGTGATTCTAAAAAAAAGGCTGTACGGTGACCACGTGTTCCTTTTCATGAATGACAGGAAAAAGCAGAAGAAACCATCTATTACTTCTTCAGAGAACATAAGCCCTTAGGCCCTGGCTCATCCGGCTGAATTTTAAGACCCTGCATGAGCGAGATGCGTAATTGCCCCAGTCCATGAAGACAAGCTACTCCAGAAAGACATTTAGATCTTAGGCAAGCTAAAGCCTCTGGAGGTGCCACTTCTCTTTCCATTGGTTCCATATGCAACTTAGGACAAATGCACTCATAGTTTAGGCACCTCATATCAACCTCAATTCCGTTTTCACAGGCAAGTTACTCTACTTGGATTAATTAGGTTTGAAACAAAGCCACCTCTGAATTAAGTATCTCAGAATCTGAATCAAATATCTATTGCAAATGCAGTTTTAGTTTTCCTACTATAATTTCCAACACATACTTGCAAGCAACTCTTGTCCATTTCAGCCCCTCATTATTCTGCTAGAGCTGAAGAGCTCATATTTGTTTATAACAGGTTTAGAAAATGCTTTATATTTCACTTTCCTGCTGCCTCCAAATGCTCTGTAAACAGGAAGGATCATCATTGTCTACTTACAGTTCAAGATAGTAAACAGATAACTAACCTCTTCTAGAACACCATATGCCTCTATAAAAATTTCATTACACACTTGCTTGCAGAAATAAAGCAAGAAATAACACACCTATTTCAGCTAGAATTTGTTCTGGCACTTTGACTTGCCAAACAGACTCACAAACTACTGAACAAGTATTGGTGTGTTGTTGTCATCTTACAAATACACCCTAAATTTTCATCTCAGGGTAGTAAATAAATCTCCCATACACGTAACCATTAGCTTATTAGACTATCTAAAGTTGTAATTTCATGTTTATTAGAAACCCCTTTTTAATTTACTTCAGGGAAAAAGAGGGAGGTAAAAATAATAACATAAGTGATAAAAAATGATAAAATAATTAACATTACAAAACAATATTCAACTCACAATCAGACCCTAAGCCCAGCCTAGGTTTCTTTTTATTTCCAGAGAGAAATTAACTCTTCACCCAGTGGACTTATTAATCATGAAGCCAAGCAAGTACGTCCATACTAGAGGCATAAAGTGGGGAAAAAACCTGCCTGCTAAGCAATTCCTTACAATAGGTGCAAATATATAGAGGTGAATGGATCTCTCACACTAAAATTCATTCTCCTGGAGCCTAGTGCTTTTCTGCTCTCCGATGGCTCTGGCAAACCTTGGTGCATCAAAGTCCTGTGTTTCATGTCTTCTTGCAGTAGTGACTTCTGCTGGCCTGGAAGCTCATTCACATGTCCCTTTTGTAGCTGTGGACAAGATTCAGTTATTAAGACACACAACCAAACCTAATCCTCTTGGACACCTAAGACATCTGTACAAGACTATAGATAGGACACACGGCCACCAGATGACTCACTCAGATGGAACACCTGCAGCACCTAAAGGGATACTAGATACCTGTAACTGAGCAAAGGACTCCAAGCCTGTCTAATACAAAATTAATAGAGATTAAAAAAGAAAAAAGAAAAAAAGGAAAAAAAGAAAAAAAAAGAAAAAAAAAGAGCTGAGCCAAAGTTTCAGACTGAAATAGTTTTCAGTTTGATGTTTCAGGCTGAAACATCAGGCTGAAATAGCTGACTGAGTCACAAGTAGCACACAAAAGCACAGGCCACAAGTTCTGATGTCAAACAAATGTCATGTCTCCTGTGTAACTTCTCCCACTTTTCTATTCTATTATGCTGACTTAGTCATAGTAGAAGGCCCTGCTGTTTCTCTATCAGGGCTCCGTTTTTTTATACAAATGAGTTAAAAGAGAAATGAGGTAAAAGATTACAAGAAATACTTCAGTAACTGCACTCTTTTTTCAGTCCATGTCTGTGATGTTAATGTGCAACTTTTCCACTCAGACATCCTCATAGAATGGGAATTTCAATTCCCAAAGCTGTAGACAGCTCCAGATAAACAATCTTTGAGAATATATACACTGATAGGATAAACACTCACTTTCCTGAATGGATCATTGCCAAAGTCTTCAAAGATGGCAGGATTTTCCCTTGAACAGGTAGACATCATCAGTTTCTAATAGGTACAGTAAATAACCAGACCAAAATAGTATCTCCAAGAAGAATACATCTTGCCAGAGCAAAATTTGTCTTAGAATTACATGCCTGGTATCATGGACTCAGGGAATTGTCAGAGTTGGAAGGGACCTCTAGAGATCATCTAGTCCAACCCCCCTGCTAAAGCAGAATCCCCTAGAGCACATTACTTAGGGCTACATCCAGGTGGGTCTTGAAAATCTCCAGAGAAGGGGACTCCACAGCCGCCCTGGGCAGCCTATTCCAGTGCTCTGTCACCCTCACCATAAATAAGTTTTTCCTCACATTTAAATGGAACTTCCTATGTTCCAGTTTGTGCCCTTTGCACCTCGTCCTGTCACTGGAACTACTGAAGAGTCTGGCTCCATCCTCCTTGCACCCACCCTCTAGAAGTTTATAAGCATTAATAAGGTCTCCCCTCAGTCTTCTCTTCTCCAGGCTAATGAGTCCCAGCTCTCTCAGCCTTTCCTCATACAGGAGATGCTCCAGTCTCCCAATCATCTTTTCTGCCCTCCTCTGGACTCTCTCTAATAGTTCCCCATCTCTCTGGAACTGGGGAGCCCAGAGCTGCATGCAGTATTCCAGAGGTGGCCTCACCAGGGCAGAGTAGAGGGGGAAAATGACCTCTCTTGGCCACACTCTTCCTCATGCACCCCAGGATTCCATTGGCCCTCTTGGAAGCAAGGGCACATTGCTAGCTCATGGGCTAGTATAGTATAGTTACTATAGTATAGTAACTATATAGTATAGTATAGTTACTATCTACCAGGACTCCCAGATCCTTTTCCTTGGAACTGCTTTCCAGCAGGTCCACCCTTAACATATACTGGTGCATGGGGTTCTACCTCCCCAGGTGCAGGAGCCTACACCTGCCATTGTTGAAACTCATTAGGTTCTTCTCTGCCCAGCTCTCCAGTCTGTGCAGGTCAGACAGGATGGCAGCACAGACAGACCTCTGGAGTGTCTGTGCTTATGCAACTGTGGTCTTCTAGTTCCAGCACGTCAACTTTTTCCAAGTACAAAGAGGAATCAAAATGTAACTTAATTGTACTGACATTACAGTTGCTACCTATTTTATGACCTAAAACAGATAAAAGGCGTAAGTCTAAGAATTCAGACATATGTATATCTGGAGAATACAGGAGTGTTTATATCCTATTGATCTCTTGTGTGCAGAAGTAATCTTTGAAAACTCAGAAAGCAGAGCCAGTAAGAACAGCAGGAAAAGATTCAGTCATTCTCATTAATTCTACATCAAATTAATTAAGGCAATTAATAGCAGAAATGTATGTGTCAGACATCACTCATTTTAAAGAGTCATTAAAACAATGTATAAAATAATGCAGAAGAGATGTATGATACAAGCTTTTAAACAGGAAGATAAAATTATCCTCTACACAAATGTTTGTCCAACAAAGGCAATTTCACATATTATTATTTTTTTTCAATAATTATTGAGCTGTCAAATGAGCTTTCAAGATTTGAAAAATGCAACATGATTTAGTACTGGGACAAGGTATGACCAATACTGTATCAACTGTGTGCATCCTCATGAAGAAATCTAGTGAGGAGAAACAAAAAAGAAGCCTATTCTACATGACTGAACTTTAGAAACTGGGAAAAAAACATCAGAGCCATTCCTGAGTATGTTAGCTAGGGAATTTTCTTAGGATAAATGTACTGGAAGGATACTTCTATGTTACAGAAGACAAGCATGAAAGCAGCCCTCTACAGGCAAAGCTGCAGTACAGACCTTGCAAAAAGTTCTGGCTTCCAACAGGTTCTGCACTGAGTTGACTTCTGCTTGTGGTTGCCAAGAGATGGAGAGAGTGGAAGAGGGAAGAAGGAAAGGAAGGCAGGGACTTCAGCAAGATTCAGACCATGGTAGCTCCTCATAAAAGTGATCCAGTGGGTGAGCTTAAAAGACTGTTGATCCATGTGGAAAGCTGAAAACAATGGTGGCTGGCTTGGTGCTGCCTCACACTACAGACAGAATAGCTGCAGCTGTGCTACACCACCTGTGCTTGACACAGGTAAGGGGAGCTTTTCCTGGAGAGAAGAAGGGCTTAAAGCAAGCTGGTCCACCTGAAACCAAACTGTGAATGAGTATGCAGAGAATCTGAATGTCAGGGTAGAGGGCAGTTCTGGAAGGGCACCCAAGGATAAATCATACCCCCCTCAGCCACTCCTGTGCTTCAGTCCCCTCACAGGGTTCCCCGGCTGCCTGCAGTGCCCAGAGTAGGCTGGGAAACAGCTGAACATCTGGGACATCAGAGCACCTATGGGCAGGAACAGCAACTGGCAGGACTGAATCTGAACTGTACCTTTGCTTTCAACCACAGAAGGAAAATCAAGACCTGCCTAAATGCCAGCAGATGACATCAGAAGCTAGAATGCAATTTTACCCCTGCAGGAAAACAGGTTAACATCAGAGGGCATGCTGTACTGATGCCAGATGGGCTTTTTCAAGCATCCCTAGATCAAACCAAAGGCTTCAGGCAAATCAGAGTCAAACACAGAGCAGTGTTCATCATCCACTCATAAACAGTACTAGGGAAAACCAAACCAATTTAACAAGCAAATGCAAACAAATCTGGAGGCAGGATTTCTATGTTTCAGGCACTGAGAAGGGTATTGATGTAATTTCTTTGTGGTCAGCTACCCCAACAGGGACATTAGACAAAATTAATACAGCTAAGCAATTTGATGGAAGTGTGTAAAGTATATGATCTGAAACAATGTTCTTTTCAGTAAAAAAATAGATTTGTTTACACATGCGTGAGTTACAGACAGGATCAGAAAACCATTTGTAAAATTATAAGTGAACATTTTTCTGCTCGGATTAGCCATGCTAAATGGTTGATGATTTTGCCCTTTCTCCCTACTTCCACTTTCTTCAAAATTCAGAAGTTAACACAGTACCTCTTAATTCAGAAAAATGTGTGAGAAAACATAGGTCACTTGTGCTGAGGGACCAGAAAATACCCAACAACCCAATAACGTAATGAACCATTTTTATTAACGATTCCACAGGAGAACCAAGAAACACCAACACTTTGGAAATGTTAAGACAGTACTTCAGAGCCTCACTTTGCCTTTTTCCATGGTCTCTGTATAAGTTATTTCAGGCTCAGGAAACATTCTTTTGTATCATCTCCAAGTGAGGAGACCAGTGATTCTCAGCTGCAGGTGCTCTGCTGCAGACAGCTGCTTCTTGCTGCTTCTGTGCTCCATCAGCCAGACATCTGGGAAGGATGGAATGGAACTTGCATCCACATCCTCTTTCCTACCCAAACTTGGGCAGGAGAGCAAGAGCCACAGAGGTCTTGCTCTGCCCCTTTCTCTGTTCCAGTAGCAAAATGTATGGGAAACTGCCCATTCCAGCATACAGGCCAACAAGTTACATCTCTTGAAGCTCCAGCACAGATTAATCAAATCAACTAGAAAGTGACCGTAAGAAAGGATGCTAATGAGACAATACCTAATATTACCAGTCATTTCAAGTTTTTTAAACACAAAGTAATGTTGTGTTTACACAACATGTAGAAAGCTAGAAAGAAGGAAAGCAAAAAACCAAGGGAGGTGTTCCTTTTTTTATCCAGTAGGACATCTAACAGGGATGATAGCTGGCTTTCTGTTGTAGAGATTTGAATTCAGATGCCTCGGAGAAGTGACCCTCTTGGGGGTATTTGGAAATTCCTTTAAGCCACTCCTATCTTTAAGGCTTTTTGTTTTTCCACTAGGTTAAAAATATTCAGAGAGCCATTAGGAACAAAATGTGCAGTTAATTCTGTCACCTGATGGCTAGGACATTCACCTACACAACGAGCTCCTCTTTCTACTCCAGTGAACATCAAAGTGTTGCAACGCTTCTACAGACCAAAGTGTGTACAACACTGTCAAACAAGAGACTTGCAGAGCCCCACGTGCAAGTAAGTTATGCTCCTGGTTATGCCTTCCAAATGGTAAATGAGTCAAATCCCACTTTAACAAAGAAAGGAATTGATCCTCAGATGTCCATGCATAAGAGGGCCACTGAAGTCATATAACGTAAAATGAAAACTCTTTTATTTAATTATTCTGAGTTCAACAGTCATGTGTTTTTTTCTTTGGAAACTAATGAGTGCCTTCTGAATCAATTTCCCTTTTTACACACACAAAAGACAACTCTAATTTCAGTACACTTGGAGAAGGAAAAAAATCACCACTCCAAAAGAAACCTATTGAGATCAAACAGAAAATCAGAAAGCAAACTAATTCATCTAGTTTACAAGTCAAAGGATGTATTGGGAAAGCCCATGATCTTCAATGGCCTTTCATTTATATTCCATAAAAAACAGTGTTCCACAACTATTGGAAAATAATTACTCTAAAGAAGGGAAATGGCTGAAAAAGGCTCACTCTGTGGCATCTTCCTCTTTAACTGGAAGTTTGTCTGAATTTATCTGTATGTTTCTACACACAAGCTAGTACTAATTCATGGTCTGCATTTATTTCTGCCTGCTGCTGAGGGAGGGAAAACAATTTCTACCCAGTCAAACAGACTTTGGGGAAAGGAAAGCAACAGTCCAGCTTTCTTACGTGGAGGCTGCTACATCATTTTCAGCATTTCTGAAAAGCGAAGTCCTCTCCGTCTCCAAGTTGCTGCAGTAAAATAGAGTACTTTTGGAATCTGAAATAGATTCTCCAAGAAAAAAAGATGTACCAGCCATGGAAGTTCTACTTCAGTGGTTGTTTTCACACGACACATAGTCAAGCCCAAGCATGAGTCTTGCATAAGCCTGCATCTAATTTTCCCTTGTTTGTATATTTAATTGTAGTTGGATAAGCTATTGCCCAAATAACTTAAAATACAAGATTTTTTTTAAAAAAAATAAAATATCCAATTTACACAATAATACAATGAAATTTCACAGTGCAAATGTACATTATTTGTTCCATTTATTTAAAACCATATGCCAAACACTAACCTTCTCTCTGAAACTGTCAACTAACAACATGGAAAAGCTGCAAAGGTTTTATAATTATGCTTAGTTCTATCTGGTTGAAATTTTAATTTGCATGGAGGCCCAGGTGAATCCTGGGTGCACATCATGCAAAACTGTTATTGAAAGGAATACATAGGGCACAGTGAAAGGGGGGCTCCATGGTCTGGGTTAGCTGTTTGTGTTTGGTACTCTGATGAGGCTGTGAAGTTGTTCTAGCAATGGGCCAGAAACCTCCTGGGGAGAAAAAGGAAAAAAAACCAACCACAACAAAAAAACAGAAAGAGTTTACATGACCTGCGGGTCACTGTGAATCTGTTTTGATTGAACAGGGATGGGGAATGGGACCTGCCACTGTACAGGCTTGTATTTATTTGTTTAGCTTGGGACTTCATTGTCCATTGGACTACATAATCAAATGTGTACATCCTCCTTTAACCTGAATAAAATCCTTGTTGGTCCTGTCAAGTAGAGGAAATCAGCTGAAGATACTACAGAAAACAGACATACTAACTTTTTCCTGTTTCCAAACAGCTCTGAAATACCTTAACTTTTCCTTTCCTGCTATTCATGCCTTCACCTTGTTTTCCTGCTTTTCTGACCACCAGCAGCAGCAATCTGCAATGTAAGTGGCTTGAAAGGATTACTGAGGTTAATGGAGTTGATCTGACTTACACTGAGCTTGGAAGCATGGAAACCATTGAACTGAAAACAAGAATGTCAAGACTCTTCATCACTGCTTACTGCTATGCTCATCTGCCTCCCTATGACTTACCCTTGCCAGATTCTGAAACACTTGCCAAAATCTGACCATTTGTACCAATTTTCTCTCTCCCAAGAAGAATGATCAGTGTTTGTAAATTTCGAGCAAATGTGTGGGGGTTTTTTTATCACTTCATATAAGGCAGTGGTAAGGGAGAACTCCTCATTGTAGACCATTTACTATCCTCACTCTTTTTTCTAATTTGGTAATGGAAAAATAAGGTTATTTAGGAATGCACCACAGGGAAAAAAAAAAAAAAAAAAAAAAAAGGCATAAAACATCTGAACTCTAATAACCAGCATCTTGAAACTAATAAAGAGAGAACCAAAAGGATCATTCAGAAATGCATTCATTCTAAACACTCACTGCAGCACTGGTGCAGGGAAAGTAAAACATCACCTTGATGTAGTAAAGAAGTCTAGTTTATGAAGAACCAAAGCAACCTGGATAAATAAATGTTCATGTCTTGCTGTGTGGCATGCAGCATATGGCAATTTTTGTTTTATACTGTCAAACGTAGATACAGGAAGGGTAACAGCAATTTATGACAACTACATTATTCAGATACAGCAAATCTAAGTTTCTGAAGCCTTCAGGGCTCTACAGTATGTCAAACATAGTTACATTCTCCTGTTTAGTGGCCCTTAAATGTGTATCCTAATTATGCAAATACCTACATTTTACATAAAACTCCTCAAGGACTACTGGCAGGAATGGGGACACAACTTCTGTATAAACAAACATACATCAAGAGGTGGGTCCCCAGTCTTTTTCTTTTTGACCCAGACCTAGCAAAGGGCTGGAGGAAGAGATTAAATGCTTGAGTTGCCATGAGCAGAGCAATGACTTTCCCCTGATGCTTTTTACCCCTCTACCAAATTCAAATACGACTTAAATGTAACTTTTTGCACTACCTGGGAAATGAAGATATTTTAGAAAACTTACTTGGTTCAGCCCAGAAAGAAATTAGCTGCTGTACATTCAGCTATGTGGGAATGTGCCGAGGATGACTAGCCAGCTGAAGATTATTCATGGCTGTGAAACCTGCTCTCAGCATTCACAGCTGATAAGCATACAGAGCATGGCCTTTTGGCTATCTATATTTGTCCCACTCTGCTTAGAGGGCTTAGCATTGGTCAGGTCATTACATCAAGCATCAGAGCTTCCCCATGAAACAGAACGACTGCCTGAAGCAGTTTTAATCAGTTTGTAACTGGAAATGTTCCATACAGGTCAATGGCCATCAGCTGTTGGAGTGTGCATAACGTAATTAGCATGGGCTGCAATTGCTATTTTTTACTTAAATAAGAGCAGTTTTGATAAAGTCCACAGCTTTATCTGAAAAGACACTGAACTGTCTCTTTCTCACAGTAATGGCACAGACCATAGAGGCTTCATTCTCCAAACTATGAAATCTGTGCAGTTTAAAGAAATTCACTGTGCATAAACACTACTGGAGAGGGCTGTTTGGTTCTCTTCAAGTCAGTACTCTTCTGCCCTTCCTCTGCAGAACTGAGGAGTTAGCTCTCTCTTATAAATCCAGATAGAACATGTATTGATTAATACAAGTTGGAGGGCACGAGAGATGTTACTGCTCTTAGCACACACCTGTAAAGCCCTCCACAGACTGTTCTCTGTTATCCACTTGATGGCAATTTTGTCTCCTGAATCTTTTGGACTCAGTTGCCTTCTTTCAGCAGAATCTTGAAACACTAGTTTGTGCGTTCCTAGATGTTTATAGCCCTAAAAACATTTGGGAACTAAAAGCACACTACCTTTTCTCCAAGCTTCAGGAGCTCCTGCAGATCCTGCTCAGCTGAACACTGGATGGTTTGTGCAGCTCTCTGTTGTGTCTCTGGGTAGTTTGGTAATTAAACAGACCTGGATTTGAGAGGCAAGTCATGCAATGATTCTGAGGCAAACAAGACAACTTCTCCAGGCTACTAATAGTGGCTGTTGCCCTCTCATTGCATTTTATGTATTTAAAGCCTGACTTCCATCCATCACAAGGGAAAATTAGCACTGAAGCAGGTAATTTTTAAAGTATCAGTTCATAATGTTAAGCAGAGCAAGTGACTTCCCTCTTGAATGTTCATGTTAATATCCATCTCCACAGCCCATGTTCCTTGTTTTAAATGGCAATATGTGGGGAAAAAAAAGCCAGAGAGATGAAACAGCAACAAGCAGTACTGACAAACTGAAGTAGTATTTAGTGATACAAAAAAGTATCCTTTTATTAGTATTTAAAGGCAATGTTAAAGCAGCAGGTGAATGTTTTGGTTTAGATTAGGCTGTATTTGGTAGCTACTGTATAGAATAGACATGTACAGTCTGCATTTTGTACAGCTCTAAAAAGACATACTGAGATGCAAAAGCATGTTTGATAAGGAATAAAAATACAACCAATTCTACTGTTGCACTAGCCTCTTTGTGTATTAAAACAAAAGTAAATTATTCATGTGTCATCATCCTCTCCGTGCACTTGAAAGCACTAAAACTTAGAGGTCTTTTGTTGGCATTCCAGCAGAAAAGACAAGAGACTCAAGAGCAGCCTGAAACCTTATCCATGAGGGAGAGATGCATCAAAAAGGTGTGAGCATTTTTGAGTGGCAGAAGAGTGAGGAAGATGAGGGTAACTCCCTTTGTGGAGGGGTAGAGAGCAACTTGATAAAACACAAAAATGAACCAGCCACAAGAGATGTAGCTGTTTCCAGATGATGAAATGCACAAAGCGAGTGTGATGGAAGAGGAAGAAGGGGCAGTGGCAGGATTCCCAATGTGAAAGTTCGGAATTCAAACTTACTGGCAAAAAAGAATTGCTTGTCTGTAAAAAAAAATATTTAAAACTGGCAAAATGAGAAAGATGTGAGGAAAAACAGAAAAAGAAAGGCAGTGTCAGTAAAGAACACTGAAGTAAACTTGGATCACACAGGGGAGTGTTTTAGAAACTTACTGTAGAGATGCATTAGCAATTACAAGCAGAAAGAGAAGAAATAAAATGAGTTGCAACCTTAAACAAACACAGAATATGAATGGAAAGGCAAGCCTGGGGCTATGTATTTATCTAAGCATTATTCGGTCTTGACCAAGGAAACCAAAACCAAAACATTACATCCAAAATCAAATAGAAAAATATTGACACCTAGTGCTGGTTCAGACCTACACCAGAGAAGTCACGAGAGGATTTAATTACCAGATACGTACACAGGGAATTCTCTGGTATATCATTATGGAAAGAAAAAAATGAAGCATGGTAACTTGTCTCAATGATAACCAATGCTGAAGAAATGCTTTCTGATCACATTCAGCACAATTAGAACTTGGGGGGATGTGTGTGTTTGGTTTGGCTTGTGGTTTAGTTGTGCAGTTTTTTTACTGCGTTGTCTCTGACTTCATTATTAATTATTCATTGCAGGGCTCTGGAGAGGCTCTCATTGTTGGAGAGGAACACCAGTCTGTTTCAGATGACCAACCGCTGAAATGACAGCCTGTTACTAAACATTTTTTCATCCTGCTTATTTGCAGCCTCAATCTACTCCTTCCGTCATCTTTGCACACTCTTTTTGCTGTTCCCCTCCTCCCATTTTTGGAAGTGAGATGGACACTTTGAAGGCCAAGCATGAAAGGAAGCAAGAGGAGACTATTTTGAAGTCGTTCTTTCACCCCATGCTAAGCTGAGCGAACTGTTGTGTGGCTTCTAACATGACTTCTGTACTTGCAACTCAAAACACCCTCTCCTGCTTCTGGAAGGAAGAGAGGGTGGGAGCCATTTAGACTGGTATCTTGTGCCTGTTCTCCCTATCTGTTTATGGGCAAGGGTACCAGTGCAACAAACTTCAGAAATAGTTGCTGTTCACTAGGTCTAATGTCTGGGAGAGGGAAAAAAGGGAATCTGAATAGCAAACAGGTCTACAGATATTTTGGGTTGGTTTAAAACTAATTGTAAACATTAAAAAAAGCCCTAAATAAACAAAACTCGACTCCCTCTTCACAGCAGGGAGGCTTCACAGGGTTAATGAGGATGCTCTCAGACATCCTTGTTTATAATCAAGACCAAAATGCTAAGTTTCATAGGCAAGTTCTATTATATAAATTAACTTAAATAGTTCAAGCTGGTTTAATTTGTATTGAAAAGATCCCATTAGTGTGTATATTGTTCAAACAAAAAGAATCTGTCTACAAGTGCGGGGTGTATTTATGTATATAATTAGTATAATTGTAATAACTGCAAAATGAAAATCTGTAGAAACACTCTAGAAAACATGGAGTAACCAGAAACAATCATCATTCCTGTTGATACAACATCCTAATTGACTGAAGAGCTCCCTTCTAGAAGTCTTCTAAATGTGTTTAGTTTTAAGAAGAGCACAACAAAAAGGACAGCTCAAATCCTTTGCACTGCACTCAATTTCTCTAAATCCAGTGCATGTTACAAGATCCAGATAGTCCTGTACTACATGTGGTTCACAGCTTTTGTGAAATAATTTATTTTCCTTAATGAAGTCTCAAACAGAACATCACAAACATGGTTAAGGCACTAATGCTGAAAGGTGATTAAGAACTTTATATATATATATATATGTATATATATATATGTGTGTATATATATATATATATATATGCCTGGCTACATAAATTCATGCTGCCACAAACATTTCAATACATTCCTAACTTTATGTCTAGCCAGAGGTCACAGGGAAACAAAAAGGACAAGCATACATACCCTAAGTTGAAGACACACCTAAGCAGGCTGCCGACTAAGATCTAAATGACACCCTTGTGAGGATGTTCACCTGGGAGACCCAAGTCATTGTCAAGGTTTTACACTGGGCTGACAATTAAACGATTGAAAAATGTTCTCTATTAAACCCTCTCCCTTCCCCTAAAAGGCAAGGAAAGAGAATAAGGGAGAGAGACTTATGGGTTGGAAACTAAACCATGCAGCTTTAATGAAACAGTAATGATGAAAATAATGAAATATATATAAACACAGACAAAACCAGTATCTTTCTTGCCTCCCAGTAATGTTCACAACACCAGTGAGGCTGCAGGGACACCTTGAGAAACTCCCAGACTGGGCTCCTGGAGTCAGCAGCAGATGGGAAGTAGATTCAGGAACACACGGGTTGGGATGAAAGGCAGAAGAACGGACAGAGTCCTTCCAGGATGCCACCCATGGATGAAGAGCTTGACTCTAGTGACCCCTCAGTTTTATACAGAGTATGATGCACATGGGATGGAATACTTTGTTTGGTCAATTTTGAGTCACTTGTCCAGCCCATTCCTCCCCACAGGAGGGTTGCAGGTGTCACCCCTTTTCTTCCCTTTTGTTTCTGGTGCATAAGTTTAGCAGAACCAAGCACTGACCTCACTTTCTATTGGAGTAAGTATAAACAAGAGCAGGTCTGCATACTATTCTCCAGTAACAACTATAAACATTGAGCATTATCAGTCTTAGAAGCAGACACTGACTGAAAAACATGCTGTTAATTTTCAGCAAGTGCAGCTACTTAGAAAAGATTTAACTGGAAAGGAAAATTACTAAAAAGAAAATTGGTTCTGTCCTGGCTCAAACCAGGGCAGTCATAAAGAATACATTATCACTTTGCCCTCAGACATGCCTTCCTCCAGACACAAACAGAATTATATTAGCAAGGGCTAGGGAGAATTTTGCATTGGTGACAAGATAGGTGAAATTTTCTGTCCAACCTATGGAGAGAGATCATATGGAAACCCCTTCCAGTATACCTGCTGGTACTCCAGGAGTTCTGGACTTCTCAAATGAGCTCCTGAGCAGATCTCAGCCTGGCCCTCCAACTCCTGTGCAATTGTACTGCTTTTCAGGATGCTAATGTCATGGTCTTTAATCAAATTAAAACTTGAAAATCCACACGCCAAATGCTGAATGGTAATTTTACTCTGCATTTGAAGAGTTGTTTCCAGGAATTGCAGTAATGTAGGATGACAAAATCCCTCTCAAATGAGCGGGATAATCTCTGCTAGTAAGACCTTTGCAAAATTCCTACCACTCTACCAAGTAACTAAGAATAAAAATTCTCAAGCAGAAGTGACTGAACTGTACCTTCAGATGGCAGTCCCACTCCCACTGCCTTCAATCTATCTGTTTGTTATGATGTACTTACTCAAATGATTTGGTGATCAATAAACTAATGGATCTTTTTTTAATAAACCAGTTTTGACCATAAGGCCTTTTCAACTAACAAGGTTCCATCACATCAGCAGCTGCAAAAGAATGAACTGAAGTGTTTCCTCAGACAAATCCCTCGCTTCAGTCTGATGCCAGCTGAGAGGTTGCAGATTCCAGGAATGCATCATCCACTAGCGGATGGTTGACATGGAACTGCTCTAACACTGCTGGGGCTGAGTTGGCAGCAGTGAGTCATGGCCCTTCCCTGCCACAGTGGTGGTGGGCTTGGCTTCCAAGAGGAGGATGTTGCTGTTTCTAGGACTGAGGCCCCTTTGGCTGCCTCCCATCTTGTCATAGGACTGACTGCTGGTACCTGTCCTGCACATCAACAGGAGACTGCAGCCCTCAGGGCTACCAGTCTGGTTCTGCTCCCTTCACGAACAATGAAAATTGTGTTTTAGAACTATATAGATACATACAGATATGTCAAAAGATGATGATTTTTTTATTCTACTGATGAGTGGCACATAGATCAGCCCACACCTTTGATATCTAAGATGACAATATTAATATTTCTATTATGTTTGAGAACAAGGGTACAGAGCTACCCTGAGGAGTTTTACATTATTTTCTGCACATTGTATTACTGGGTTTATATTCCAGTGGGGAAAAAAAAAAAAAAAAAAAGTAATTCTTTTTTCTCTTGCAAGAGAAGATCAAGCACATTGTGTGAACAAGAATTCAGAGGGAAAAAAAAGTCTAACTGTTTTATATGATAATTAATTTACCATAACGAATAGAAAGAAAAAACACTTGGCAGGTGGTGATGGACTTAGAGCTGCTCCTAGCAAAATGTTGTTTACTTTTTTAAGAGCTTGCTCACTGCACAGCAACTTTGAGTTCAGTTTGCCAAAATCAGTGGGGAAACAGTCTGTCAACTCCAATAGATGGAGCTGGCCACATGTAACTGGCCTAGAGTACTCACTTTGTAAGTGGTGAGTTGGCAAGGCTTGTCTTCCATTTGGGGGAGCAGGACAGGGCACTACCATTCGTATTTGTCTTTGCCTCTGTTCCAGGGGCTGTCCTCTATTCCATCCACAGGGCATAGGAAATGCTAAAGAGTAATCATCTAATTTTAGCTGAGCATTCATGTTTAATGAGGACTACATTGTTCTTTCCTGTACATGAAAATGCATCGTTCGGAAAAAAAATAAAAAATAAAAAAAATCTTTAATGAAAAAAAGAAACCAGAAATAGGGACTGAAGAGGAGAAGGACTACAGAGTAAAAATTAAGAGGAAAAAAAAATGCATAAATATGGCTTGACCATCTAAAACAATCCCCCAGCTGAGAACTCTTAAGTTCCCTACAAGGAGAGTTACTCCTTTGTAAGTATTTTATAAATCATTCTGCTGGCAAACAGTATGTAACTCGTTAAGCTCCTAGAGATGTTGTATCTACATCAGAAAATAATAGCTCTATTTTTAGCCACAAACATGTTCTGGTTAAAGAAAAGCTAAGTAAAGCCATGGCAATTAAACCTAATAGCTGTGCACAGCAGTCCTGTCAGGCTGCTTCTCTCTAGGTGAATGGAAAATGCAGGGGGACTAAAAGCTCTGGAGCTGAAGGAAATTGCACAATTGAGATGCTTCTCTGATTTGGTGTTTTTAATCCGTTTGTTTTTTTTTTAGGTGGAAGAAGCTATGCATTTAAGGTTTTCTTCTAATAATAAGGAAAACATTTCAGTGAGATTTGTTGCTTTGATCCTACACCTTATTCCAAGAAACAGAAATATAGTGAGTTTCAATTTCTTAGCTCATGTTCTGCTATAGAGGAGAGGAATGAAAGGATGACAGAATCATTCACCATCTGGCTATTTGCTTTCTTCCAGAGTTCTCAACTCTGTCTCCAGTCTTTAGATCCTAAAAAAAAACAAACAACAAGAAGACAAAAAAAACCCACCAAAACCAAACAACCAAAAGCAAAATACAAAAGCAAAAAAAAACCTTCCTAAAACAACAAAATGCTTGTTTCTTTTTCAGATGTTGCAGACGTTTGTTATTGACAGACCTTTCTTTGCCCCAAATTTGAGAGTGCTTGGTAAAGCCACTTGTAAGATAGGAAACCAAGGATAAACAGGTGTTAATTATGTTTTGAAGAGCCTCTTAGCACTTTTTGCCATGTTGTATCTCCAAAAATTGTCTGTTCTGGAAACTTCAAATAAACCTCATCTGGAGTGAGATGGGGCCATGAATAAAAGGGTCATTAGAACAAGCAGGAAGGCATTCTGGGAGATTATTTGTTGGTAATTAGGACAGTAAGAAGAATATTACAAGCTTTGAAAGATTTTTAAAGGATGCAAAAGGACTAAATAAGCTGTGGAGTCCTAATCCTTATAGTTAACTACAGACAAATGCAGCTTTGGAGAAAACAATGGAGTAACAAGATTGTGAAGGTGGTGGAACTGACCTCTCTTCTATCCTGTTGAGAGACACATTTTTCCAGGCAACTGGCAAGGAAGTTTTGCAGCCAGCAATGCCTTACGATGACATTTACAGGATGGCACTAGTGCCTCAGTCAGAGAAGCTTCCTTCAGGTTTGCAGTGGTAAAACATTATCACTCTGAACTGAAGGAGAACTGAAGGAGATGAAGCAGGTCACAGCACATCACAGCACAGTGCAGAACATCTGGCCCTTTGCATCTAATGTCTACAGAGATGGACCCAAGATCTCTTCCAGGTGCTGGTACAAAGGCCAGAAAATAATCACAGCACTCACCAACCAGATCCCTGAGGATAAGATGCCAGGGACCAGTGCTCAAGGCAGCTCTTGGAGTCTTTTCTCTGAAGATGAGCAGTGCTTTTGCTCAAAGGCTGTGATAAGGGTAAGCTGTATGTGGAAAACAATTGCTGCTAAATGACACATCTAACTAAGGCTGGAGAACGTGTGCAGTTTTTTCCTTTTTGGGAAACTGTACAGCAACAGAAAGCTCCCCATGTATCTTTATAGGGATGCTGGAGCTGGATATTTGAAGAGAAGGAAAAAAAGGATTTTAAAGAATAGCAAACACAAATACTTAATCTCAAGGTTCACACATTAGAGTTCCCTCTTCAAATAAAGAGGTAGACCTCATTTATGATACCTGAACAAGCCTAGGCTCTCTTGTAGGTCTTTGAGAGTCTCAGTGCAGCCTTTTCTGTGTACAACCACCCTGTATTTACACTCCAGCCATGGTGAGTTTTATGGAGAGAAGCACCACTTCGTATGACACTCTGTCTTAGTCAGGTACTTCAAGATCCCTATCACAAAGATTTCATTTTTCTTTTCTTCAGCAGGCACACACTCCTACCCAGCCAAACCCTGAGACTGAAGTATCTCTTCATCTATAATAAAGGCATATCACAGCAGTGACAGATACAGATGCTGTGTTAATAAACACTGAGGACTACAGGTTTATTTGTTACAGCTTTCTATCTCTGAAGGTCTGCAAGAAGGGAAAGCAGAAATCACTATATGCAGACAACAGGAACACCAAGAAACTGGAGGTGGACATACACAGCTCTCCAGAGGTTCGGAGAGAGGCAGGGGAAATGGAAAATCTCTGGGATCCACAGAGAGCTCACCAAAGGCAGCCTAACTTACACCACCTTGACTAAGGGCAGAAGATGGAAGTCAGCCTTCCACGACGTTTTGCTGAGAACCCTTCCATTATGTTACGGAAGCTCAGCATGTTGCACAAAGGCACAGAGGTTACATGAAATGTGACTTGTACAAATCTATAAAGCAGCAGAAGGAGAAAGAACCTGACCTTAAACTGTTAATTTAACAAAAATACAATTGTGTTTTTCAGCCTGAAGCCAGTGTCTGAGGGAAAGTACACTTACATAAGTACAGTAATAGAGAAAAATGGTTTCCATGCAACGTAGCCAGATAATCTATCTGAATAAGAAGCTATTTTTAGTTTTCAAGAAAAATTACTTCTTCAGATGAAAGCATCACTTTCACCACACTAAAAAATTACTCCTCTTCAAACAGTCTTAAATATAATCTCTATCGTCTATTTACAAGATTCCCATGGATTTGATATTTTATCTGATACATTACGTAAATGCTACATTTCAATAAAATACATATTATTTGTCCTTGACAGTAGAATATTTTATTCTAATAGGTTCTATTTATTACAATTAATAAATACAAAGTTTTTCTGGAAGACAACTGCCTTGTTATGTGCTGTGTATAGAAGTTGGTGATGTTTCTGTGATACTACATGTATTTTTTAAAGGCAGGTGTAACTTCTTTGTCAATCAATTTCTCACATCAGTACTGCACAATAGCATGATAAAGTTGGCTTTATTTTACATCTTATGATTCTAAGAACTCTATTTGCCCTTTGAAAAATGGCTTTTTCTATGCTGAATGCATGGCACTTACACACAACACCCATCACAAGAGATTTCAGAAGGTACTATTAATCATAATCATTGATTTGTATTAAGACTGCACTACAGGATTAACTTGAAACAGGAGCCACAACAGAAGTCTCTGAGCCAGTCCCTAAACCAAGGTGCTTAGTACACCTAGAAATGTCAAAGAAAAAAAAAACAAGCAGAGACAAGAGCACAACAGTGACAAAAGTCATACGGGTGCCACAGAGAGTGCCATGGTTTCTATATATATAGATACATAAAGCAAGATTAAGTGGGAAGGCCAAAATGGCAGAGGAGAGGGTGCACAACAGGAGAGAGAAAAGTATAAAAGAATAACATATGAAAAGCAATTGGCTTAGGCAGACAGGAGGATGGACAGGTGATCACAGGTGACTGTAATTCCAGTTATAACTCAGCAGTTCAACTGCAATTACCCTCAGCCCAACCCACCAGTGGAGTAAAACCATCTAAGACACCAGGTAAGCAGCTTTAACCAATAAAGCTTACCTCAAAAAGAGGAATGCAGTACTTTGGGTCTGGTCACTTGATGCTGAGCTACCATTGAGCTTCTCTTTCGGTAAGAGCAGCTCCATGTCCTCAGCAAGAGCAGTTGTTGGCTGTTTGAGCTAAGGGTACAATCACCCTGGTTAGTTCATGAACACTTGTCTCTTGCCTTTCCTGAGAGCTGGTGGTGGCCACCGTGATTGTTCAGATTTATGTTTTTCTATTATGCTTAGTTCTGCAGGCATATGGTAGGAAAATCAGGGACTTAGTTCATATATATATTTAGACATAATAAAGCAATTCAGTACTACCAACTTCTTCTCCTGGGAAAAGGAACAGTTATTTAATGTAAACACTTTGTTTAGACCCCAAACTGAAAAATAATGCTGGCTAGCCAGCTGACACATGCCCAAAGCATCCATATGTGACAGAGAAAAACTCCCTCAAACAAGGACAAGAATAAAATAACAAACAAGCAAATGAGATCTATTGCCCTACCTAATAGCACTGTAATTAGGATGGAATTTAAAAATGGAAATACTTTTAGAGGAGAAATTGATGGAAAACTTAAACCCAAAGCAGTGACAATTTCAGGAGGCAAAAACAGAAATCCTAAAAATGGTGGACCCCAGTTCTGGGAAACTTTGTTTTTGCAAAGTCAGCAGATTGCTCTCACTTGCTAACTAAAAACCACCAAAAAAACCAACATTGGAATCATACTCCCATATACCAACAGGATCTAGTTTCAGCTTTCTGTGTCTCTGTTTCTCTGTCCTTACATGCTGTCCCTTGCGCGTGCCAACGCAACTGATAGAGAGCTTCTCTGCGAGGCACTTTAGTTAAAAAACAATCAACATGGCCATATAAAGCACTGCACCGCCATGACCATCAGCCTTGCACAGCTGTGGAGAGTGTAACAGAATGGTATGGGGCCACAGGAGGGAGAAACAGCAAAGCCATCTTTGCTAGCATAGAGAATACTGATATCGTAGCACCCTTAGTTCTTGCGGCTGCAAGTCCACTTGATACAAGAAGCCAATGCATTGTCTTTAATTTTTAAATCTTTAGTGAATTCTGGTATTGCTTCACTAACATTACCTTCAGAAGGATGGTATATGTTAAGTCGTCAGGCTTTGGCTTCTATGAAATGGATTACTAAAAGAAATTATTATTTTCAACAGCTTTGATATCAAACACACAATGGGACGGTGTGTGTGGAGGATTTATCTTCCTTTATGTTGCTTCATGTGCTTTCATAATAAAAATTCCTACCAGAGAAAATATCATTGATGCACCAAAGCATCACAACCCTTATAATAGCAATGTAATAAAATATCCAAGATAGATAAACCTTGAATAAGAATAAAAATTAACAAAGACACAACTCTATTCATGAACCAGCAGAGAGGAATAAAGCCTGAGGTTTTGGAGGTTGGGTTTTTAAATTATTTTATTTTACAAAACTGTGTTTAGAAGAATAGGTAAGATACAGAGGAAATATGTTGCATATGTTGCATCATCTCAACTGAAGAGTTTCGCCTCTGGGCCCTTATTTTTAGGCATCAGTCTCAGATGAAGGATGAGCTCAACAAAGCATGCTCTGTTCTGCGAGTCTGACTATTATCTGAAGGAGCAAGAGCTAGAAAACTCTGAGTGTATGAGGAAATCTGGTTTTGTAAGTAATGGAGCATTTAGGCTAAAGCTTTTAGTGCCCTAACACCCCTGAATGTGCAGTAGGGGAACTAGTATGTGGGTACTGTGCTGATCACCTGGGAACCTGGAAAAAAACTGTGTGTCTTTGTGGATCTTTCCTGCAGTATTCACAGCAAGACAATCAATAACTGTGTGTCCTTATGACATACACAAACAAAAGTTCAGTTAAGAGCTGTACATTCTTTTTTGATTGCTAATATTAGTAACCAGGTCTTTATTTAAGCGGGTTCTGTTTGGTTTAGTTCTCTCTTTTTAAAATTCAAACAGTATATTTTAGCTGCATTTCAGCTGGGGTCAGCCTGAACACTGCTACAGGAATTGCTGGCACAGTTTTTGACCGAACTGTGTTTGGACTGAGACAACTTGGTCATTTAATTTAATTAGATTTCTTTACTCTTCTCCCTTTTCCGTGATGTATAATTTAAGCCATGTGTAGAATCTTAGATTAATGCAGCAGTGAGAAAGCAGATTTTTCTACTGGCAATTTCTTTAAGCACATCTTACAGTTAGTGTTAAAGCAAGTCAGGGACTGAAGGAGAACAATTTGATGTTTAATAGTTTTAAAAACATTGTACATTTCAGGAACAGTAAAAACTCTTAATGTTAGTATGTCAGTGGTGTCACTTTATACTACATACTCTTCAGCTGGCACAGTCCCCAAGCATATTGCTGACAAAGCACAATAGCTGAAATCATTATGCCACTAACACACTTAGAATGTTGGACTGAGCAAGCTGATTGCTATTATTAGCATTTGCCTTTTGATGCAAAAAAATAACTGAGAATATAATTGAGTACTATAGGGAAAAAAGAAAAGAAACAAAAAAAGAAACAATTCAATCTGTGGTACAATTCCAGTGAATATACATGAGGAAAACTAAACCTGCTGTATTACATATGTTCACTTAAGTGACAATGACTTTATTTTGAAGAGAGCTGCAGCAGCACAAAATAAGCAGAGAAAGTATATGCAGCAGAAATTGCAATTACTTGAGGTGCTCCTTGAAGCTCCAAGTTAATCCTCTTTAGCTGTCATAGAGAGATTATCATGTAGGATTTTCTGATACATTTTCTGAGTTCTTAGTAAACTATAAAGGCATACAGTGGGATTTTGTGTTTGTTTCCCTCTCCCGTTTTGAAGACTCATATACTCTCAAACATTATAATTCTGTTGTGATGTAAAAAACTTGGCTACTGCTATTCTGCTATGCTTTGGCTTTCCTAGTGCAGCCATGGAGCAAATGAGTCTTCCAGCACCTACCTAGCTGGACTACACCTTTCTGTAGAATATTAAGAAAAGTTAGGGCACACATACACACTTCTGCATCACAACAAGCACAACAGAAGTCATTTTGCCTACAACAAAAATCTTCTAGGATCAGATTTGCCTCCTGTTTTTAATGGTGGGAGCATTTTTTAAGCACCATTCTCCATTCTGGCCCAGTTTAACTGGAAACTTAATGGCTTCCTCTACAACCTATGAATTGGCAACAATATAGGCAGCCAAGGCTGAAAGGCTCTTCTTACAATCCACTTAGTTCCCCTGTGCACACATGTAGCCAAATCCTAATCTACCTTTTAACACTAAAAAAGAAGAAAAGGGTTGGTCAAACACACAGACATGTTCTATTGGTAAAATAGAGAATGAATATTTCAACCAGTAGAAAAAACATTCCATGAACCTCACCGAATGTTTCTTAAAAGTGTCTAATATTTATTATTCTGTGGGTTAAACAACTAAAAGGTGCTTCAAAAGAAAAGCAGAATTCAGAACTATGCATTTATAGTATTAGATTGCAACAAATGCACTGAAGACATTTCAGCTCTAGAAGGGGGAAAGAGCCTGAACCAAAGAAGAAAAATCTGATCATTGGTATCTGACAGGCCCAGAAAATTTCATAGCAATATAGGAAACTCTGTTGCTTTCAGCATAGATTTAAAGGAACTTCTATCTACCAGAATGAACAGAAAAATAATTAAACTTATTACTGTGGCAGAACTTTTCTGCTTTTCATGCTATTTATTAACTGCAGGCAAAAATTAGTTTACATGTCTTGCATTTTTAAGAGCGATTCATGTCTACTGCCCTCTGGATAGTGTCAGTCTCTTAAATTACATCTACTGACTAAGAATTTTAATAACTGTTTCAGTGATGGATACTTGCTGGATCATTAGGAGCTGAATACAAAGAAAGCAGTACCTGAGTGCTTACTATCAAAAACCAGTTTTAAGTAAACATGCAGGGAGAAACATCAGACAAGCTGAAACGATTTAGGTAAAAATTATCACACCTTTTTTTTAGATTTTGGTTTGGTTTTTTGTTTGTTTGTTTTTTTCCCCCCCTACCTGATGTTTCCTACTGGAATTTGGAAAAAACTTCAGAGGGGGCAACAGTCAGGACACTATTTTCTGAATGGGAAAGCAACAAAAGGTATGCATATGAGTGGGAAGGGGGCAATGGAAATTTTAAGGCAAATTGTATCTCATATCAATTATATTATATTGCACAAACTTGCTAACATTATGTAAGGAAATGGTGGGGAAGACTAGACTCTAGTATCTTCATTCTGCTACAGTGAGCCTACCACAATCCCCCAGTACCCAAATGTAAAAGAACTGATCAATAAGAGTAGGAGTATCAGAATCAGATCCTACTCTCTCTCTTTCCAAAGTGAAATTTCATAGTGTTTTTCACTAAAACATGGATTTGATTTGATTTACAAAAAATCAGAAGATTTAAGAAAATCCCAGATTATTTTCTTTTTTAAAAAAACAACACATCCCCAGCCTATTTGCAATGGGTGTTAGCTAACAATTCTCTTCATTATTTTTTTAAAGTAAATTATTTTGTGTCATTTTTTGTGAAATGTTCCAGTAAAATAATAGAGGGAGAAGCACTGTATTATAATTTAGTGGTTATCGGTCTGATTTCTTGAGCCCTGAGAAGTTTAGTGTTTGGTGGGGAAGAAAGCAACAGTAGATAGTCAATATCAGATCAGAAATTAGACCATTTTAACCATGGTACACACAGGCAGGGAAAGGGAAATAAGAAGAGACAGAAAAGTTGTAATAGTCAATGCAGAGAAAAAGGTGGTGGCAATGGCCACGCCTAATCATGTTCCTGACTACTTAAAACATTCACTGGATGACAGAGAGAACTGGATTTTCCACAGCAAAACAAAGTTTGAGAGAAGCAAAATCTCTGATACAACAGTTTTGCTACCTGATGTATACATCAGAAGGTCCTACAGAACCTGAGCCACCATAAATATAAAAATCACTAAGTGATAATGCTGAGGTAACAGAAACAGCAAAAAGATGGGTTAGAGCAATCCACCAACATCAGAAGTACTGATCAGCAAAACACCCAACACAATCCCTAACACCTGCGAAAGAACACAGCCTTTTCAAAGCTCATGTTACTAATCTGAAAATCCATCTTCATTTGTGCAACTGGTGAGCTGGCATTAACCTCACCTCTCCAGCTGGACTGGGATGCCAGAATCACAGAAGAGTCTGGTTTTACCTCTTTGCTGGGTAACCAGATAAGTTCCCCAACTACAAACATGTTCTTGAAGCCGGAAGAGTGTGCAAGGTGAAGGATGCAGCAGGACACATTGGCTCATGCCCCATGAAATGTTCTGCAAAGACTATTTATTACACATAAACCTGTCCAGGTGTCTGTGCATCTCATCATCTTGACTCATTTACTGCCACATGGGCACTCTCCACAGCGAGCAGTCATTAAACTAACATAATTCCTTACAGTTCACCCAGTGTTTTCCCATCTGCGGGATTGGCTGAGAACAACTAATTGAAGCATTCGCTACTGAGCATTTGTTTCCTAAGTTGTACAGATCAGAGTAGTTAGCCAAACAAGTTTAGGAAAATTGTTTCTGGAACAGAAAACCATGATTTGTGTCAGAAGAATGATTTAAAAACCTTTGGGTTCCCCTATGTGTAACAACATAATGTGTGAGGCTAAACAATACACAAACAAACTCTAAAGAACCACTAGCCTAGTTATTTGTAGATTATTTCAAGGCTATAGCTGCAGTTATAGGACTGTCTGTCTAGGCTAATTTAGCCTGCTGACATTTTGCTACGAAGATATTTTCTGCATTTTGAAGTTCTGAGTCTCATGGGAGAAAGGGACACTTTCACAAGACACAGCAATTAAGTAAGATTAGCAACCATTCAGATAATTCAGCCTAAATGCAGTTCTGTGCAGCCCTAGCCCTGAAGGTTAAAACCATTATTTAACTCCTCACTGACCACATCCTCCTCACTTTAATCATGTTGCACACAGGGCATGGGTTCACTCTGTAAACAGGTGAAGTACTGGATGCATTAAAATAAATCCATGCAGATTTAAGACAGGAGGAACAGAGAATGGGAAAGTACCAACAAAGTTACTGAATGTCATCCCTTGCAATGGCAGAGTTAGATGGAGTCACAGTTCCATCCACGAAGAGAACCAAGAGTAAGTTGCTTACCAGTGGCATTGGAAGGGCACAAGCACATCCTTTATTAGGTCATTTTAGTGTTTATATGCAATGTACTGCATTCCCACATATTCAAGTTATCAGTGATGTTTGAGTAGGTCTGCCTTCAAAAGTAATCTGATGGACTGCAAAAGAGAAACTTTAGACATGACAGGTTTTTCCGCATGGTAGGTGACGTATAAGAGGATTCAGTAAATCCAGCAAATACACCATACAAATGAGAAGAGTTAAAAGCTCCCATGACAGCTCTCATGCCCATGGTCCAAGCGTAGGACTAGCTGAGTCCTGGAAACACAACACCTATATTGGGATGGCAACACCATCACTCCAATAAGCTCAGCCACTGCATGCTTTGATACACCCTTGGAAGCGTCAGTCCCACTGAGATTAAACTCTGTGGAGGAATGCAGCCTGTCATAACCTTTTTTTGTTTAGATGACTTGAAGAAGTTTACCATATTGAAATGGATGGCTGGAAATGGAGCCCAAGCTCTTTGCCTTTCATATTTTGTTTTTGAATGTGAGATATTTGTAGGAAAGGGACATTAAAGCTTTATGATTGTCTTGTTCAGAACAGTCAAGCCTGGAAATTTCTAGTAGAAAAACACTGGAATTTTACCAACAGGGAGAAAACTGAAGAAACAACAAAGCAGAAAAACTGTACTTCAGGAATGTCAGAGAAGTATTCTGATGATAGAAAGTAGATTATATGAGAAGGTGGAGGTGACAAAGAAGGGAAGACAAAGATGAAGAAAAAGGATGAAGGGTTCTAGAATCATTTTTTAATCCCGTTTTTGTTAATTGCAGCAGATTTACCTTGAAACTTATCTTCTGTATCTATACTACTACTGCAGTGTTCATTTGGAGTGTCCTCTAAGCCAAAAGCTATTAGATGTGCAAGACAAGAAACTACCCTATGGAGCTAGATAGCTGTATTCCAGCTATGGAGGAAAATACTGGACCTTTCTATAATTACATACAGTTTTAAAAGGATTTTGAAATGTCCAGTGCTGTAAGGTAGTGGCTTGCACATAGTATTGACAGGCATGAACTTCAAAGTTTCACCACAATCTTTTCATCATTCACTCCATTTCAGCAAGCATATTGCTCCAGCCAGCAAACCTTAGAGCTAGGATCCTAAATAGATTTTTAAGAACACAGGTGAATGATTTGATGCCTCTCACCTGTACTATGCAGCAAAGTAAGCAAAATCTGTTGACTAAACATTAAAACATTACTAAACATTCCCGGAAGAAAGTATTGTGGGATGGGATGTAGCAGCAGAACTGAGTAAGCTTCACTTCACAGTCCACTGCCAGGCCCAAAGGATGCAGCTCAGGCTGCACATTTTTGAAGGCAAAGAGTCAATACCTAATTAGGTTTTATGAGGATACAAATTATGGCACCATATTCCAACATCACTAAAAGGAGTACAAAAATTACAGAATCATCTGTACAGCATTCGATCCTTATTTTACACACTCTTTTATGAAGGCAAAGTAGGCAAAGAGAACATTTTCATCTTAACTAATCGAAATTCCAGCCTGGGATATGCAGGGTAAGTCAAAACATTACTTCCATGCAGACATTCAATAAAAGCCTACTATACATTTCAGTAGGATAAGTAAAGGGCAGAAAAAGGAGCTCTGTACTTAAGACCCAGATAAATTATTTGCCACATTTAATTGAACTACAAAATTATTAAAATAGTAAGTTGGTACAGGTATCATCGTTATCATGAGTAATTCAGATTGATGTTTGCTAAAGTGGGTTTGTTTGCTTCAGCATTTGAAAATACAAGGTGGAATTTGTGATCCATCCCTTGAAAGGGCACAGTAGCACTGGCAGGATCAGTAAAAGTAAAGAAGGTTCATTGTACTTTAGAACTAGAGCATCAGTAATTGAGGTCTATGTTTAAGTTCTCTTCCCTAATCATCAGCTTAGTATGTAGAAGCTCAGAAAGTTAAAAATTGTATGCATTCTCCAAATCAAAGAATTTGTCCCAAATACAATCAATTACCTTAACTAAATATGTTAAAATCAGGCTGTCAAGTGGTTTGGCAGTAGCTTTCCATACAGACTGAAACCTCAGCATACGCCAAGCACAAGGTTTTTTTTTCCCAGAAGATCTCATTCTATCCTTTGTTTTTCAAAGAAATGGACATAAAATAAATGGTTTGAAGCAGTTCGTATTTTTCCCCAGCAGCTCTCATTCTATCCCTTGTTTTTCAAAGAAATGGGGATGGACATAAAATAAATGGTTTGAAGCAGTTCTGGAAAAATGATACTCATGCTCAAAGTGGCAGAAAGCACAGGTCACATTTACTCTCCATTCCCTTAAGCAAAGTTTTTCCTAAACATACCTTGCAACTCCGATTCAATTTAATTAGGCTTTAGCAGTTATCCAAGTAACTTTAAATTAGTAATTTTTGTGAGTAACTAATACAGTAGGATTGCAACTTCTAACCCAATTTCATTGCATATTGTATCATTTCAACTCTGTTCAATAAATAGACAATTAGTTAAATGACTAGCAGCACACCAAATGGACAAACACTGAAGAGTGCACTGAACCATAAACACTGGCTCTAAATATGCATGACATAGGCATTTTTCTGTTCTTCATCTGGTTTCCTTGTCTTAAAAAAAAAAAAAAGGGAGCCTCTTGGACATCTGCCAATAAAATTCTCAATTCTAACAAAAGATGTCATCAAACTAAAGGATACCAAGTTGTAGGCAGGTTTCTGGTAAGAATGACACAAAACTATTCAGTCTATATTTTTGATAAACATCACATAGATATTACAAATCTCAATAAAAATACTAAACAGTGGGAGAATTATTTATTGTGTTTTCTCCATAATATAGTGGTCAAGGGATTTCAATGGAACCTGTCTTATTAGCATTCTCTATGAAGTGTCTGAAAACTTTAATGAAATGGCTGGGCTGTAGACCTGTCTGGCCAGAGAGCTCTTGCTGGGAGGAGGAATCATGAATCATGGTATCTTTCAGATTATTTGGACCCCTTCCTTCTCCAACATTTTCAGATATTCTTATTGTAGATATACAACTAGAAATATCTCTGAGAGCTCTGGGCACGTATCTGGTAAGTGAAACAGCTGCAGAATTAAGAACTATTCACTTCTGTAACTCAGTCTTTCCACTCTATACCAGAAGGGGAAATAGTACTTTGTTTTATATACAAAGGCCTGATGTTAGACTGAAGAAACTTAGCTACTACTTCATTTACAGAGGCTGTACAATTTGCTTCTTTCAGTGCCTCCTGACACATTATTTCAAATTCACATCAAGAAGGATTTTGTAGGACCCTGCATAAGGACCAATCCCATGAGAGAAGATTAAAAATACTGTCTGCTTCATTAAAAATTCAGGAGAAAATAAATCCAAAAAACCTCTGTGTTTTTTTAGAAGATACACTTTTTTTGCTTTTTCTTTCTTTTTTTTACATATGATGAACTGTTCCAAGTTCACCTCTGCAATTCTGTTTGTCAGTCCTGACTACCTCACTCTGATTTCTTATCCCATCTATATGCTTATGGCCATACAGTTTTTTGGACCAGGGAAGTTCTGTTCAGAGATACATACCTTTACACAAAAGCTCAGCATAAAAAGGAAAGGTACAGGAAACAAACTCTGGTTTGAGAGTCATATAAATTACAGAGGAATTCCTGGTTTTATGGTTTCTAACCCTTACAGTTGCAGAAAAAAAGCCTTAAAAAAAGTCAGTTCTTCCTGCTCAAAAATCCATAAAACAACAAAATGACAACAAATTGATTTTATATCTGACAAGCACTAATACAATTCAGCTTTGCAATCAGTTTCAAAATGCTCTAGCCAGCATTAGACTTCACATCTGGCATCTGGCCGTGCAAGGGAGCACTGCTGCCCTCCCTCTCTGCATAGTGTCTTCTGCCAGGTGATCCCTGCCCAGCCAGCCCTCTGCACCAGCACGGGCTCTCTCATCTCCCAGGGAATATAGACTGCACAGGGATTCAATTCCACACTGCTTTCTTGGAGGTTAAGATCATGTCACCAATATGATTTAGTCCCCGATTCAAAAATGTATTGAAGATCCAACACAGCAAGTGTTGGATCAGTTTCTCAAAGGTAAATATTAGAGGTCTAACTCTTCTACCTTCTCAGTCACTTGGCAATGCTAAGGATCACAGGAGTGATGAAGAAATGTTTTTCTCATATGAGATAGGTACAGTCAAAATTATACTATTTAAATTTCAAAGAGGAGTTTAGAAAACTAAAAGATCTGAATGCTTTCCAGTTTCCCCACACATTAGTACTGACAAGCATCTACAAAAACACTGTGGAAATCATCTCCCCCAGAGCTTCTGTTGACCTGGGCTCTCCAGTCTTGACATTCAGGCACAGCCCGGGACTGACAAGTCTCCAGCTTCAGATCCCTCCTCTAGTCCATGTTAAGGTGTCTGTTGCTGTTCCTTTGATTTCATTTAATGGGTGAAATTTACTGATGCCTCAACCTGGGAGCCAGAGCCACCCAGAAGTGCAGACCATGCTCTCCTTGACATGCAATGTGCCACACACAAATCAGTCCAAACCAAAGGAAGGTGCACAGGAAAAGAGCATGAGGCAGACTATCGTTGCAAGGGCTGAAAGAACAACAATCCAACAAAACAAACAAAACCTGCCATTTATTTATTTTTTTTTCTTCTTTACATACATACATTGGGAGACTGCAAAGGGATACCACTAATGCTCTCATTTAATTATTTGAAATTGTTTCTTCCTAAGCATGTTGATACTCAGTTTACAAATGGAGATTTCCAGTACTTGCCTGTCAACCTCCTCCACAGCCTAACACATCCCACTAACCACCTCTCACATTTGTTCTGAAGCACCACCATATAGATTATTTGTATGATACGTGTATATTAGGTCTCCTCTAATGACTCTGAATTGCTCTTTAGCTTTTCAGTATCTGAACAATACAAGCAGAGATTATCTCAGGATCTGGGTGTTACTTCAGAGTGTATCAGGTAGTGACAGAAACTCTTGTGCTTGATCTGGTGTCACCTGTCTTGGGTGAATTTGCCATTCCTTCCTGCTAACTTCCAGTTTTAAAATTTTAAAAAACTTGCATGGCATAAAGCAATATAGCAATTAATACTGTACATAAGAATGATGTTGCATCTGAATTAGCAAACTATGAAAACAATGTAAGGGCTTACTCATAAAGTATTTTACTCTTTATCTTAAAGTAATCTGTCAAACTGTATTTTTAAATGAGCCATGAATCTTGAAACTGTCTCCATTAAATTCTTCCACAAATAAATCCTTTAAAAATTCTTTATTCCCCAGTTACAACACCAAGCTGGAAAAGCATGTTTCTCTACTTTTATGTAGCAACTAATTTTGCATCAGGAACGTATTTAACTCTGTTGACCAGACTGAGTCTCACAGAGATGCTAAACCTAGGCCTTCAGACATCCTTGCCAGCTTGAACAACGCCAGCAAGGCTGTCCCCTTGTTTGCCATCCTTTTTGCACTGCTCTGCCATCACCCCACTATAAACCAAGTAGAAAGGACTCCTACAAATGCACGACTGGCAAAGCCAGGATGCTGTCATTTCCGAGGTGCTTTTCAATAGATGAGCCTAAAGAAAATACCTGCAGCCAGAGCAGAAGTGATGTGCCTTTATGCTGTACTGCTTCAGCGGCCAAGCATGTTTCAACAGAGCACAGAACCCCGACTATTCTGGCCCAGAGCATATGTGACTTTTTTTTCCTTCCTCTTTGCAGCTGGCAATCTCTCTTTGAAGCAGGTAAAAGGGGAACTGCTGTCAGCAAGAGGTGACAGGGGTTAAAAGACCAAAGCAACACCCCATAGCCTCGGGTCCACGGCACTGGCCACGCATCGGCAAATCCTCGGGGAAGGCTCCCAGGAGAGAGAAGTCCTTCATCACTGCACCCATGCTGGTCACACCACAGCAGTGACCAGCTTCTTCTGCAATTTCTCAAGGGAATCAACTGGGAGGGTTAAGTAATCTCAATTTGATTGAATCTAGTGGCTCTGGGGGACAGTAAGTATTTCAAGCTCTATCTAATTTCTAGGGCAAGTGGTAGATGTAGGATTGAAGGTAGAATTTATTAATTATTTTCCCCGACTCCACATTTCTCTGCTTCTTCATGATATAGAAAATAATAAAAATAGCAAGATAAAGTTATATTTTAAAATAGCTTCTCTTCCCAAAAGGTGAGGCTGCATTTGCTCACACTTGCACTCAAGAAAACGATAAAAACATTTATGACAAAATAAGAGGTCTAGTCAGAAATCATCCACACTTCTAAGATGTGACAACAAAGGGATTAGGAATTTATTACTATAATCAAGGCAGATTGTTTGCTTGATGGAAATTATTTTTAATGAACAGATCAGAAAACTTACACAGAGCCTCCAGAGACTCTTTGGGTTAATCTGGGAGTTTGGAAGTCACTCACAGCTCATTCAGAGGGTTTAATCTCCAGGGGCTGCTCCAGTGCATTATGATATGCACTACATGTCACTGCAGTACAAGGACTTGCAACAAACTTCACTGACACTAGCATTAGACATTTATAGCTGTCCAAGTATAAAAGACTATTTAATATAAATGACAGAAGGGAGATGGTTAGAACTGCTGTTACTTTTCATCAGACTCTGCAGTAAAAACAATTACAAAGTACCCCTTAAGAGTTTTAACCGGAGCATGTTGGTAAGTAAAAGTCTACAGCTGGTTTTGAAAACTTCAAACATAACAGTGAAATTGCATGAAAGAAAGGAAGCAGTAAATTTTTTCAGTGCTCCCTCTCTAGATTTTGCTTGCTATACTCCTCAACTCTGGTAAAAGGGAATACATATTAAAATAATAACTTTTTTAATCATACAATTGTGTCTAATTACATACTTGGAAAAAAAATGCTCCTGGTGAGAATGGAAACAGGAGTCATTTTTATTAGCACTACAGGTCTGAAAGGTTATCCTTTAGAACAGTTATTTTTCATGCACAGGAACAAAAAGCAGCTTAGAGTGAAACAACACAACATTCAGTGTTGGTTCGTTTTACTTACTCCTCTTTGAAAACCCAGAATTAGCTGTGTTTTCACCTTTCTAAAATGTTAACTGGATTTGCAGAAGACTGAGTGTAAGACAGGACTGTGCCTTGGAGGCAAATGCCTACCCTGCGAGGAGAAGCAGCTGAGACACTACAAAAATGCATATGAGCTGTTCAAGCCGAAACATGCTCTGAACAAAAAGCAAAATGTCATTTTGAAAAATTAAATTACAACAGGCTAAAATACATTTAAGTAAAGTGCTCAAAGCCTATGTCTTTCCTTGTTTCTAAAATTATGAGATGTCTTAAAGGAAGATAAAAACTCAGATGACTTAAGTTCTATTGAGCAATCAACAAGTTAACAAATTACCAGCTTGTCTATGCCCTATTACATGAATAATTTTTACATTTCTTTTTATTCTAATATGCACACAGTACTGGAAGGCTAATGCATTGGTTAAGATAGAGTAAAAATTAAAATAAGTAAGTTTTATGTTAATTTTTAATAGCTACCACCAGAGAAATTTTTGAAGTTGGGATTTTTTGCCTGTTTTCTTGTACACTCCTTTGAAATTATTCTAAAATTACCATGTTTCTAAAATGCTGATCCTAAGATGTGTTTTGCTATAGTCATGCCAATCAATTTAAACAGATTATTTTCCCTATTTATATATATACACACACACATATAGATAATAAAAGTTAAGTGATTGTGGAGAACAGCCCATCTTCTCCCCCTACATAAGATTACATAAATGCAAAGGAAGCAAATGCAGCACTTGCCAAAAAGAATAACCTGAGCATGACCCAGATATTCTACAGAGGATGATGAATTAGATTCATAACTTTGTTCTACTGTATCAAATCTCAACTGAAGTAGTGCAATGTAGCATCACAGAATGCCATCTTCTTTTCATACAGATGATACACAGCATCTTAAAAAATAAAAAGAAAAAAAGAAAAAACCTAATTCCCAATTGATATAAAATGTCATGGTATCCCTAACTTCAGAAGTGAGGTATTGCAGATTCAGACACACATATTGGGTCACAGGATGATTTCTGTGAAGAAACAAATTTGTCAGCTACACCAGGTGCATGACCAAGGAAACAGGCCCGGAGTCTGAGATGCATCTCACGTGTCAGCACCAGGAAGAGGAAAAAAGCTTTCTGCAGCAACCCAGGAGGTTCTGGCAAGAAGGCAGCTCATTGCTTGCTACAAGCAGCCTCACAAAAAGACAGCACTGAAAATGCTGGAACTTCAAGTAGAGCTTTCCATTTCAATTGCAGTATTTTCTTTCCTCCTCACTATTAATTCAATATTATACATAGCTACGTATGCTACCGAGGATGTAAAATACATCCTTTCTGATGGCTAAAGTGTAAAAGAACTTATTCAATCCATCTGTCACAAAAGCAAATGAGCAAATTATGCATCAGACAGGAGAGTCAGTCTCTATTCTGGAGTAACCTCTAAAGCTGACTTGCTGCTCCAGTAGCAATCACTCTAATGCAGTGACATGGTCTTACAAATGCCAAGTCACTGTATGCACCTGGAGCTACTTTCTTGAGCTTGGGCTGTAAGCATGACAGCAGGATCTTGAGGAGTATGAAAGTATCCCAGTAGTAAGTCTATCTTGAGAGCCTAGGGCATTCTATGATTTTTGTGATACCTGTGGTCTTACCTAGAATTAATAGCTGAATCTAAGCATGTATCAGTTAATGACTTTTACAATCCTGGTGCGCTTAAGGAGATGCTGTTACACCTGTACACATCCTGCTGGCTGGTATGACCAGTCCTAATGCCACACCTCTCATCCAAGACTCAATCAGGAAAAAGATATTAACATCCCTTGGCATTTGTCTCTGTCCAGAGTGAGAAGGATCAAATAATCACACACATACTCTTCTTACACTCATTCAGCTAACTTAAGAAAGCAAATGATACTCTAAAGTCAGTAGTTGCATGTATGTAACTTTACAAAGGATCATAAAAATCTGCCTGATAGGGCATGTTTATACCCTCTTTTGAGATTAGCCAGTCAGAATTGATTTTAACTATAAATCCACAGAGAAATATTTGTATAATATTTCAATCATTTAATAGGCGCCAATGTTCACTCCTCTGAAAGTACCTGATAGAACTTGTGAAGGACTAAACTGTTCCACAGAAGCCTCTTTGGAAACAAAGTTAACAAAGAAATGAATGGATAACTAAGTAAACAAATCAATGACCAAGGATATCCATGTAATAAATTGACTTGCTAGAGGATGACATGGAATATAGTTACAACACTTTCAGTTTCCTAGAAGCACTTAGCACCACAATGAGTAGGTTCCACTTGCACTACAGTTGCTTCCACATTGCTAAAAAACACTATGGCACCAAAAGCATTCTTTGTCTGCCAGAGTATTTTGGCAAACTGCCATTTAGAAAGTAAACTGCCTGCAAAAACTTCATGTTTTGTTGGAGTATTTCAGTAAATATTTCATTATAGTTTTACGTTAAATTAGCCCTAGATTGAAAAAATAAATAAGTATTGTGGTAAAAACAATTTTGACTGCTCCAAATAAATATTTCTTAAAATATGTTCTATTGAAAATATTTAAATATGAAATTTTTGTTGATTCTAGGCCAAAACAAATGTGTAAACAATTTAATTGCCATTAAGTGGACAGTCTGGTTCCCACACAGCTCACTTAATTAATGGTTTGCAGCTGGAAGTGGCCTCAAGAGAAGACTTCATATCACAGCAAGTCTACTACTTGGTGTCCACCTCCAGATGGTGTCCTACACTCCAGACTTCTTCTGGAAGGCTTCTACAGGGGTTATAGTTCCTCAAAAGGCACCTTGTGCCTGATTTCTGCCTATTTGATTGTAGCAGGAATCCACTGGAACAGGTTTCCCAGGGACGTTTGGGCTGCCCTCTCCCTGGAAGTGTTCAAGGCCAGGTTGGATGGGACTTTGAGCAACCAGGTTTGGAACTAGATGATCTTTAAGGTCCCTTCCAAACCATTCTGTGATTCTATGAAACTGTGTCAGAGTCTGATGACTCACAGCTGTGGGTTAAGGTGGAGTGGAGAATATACAGGCACTTGTGACTTTTCTTGCACCAGCTGGTCATTCTGCCAGACTAGGCTTGGAAGACTTTGAAATAACTCATGAAAGAAGAATTTGAGCAGTTCACAGCATCACAACAGACTGAGAAAACTATTGTGAGGATTAACTTCTCCCTTTGTCAGCCTCTGTTCTCTCCTTGCTCTTCAGCACACCTCAGGCTACAATGACTGACTTACCTGGAAAATTCAATACGGGTTCCAGGGTAGATAAAAGTGAAGAAGATGTCTCCAGGTGCTGTGCCCCAAGAATGCCTTGACCACAGGATAATTATCCTGTTTTACACCTTTTTATTATGCAAATAAAAATTACATTGTCTATTTCAAGGTGTCCATTTCAAGATGCAATCTCTATTTGATTTTCTGTCTTAGGCTTCATGGTGACACAGTTCCAAAGCTTTAACTTGTCAGAAAGGGGAGGAGCTGCAGGTTCTTGAAAGAATACAACATCTGCTCTCAATTCCTATTCTGCATTAAAAAACAGAGATTTTCATGGCTTTCAAAATGTATTACAATTCTGTTTTTTAAAGTTCATTGAAGTCATCAGAAACCCACACCTTGAGGATTTCACACTCCTATACCTTATACTATAGTACTCATTCTTGTAGGCAAAAGAAGCTTGAGGAAAAGTTGTCTCAGATATAAATTAATCCATATTTGAATATCCAAAGACATTTGGATCTTCTCTTCCTGAATTCACAATAACATAATTCAAACATTACTTCAGAAAGATGTATGAGGACTACTGCAGTTTAAAGCAAATGAAGGGCTGCTTTGAGATTTCAGGACTGGAAAAGTACAGCAATTTAGGGAAGAGTTTACAGGTTCCCCCTTTACAGCTGCACAGACATGCAATGCTTTATACTGTTTGGACAAGAAGTTTTCCATCATTCCAAGGAAATAGTTTGTGAAAGCAAGCAATGTGTAGAAATCTGCATGAGTGCATGGAGGTAGATTTCACTGCAATGCCAGTGATTAACACAGGGCAGCTCTGGGTATTTTACATGCATTGTAACAGTAGGTCATAAAAAGTAGGATATACAAGGAAAAATGTAGCCAAAAACTATATTTAGAGATATCCTTCGTCGAGGTGCACATTAGCTAATTAAGTGCAATCATTTAGTTTAATATCCCTTAGCTTAAGCATTAAGAAACCAACTGTAACCACAGATATTCCTGAACTGAAAATCATGGAGGCTGGGAAACTTTGCCAGGGAAGTGTCACTTTTTTATGCTATTCATTAAATATCTGATACAAGTCCCAATCAGAGCTATAGACCAAATGTCTCTTAGCCCAGTCTGATCCAGCAATTCTTACACCTGTTTACCATTGCTTTTAATGCAGAGAAATGAGAATAAAGATGAGGATACCACTTCAACAATAGTTGCTAATTAAGTGAAGAATAAATAACACATCAGATGGGAATGTGTTTCAGTGTCCCAAAATGAAATTACAAACCATTCTAAAGATAGGAGCCAGTATGGCTTTGAGTTATCTGTATTAGCTCTCTAGTTCAAATTGTGAACGTACATTTGAAGCAAATTTGCCAACTGCTGTCCTTTACTATTACCTTTGTTCATGCTGCAAAGCTGTCTGGCAGCATGTCAAGTTTACTCCTTTTGGAGGGGCAAAAAGCAGGGGTGTTCTCCATAAGCCAACCCAGATCTCCAACAATAAATTCTTACGCAGCCCACAGAACCAAACCAGAACCACTTCTACAAAGGAAACTCCCAGCAGAAGCATTTAAGGTGGACACCAGGCATGCAGCTGCCTTCTGCAGCTGTGTACCTACTGTGCTGCACAGTACCAGACTTTGTCACCAAAAATTGGTCCAGATCTCTGTCACTGGTCTGTTGAAGGATACATGACATGCTTCCCCTCCTGTCAGCAGCCCCACACCATAAGATCATTTAACTCCTTTAGATGGAACTTCTGAGACCTATCAATGAAAACCCATTTCCACAGTTGTTTTAAATGTATGGTTAACATGACATTCTGGTAATCAATTCCCTTACAGACATACATCATTGTACCTTGATTTTGTACACTATCTATCCTCTACCCACATCAGCCTCTTCACTAGGGAAAAGATGCATCTGGGCAGAATCAGATCCTGTGGACTCCATGAGCACCTTTGAAGGTGAGCCTGCAGAGCACACAGGTAGGTCTGATGAGCTCAGTGCAGAGAAGGCATTTTTTAATGGAAATCTTACAGATTGCTGCTATAGAGATGTCAGTCAGCTTCATTCACCACTGTCATGTTTCCAAAATAGATAGTTTCCCACTCTTGTCAACATAAAGCCTTGAAAAAAATTCTACATAAGATTAAAAAAAAATAAAAAATTACCTGGCTTGATCAGTACACATCAAACAAATTTTTAGCTGTGTTAACTTTATTGACATTTTCTCCTCATCTCTCATGCACACTGAACATCAAATATGTCTTTGGAGTGCTACAAGGCTAAGTGAAAGGAAAGTTTACATCACAGAAAAGCTCTAAAGGTGCTGAGAATGTAAAGTATAGGGTGATGGCATCCACATGGCTGGACATTGCCCCCAGCAGAGACAACCAGTGCAGCATCAGCTATAGGTCTGGGGCTTGTTGAGTCTAGGGTCAGGGTTTCCTCCAGGAAGAAAACTTCTTTGGGAAAAGCTGAGCTGCAAACAACACTGGAGCCTTCTGCCACAGAAAACTGTGCAGCACTGTCACCAGCTCTGAA
>NW_009951952.1:2574936-2590695 GCF_000747805.2 Chaetura pelagica
TGGCTTAGTAAGGATGTTTAATAAGGCTCAGTGCAGTACAGCCAATACATCTGGTACAAAAAAGAAAGCTGAATTTATGAGGCCTACAGGTCAGTATATAAATTTCTCTAAGAGACACTACGGCTATGTCTCTACTAGTGAATTAAACATGCCTAGAATATTAAATACATACTCCAGCACTGAGGCCATCTGGCAAGAACATCTCGAGTCCTTAAGACCTTCTCATCCTCCAAAGAGGGGAGGCTACAGGCTAGCTGGGTATCAGAAGCATCTCTGGCCCATGTGGACTCCTGAGCAACACCTGCAAAGCCTTTGAGGGAACAACAGCTGCAGGGGGTCAAATCCATCCCATGAACTGCTCAAGAATTTATTGCTAGGTTTGGTAGGACTTCCACTACTCAGAACATTTTCCAAAACTGTCATGAAGTAGCCTGTTGGCAGTGGTATATGTATGTGTGTGTCCTCTGCCTTTTTAGTGTAAGTTCAGTGAAGGAACTGAGAGTCCTGGTGGGATGGCAGAGGAAACGCAGACACATGTGTCAGGGAAATTTAGTTCCTGAGGATATTTCTTCATGGTCCAGCAATAACTGTTGAACTGTAAAGTATTTAATAATTTCTTTGGGATGTACACTCACTCTAAATGACACTGAGCCTCTGGAGATTATTGAATTTTTAATAAAAACTTTTTTCTCCCTTTTTATCACAGCCTAATGTTCTAGTACATTTATTCTCATGAAGGGCAACCAAGAAAAAAATGCTGTTGGACCTTCTGGTAGATAACAGACACTGGGTCAAACAAAACTTTGTATTCAGTTTCTGCTTTTTCACCAAGTTTTGCTTTAAAAGTATTAATAACAAAAAAAGTTTTGAAAATGTACTGGTTGGATCTCCATCAGGTAGAGCTTACAGTCATAACAGCTGAGAGGAAAAATGGGAAAAGTTATCTTAAATGAGATGATTTTTCCTCTGATCCCAAAGTGGCCAGACTGAGCCAGATCCCAGCACGAGTTGTAGCAGAGCAAGGACTACAGGAACACAAAGCTGCCAAGTCATCAAACTGTAAAACAGATCCTGCTGCACACACATTCTGCCCTCTGCTCATCCTGACAAGCTTCTCTCCATATCCCACCTAGATGGAAAGGGGGTATTTGCTCCAGGAAGGTATTTCCAACAGCTTTTTTCTTCCCTTCTGCCCAAAAGGAATACTCAGCTGATTTACTCTCCTGCACTGAGACAAAAAACAACAGCTAGACTCCAGAAAAGAATCTGTCTACATCCTATAACTCTGCATTTTAAAAAATCCTTTTCATACATCAAACTTACAGTACAACGCTTGACAATCCATCAGCACAAATCATGACTGGCATTACAGTTAGTGGCTACTATAGAGAACATTTGATTAACAATAACAAAGCCAGAGAGTGATTTATGCAAAAAGACAAGTTTTAGAAACACCTCAGCATTTGGGAATTCCAGCCAATATTCCTGCAAAGCTAGGGGGTAAGTAATACCATTCACATTTGTATGAAGGTGATGAACTGAATACCAGCTGCAGTTCTGCTATGTGTTTTGCTGCTTTCAGAAAGGAGAGAGTAGAATGAGACCTAAAATTCATCCAGATCATGGGACAAGCAACAGAGGTAACTTTGAAAGAAGTTTTTTCAAAGTATTTCAGAATTTAGTCTTGTAATTATACATCATTCTTACTCTGCTTTTAACACTCTCCAATGCTTAAAACACTGTGATTCTAGTGCTTTGGGGAATACACATGTGATGGAAGTGTGGTCACTTCTTCCCCTCTGAAACATCTGAAAATTCAGGCTTTGATACCTAACTGCTTAAAAATTCCAGTCTTGGTGTGAAGATCTGCACGTCTGTTGCTTTTGTACCATCCTTGGAAGATACAATGGGATGAGCTGATGGCCAGGATATTGGCATTAGCACTGGATTGCTTTGCTTTTGCCAGTCTGTGTGACATCTGACAAGACGGGTTAAAACCCCTTCTCATTGACACCACTGAAATTGTACCACTGCATGTCATAGCCAAATTTGACACTGTATTTTTCCTGGAAAGAAAAATGTGTTCCTCTTGAGCCTGATATGACATAATGTGCTAAAACAGTCTCCTCCGGAGTTTTTTCAGTCAATCAATAAAATAAGTGTCCTGGAGGAATATTGAATTGATGTTTTTGATCATGTGGAGACCACAGCTCCTTCTTAGTAACTGCCTTGTTATCAATGTTTTTTTGTGAAAAATAATAAACATACCTTGTCCCTGATGAGCTATGATAACCAAATAGAATAGAACTTTCAGTCCACTATGATCTTATAGTAATATAAAAATTGAGAAATTTTCCCCCGCTTTCCTTTCCTGTGTTGTTTACTTCCATTTGAAACAGCCACAGTTTATAGCACAGGTAGGAGCAAAATGGAGGGTTTGTTCTCAAAGGTCTGGTCCTTCAAGTCTTCTGAGGATCTGACCATTGTATTTATTTATAAGGCACAAATGTTTACTATTCATGTCAAAACAAATACACAAATAAGAAGGGATGGAGTGTATCCTCAGCAAGTTTGCTGATGATACAAAGCTGGGAGGATTGGCTGATTCACCTGAAGGCTGTGCAGCCCTTCAGCGAGATTTAGAGACTGGAGAGCTGGGCAAAGAGGAACTTAATGAGGTTCAACAAGACTAAGTGCAGAGACCTGCACCTGGGGAGGAAAAACACCATGCATTGGTATAGATTAGGTGTTGACCTGCTAGAAAGCAGCCCCATGGAGAAGGACCAGGTGGACAACAAGTTATCCACGGGGCAGCAATGTGCCCTCATGGCCAAGAGAGCCAATAGTATCCTGGGATATATTAAGAACAGTGTGGCTAGCCGGTCAAGGGAGGTTCTCCTCCCCCTCTACTCTGCCATTAAAACTAAGCACTTTCTGTTTTCAAAGAAATTAGCACGTCTGTACTGACAGCCATGCCACACTAGCAGAAAAGGAGACACAGAAAAGGATTTGGAGCTGAGAGTTGAGTGATGCAGCAGGGCAGCCGGCTGCAGGCAAGGGTGTCCTGAAGTATATGAAAAAGCCTAAGAGGCAGTGGGTTGGCTGTGCTGTGAGAACTGGTGAAAAAGCACTGCATTTCTTACAAAAAGATGACCAGAGAGTAACAGTCATAAAGATTCAGCAAGGGGCAACAAGGAGAAAAATAAGGAAATTTACTAGTGGTAGAAGCTAGTACAAAATCTGGTTGCAGAGACAGATGACAGCAATTCATTGACAGATTGAAAAGTAACCCTGACGCTTTCATCCTTTGATTGCCTTCATCAACATTCCATCTAGTCAATTCTTCACACCCATTATTTCAACATAACTGAAGATATATCACTCATCTTGGAAAGTCAGTATTTCATTTTGTGTCTTCTAGAAGCAATTAACTAAATCCATCTTCTGAATCTTCAGGATTGTTGCTGCATTATTGCTATGTTTTAATCAAATTCCTCAAAAGTGATCTGCCACTAAGTATAGGCTCATCGTTATATTTTATTTCAGGTTTGCTTTGATTTTATTATCATGAAGGAGGTCACAAAAACATATCAATGTACAAAGAGACACAGGGGATTTAACGATGTAGTTACTGAATGTTTGCACATAGTAGGGTGCAGATGATGTTCAGTATTGCTTTGCAAATGCTATCATCAAGCAGCATATAGTGTTGCAAAGAATTTTACCACTCATTTATTACCATGCTATGCAGTAGCAAGCACCAGCTACAGTCAAGCTCCGAACGACTAAGCTTGTGTATCACAAAATAGGAAGCTACATTTGTGTTTAGCTTAATTCAGCAGTGTTTTCAGCGAGAGGGAGAGATCTGCTCTTCCCACAACAGGTTTTTTTTTGTTTTTATACTGCACACCTCATGTAAAGGATTAGAAGAATAAAAATGCAGCCTCCTGCTTCAGAGCACAGTAGATGTAGACAATCAAGAATACATAGGAAAGAAAAAATAATCTTGCAGAAGATTCACACAGGAGAATCATGAGATTTGGTCACTTTCTTGAGCTATTAAAAAAACAACAACATCCAGGGACTCTCAGAGAAAAGTAGTAACAAACTACTATTCTTCTCTTAAAGACAGCTGTTCAGTGAGCACCAGCAGCTGAATTAATAGGTACCCTTAGTTGAGGGGAATAATTATTTTTTCAGTGAAACCATTTTGCACATATTGAAGCCTTTGTGCCAGCAGGTTACCAAATGTCATTATCCAATGTGCCTCTGTGGCTAAATTAGAGCAATACAAGGCAAGATTATAAATTAGATATTTTAGATTTGACTAATAAAGGAAAGGGATAACATCGTGACTGTTAGGGCCAGATTATTTATTTGGGAAGGCTAAGCAAAAGGGATCACCTTCAGAGGTTGACTTTTTTTTTTTTTTTTAAGGTAAAGATTACAAAATACTTCACCGATGAATAACAAGACTACTTTATGCAAACTTCTGGCATCCTTTTCCAAATTACAGCATCAGCATCCAATTCCAAAGGCACCTAACACCACAGAAATGGGTATGCCGGGAAAGACATACAGTATCAACCTTGATGCAGTACTTTATGATCAGGTTAATAATATATGAGCATGCAACTAAAGTGGATCTACAGGAAAGATAAGCTGATCAACTATCTTAAATGCATTTTTTAATTCACTGGCCTTTTTTTTTCTTCCTCCCCCCCCGCCCCGTCCATTTAAGAAGGAGGGTCTAAAGAAGAACTGTAGACAGATAATCAACATTTTTTAAATAGCTAATCTATTCCAAACCTAGCTCAAGCATTCTTCTGGAAAAAAAATAATGAAAGAAATGACAAAAGAAATATAATTTTTTTTATTAAAAAGAAATGAATTACTTCCTCCTTAAAACTGCTTTTTCTTAATCACCTCTTGCCCATCATACAAACACACAGGTACTGCTTACTATTTCTCTTCACATTCCATAATCCCCTACCGCCCAAGGGCAACCTGCTCTCTGTGTCACATGAGGTAAAGGTGAAGTCCAGTCTACCTCATCTAGGGAATTAACTTGCACCTACATTCTAGGTGCCTAATAAGGGTTTGTAGGGGGCTCTGGGACTTACTTTAGTTTGTTTTCATGATGAGAGTTAAGTACTCTGGAAATTCTCCAAAGACCATTACCTACCTAAAGTGAGGTGAACAACATCTCCATCTCAATTGAAGTGCATGTTAACTGCTCAGTGTAGCTGGCTCTGATGCCACCTCAAGCTTCTCCTTCTCTTCATTGGTATTTATTGCTTATCTGCTAGAGCTTTCTGCTCTGTGATGCAGCTCAAGATGCAGCTTTGGAACTGTTTGGGAAGTCTCTGTCAACTGGTATGAAGCAACGCAAGACCATGAAACAGAGCTCATCCCTGGGACACAAGTTTGCAACTGGAGCTTCCCAATGCACAGAGAATATTTCTCCACCCGCTTTCTCTAGAAAGCACTAAAATAAAACAACAAACTCTGAAAGCAGGGCAGACTCAACAGGACATGCATTTGGCATTCACTTCCAGAATCATAACAGATGGGCATTTGACCCAAGCCACGCTCCCTGTACAGAAAATAGAAAGAAACAAGCTCTCTGCAATGAGCAATTTTCTACTACAGGTACTGCCAGTCAGGTAGGATGTATCACCCTCTGGAGAGTCACAGCTCTCCCACTACAACGGTGACTACGTAACTTCACATGGATGCAACAAACTGTACTTTTAGTATATATCTAGCCTAGCAAATACAGTGAGACAGGGAGTTTTCTGGTCTGAAGTACAAGTGGCAAGGCATGGACAGCATGGCACAGCTTGTTTCTATCTAGATTAACTTCTTTCACTGCACAAGTAGTTGCAGCCAGGGTGCCTACTGGGAATGGAGCTGGCATGTGCTAACCCTCCAGCGAGTGCCCAAGCATCACCTGGGAAAATGCTGGATCAAATCCATGCTAATGACTTTCAAACCTAGGAGATGCATAGTTTATGGGGTCCACTCAAAAACAAAACTGAGGGTCATATTTATTCTGCAAGTCCTGCAACCATTTTCCTAAGCAAAATTCCCGTTGGTTTGGGAGATGTTTTTGCTATCCAAATAGAAAGCCTACTCTACATGTTCAGAAAATGCTTAAAAAGGCCAAGTGTTGTCATCTGAACAGCCCAGAAGGTTGGAAGTGAATGCAAATTACTGCTGGTGCAGATAGACATACACAAGTGACTATTATATTACAAAAAAGGCCTAAGTTTACCTTTGGTATTTTTCATTATTAATAAGACTTACTGCATTACACAGTACTCCCATCTTGAGTTGGTGTATTTTAAAATTCAGAATTTTAATTATTTTTTGTATTGTCTATTATTTTCAACTTCAAACACTCAGTGCATTTTAAAAGGTGCAGTGGCATCAGAAACCACCAAGGAAAATACCTATCTGTTTAAAAATTAACTTTTGATTAAGTAGAAAAAATGGTTTCCACTAGTTTACATTTTAGCATTCCAAGTCTGGCAGACTCTCTTTCTTAGTCTTCCAGATTTATTTCCCCACTGAAAAATATGAGAGGCTCAGTTTACCTGCACAGCCAAGCTCAGCTACTGGAAGAGTAAGCCCTCAGCAAATTAGTTCTGCACCAGCCCAGTCTCAAGGAGTTGAGGGTCCTGCCCAAGCAAGCTCATGTGGTGTGTGAGTTGGATTACACCTCAACGTTTGATGTAATAACTAAGCAATGAGCTCAAGTGTTAAGCCTGTGATAGACAAGTAACCACCTGAATGGGAGATTGTGGGAAACTGTCAGATGTTAAAATATCCCTTGTGATCAGGACCCAGCCATGTGTGACTCAAGGGAAAGAAGCTCTTCCTTTCCTCTTTCCTTTACTTTAGGTTAAACACACCAGCAGAGTATGATAGTGGGCTATCTCACATCTCAGTTAAAAGAGGAAGGGATGAGTTATTTTTAATCACATGGATTTGAGCTTGCTTGTAAATGTTATCTTGTCTGTCCTACATGTATTTTGATTCAGGACTCAAAGTCTGCCTGAAAACCCCTCCATAGTTCAAACTGTATACAGATTTTTACAGGCATTAACCTCCTGGGTAATATTACTTAGTGCTGCCAAAAATCAACTGTGTACCAGTTCAGCACAGGTTAAGGAGGTACAATAGGTGGAATTCGCACCAACATTAACTAAGGACTGAGCATCTGTCCCAGAACAGTCACCTCCTCTCATTGTCTTCTCTGTCCCATTACCCTGTTAGCATGTCCAGACAGACACTTCTGGAGGGCCAGTCATCTTTACTCTCTTAAGTAGCTGCATTAGAACAAGAAATAATGTCTTGTGGAAGTGCTTCTCTGTGTCGAACGGAGCTCTGACGATCAGCTCTGGCTGGATGCTGGTCATATGCTGCACAACCTGTTAGAAGCTTGTGAAACAAGCCATAGTCCAGAACCTAACTGCCATTGATAAAAACATCCTGTACAGAGCTTTGTACTGGCTTAACTTCCCAGCTTCCAGAAACTGCACTAGTTGCACCAGAGGTACCTCTGGCATCTCTGCAAAGTGCTGTATTGTGCCATGGAGACACACCCATGAACTAATGAAAATTCAACATTCATATTAGTATGAAGAAAAAAGTCATTAACTGCTATTGAACTGCCAATTATCCCGTGTAACTGCAGACCTCCCAGCACAGCTGTTTTACCTTCCCTCTCTGCTGTATGCAATATTACATTCATATTGCAAGTTACATTATCACAGCAACCTGTAACCAGTTCCTAACTGCTGAGAGAACAAATTATTTTTCCAAAATTATTGGTTCAAATCTGTAATAGTGAATAATGAATTAGACATGCCTAGACTTGGGGATTTTTTCCTTGCAGTATCTGCAGTTATAAGGAACTGTGAAATTCAATTACAAATATTAAATGAACCCTCCTTTTGAAACTATTCTTCTTACAGCTACTTTTTATCACTCTGTGTCATGTGGGAGAAAAAAAAAAGGTTGCCCTGGATAAGCTAAAACCCCTAATGGTAGCTTAATATTACTCAACCTCTTCCACTTTCATTATCCTTCAGTATTGATGAATTACACTTTATATTATCAGAGTTTAAATTCTTTATACAATCAAATCTTTATTAAAATGAACATTGTGGGGGGGAAGTGTATTGTTACTAAATGATCCCAATGCTCTGGTGACACCTCAACAAAAAGTACTTTCTCAGGAAGTCTCAAGTCCCAAATCATGGGAGGTTGCAAGAGTACATTACAGAAATATAACAACAGTTCTCTAGACAAATATAAACACGTGTTTATTTTATGCTTCCCTAAGCAACCACTACCAGCCCGTATCAGAGCCAGGACACTTGGCTGGGTGGACATTTTGTCAGATGTGTCATGGATGTTCCTGCATTCGCACATTGTCCTCTGCCAAGCGTGACATTGTCTGCCATACCTTTAAGAAATTGCTAAGCTTTCTCTATGCCTGCAGATATAAAATCATCTTAATAAGCACTCAGTGGATGGATAAAAATCTTCATATAAAAATCACTCTTTCATTTCTGTCTTTCCTTCAGTCTTCAAAGGAACGGGGAAAATTGCTAGGCATAGAGTAGGCATAAATCCATAAAGTTTCTGTGAGTTTTCCACTCCTGTGTAATTTAATGTACCTCTTCACTCCTTGGGCATGATGAAAGGCTGTCAACAGAAGTAAAAATTTACTGATGGTTACATGCACACGAGGACTGACCTTGTACTTTACAACTCCTTTCTTGTATGACCAGTATTTTTGAAAGAACAACCATGCAACACCTGTTGTAATCAATGCAACTATACTGAGAACACGAAGATACACACACAGCATTAGTAACTAATGACATATTAGATGTCATGGCATGTTCTTATGACAATGGCATTTATTACTATGGACCTATGGGAGACTCCTGATCTTCTGCAGCATCCACACAAGACCAGCAGGGGCATCTGAAACCACACAAAAGTGTGCTTGTGTGGACAATTCAGGGGAGCACTGACAGAAATTATAATTAAATCAGAGCACAGATTCACATAAATACAGTGTTGGAAAAGATCAAGAATCAGCTAGCCCAGTCCAGAGGCAAGAGATGTTTTTCTAGTCTTCTTGAAAACCTGCAACAAAGGAGATCCTACAACAAATGTAGTTAGCTGAAAACTAATCTGAAATCAATTAATTTCTTCAGGTCTTCCTTTAATTGGTTCTGAAGAGTCACTCATCATCCTACTCTCAGCACCAGCTTCATACATATTGGGAAATTGATGGCCTCTCTCCATCCTGTATTTCACTCCTAAACAAACCCATTTACTTCAACATTGCCTCATACACCCTGTTTTCTAATTATTTTAATTAGAAACATTTGTTTCACTACTTACACCTCCTGTTTGTTTCCATCTCCCTGAAAGCTAGTGCAAAAACACTGGACACAGCATTCTTGCTCAGGCTTCACTACAGGTGGACAGAGAAATCCCTGTGTCTCATGAATGACACTTCTACTTATATATGATGTAGACATGTTTTTCAGTTGTGAGATGTGGATGTTTTTTTCAGTTGTACTGCACTTGTGACTTGGATTAACTTTTTCAGTTGCTTTATACTCAAGTCCAGTAAAACCTCCACACTCTTTTTTTCTGTCCTGCTGCTTAGCCAATTCTTTCTCAATTGAAATACCACATTCTTCCTTCCTTACAAAATGCAGCACTTTGTGCTTAGCCCAACTTTATTTAGGGACGTTCCTCTAATTTATAAACATCAAATTCCCTTTTTGTTCCCTGAAATGTTTGAAATTATTCCAGATTGATGTCATCACAGATTGTTTCTATTTCATCATCAAAGTCAGGATGATTCAATGTTGGCAGCTGGAGCTGGCTTTTAAAAAGCCTACTGTCACCTCCCAGCAACATCATCTACCTCCTTGTCTCTGCATAAGCAGGTATTTCTTTCCCTTCACAGTACCAGCCTTCCTCTGTGGATAAGCAGAAGCCTGTCATCAATTCCCTGGGCCAAACAAGAGACATTCTCCTATCACACTGTCTGCTACAAGCACTTCTCTCTGTCAACAGCAGCAATGAAACATGGCAGGAGTGAAGAAAAAGTGAGGCAGGCTGGGGGAGTTCACAGGTACTTTCCTGGGGAAGAAAAATGGATGGGGCCAAGAGTGGGGAATTACAAGGAAGGATGTTCTTGTCACCAGCTGGCAACTAGAGGGCTGGTAAGCTGCTAAGATAAACTGTCCTCCAGGAGCAGTACCCATTGCTGCTGTCTCCAAGTGGATGGCTGCTGGCTCATCACCAGCACAGTGAGACAACCCTTTGCAAGGCTGTGCTGGTTTCAGGAGTCCTTGCTTGGACTGTATTTCTTTCTTATTCTTCTTTTTCCACCCCCCTATATTATCTATCAAGCACATATATAAATATATACATAAATATAATAAAAATATAAATTATGATATAATAAATACATGCACATATACACCAAACTATATGGTCTACCTGCCATATCTATTTGGTATGATTCACTAGTCTCCTTACGTACACTAAATTAAAAATATATATAAAAGCAAAAATCAATATACAAGGCTATAGATTCTATTTTATACCCTTGTAATTTGTGATCAAGTTATAAGCACTGCACACATGAATCTTCTTCTAGCCAGAAAACCTGTGTTTGCAATAAAAATGATTCTGTATATTACTACAACTCCTTTAACTTCTCCATCTGAATCTTCAAAGCAAAATATGTCACAACTCAGTTACTATTTCTTGCATGAGGTAACTGGGAGATTCTGTTTGCAAAGTGTTTAGAAAGTAGGGACTTACAGCAGGAAATGTAAGATACATTTCTGATAGGAAACACAAGTTAGATTTCACCCTGTCTAGCTGCAGCCACGCAAAGACTAATGAAGTTGCTTTGGCTCTCTCCATAGCCATTCCGGAAAGACAGACATCTCCCAGAAAGACAAACCCTTCCATCTTAAAAAAAAAAAACTAAACCAAAACCAAACATATGTCTAAGGTATCTGTTACAAATTCAGTGCCTGTCTCCTCCTGAGTCCAGAAGGAGGCTGGAGGATACGCTTTGGCTGGACGCCTAGAGAACAACACACGCACCCAAACTAAGTGCTGTTTTGGATGCCCTGGGTTATACAAAACACCTGCACGTGAATGGCAGGTACAGCACAGGACCTATGGGAGTCTCCTGCCCTTCTGGAGAAGCATCTGGAGTCCAAACAGGATACCTTGAGACACACAAAATAACTAGGAAGCACTATTAAGGTGTGGTCTTTATTTTAAGATAAATAGCTCTCTGGACTCTCATCACCTGTACTGACAAGAGTAAGACTCTGTCGTTTAAACTTCATGAGCTGATGTCCAGTCTAACACACGTGCACAGAGCACACAGTCATGGCAGAGGACTTGAAAGAGATCTGCACCAACCTGGACTCAAAATCGGGTGGGCAAGTACGACACCATGAAACCAAAATGACAGTAGAGACTTTTGCCTAAGCAACCACATTCTGTTCTAGATTCCCCATTAGCTCCAACTGCAGATCTCAGCAATCCAGCTCACATTTAGACATCTAATTGTATACATCTCGATTTACGTGAATGGAATCCCACTCAGATTTTTTGACATGTAAAGTAAGGCATTGACAACTCTCATCAGCAGAAGTATGACGGTTCTACCCTTCAGTACTTAAGGTAGCATATTAATTAATTCACCTAAAAGTTTAGGCACCACTATCCACGGAAAGCAGAGAATATTTGCCCTTTAGTTGACCTTAAAGCAGCCACTAAACATGGTTTGCCAGAAAGATACAAAAATTACTTTGAAAATCAGCAGGCACCCGATGAAGTCCCTACACATACTTGCAGTTTTATAATGGAACATATGCAAAAATAAAAAATAACAGTGTTAGCATAGAACACATAACATCTTTTTCAGAAGCAACTTGCAAGTTCTGTGGTCTGAGTTTATGTCAAACTAATTTCCCCTAGTACAGTATTCCCAAAACAGCAGGACGACTGTATAGCCAACGATGCCTCCTGGCTTTTGCTGGTTTAATTTTATAGAAATTAGAGCTTTTGAAAAACCCTGAATGAACAACTCCAAAGTCCCCTGTATACACAAAGACAATGCAGCCAGCACTTCAGAGAACAGCAGCACAAGTTTCTTCTCTTACAAGAGATCATGCTATCCTCTGCTAAACGTTACCTCTAAGGAGAAAGGTTCATTTTTGCACCGATCCCCTTGTTTTCTCTTTCCAGTTTATAGCTTTGCCTCCCATAAACTACAAAACACTTCCTGAAATAACAGTAAAATGAAAGCACAGCACCTTAAGTCTTCCAGCAACAATAATGAGTTTAAAGAGGGGATTATTTGGAGATTCAATTTATTGATTATTTCACTTCCTAGGGATAAAAAGCTACCGGAGTATTTGGATGCTTGAAAATTTTATGCCTGGAACTAAATCGGTTGATTCACAGACCAAATGTTGACCAGGAAACAGATTATAAAAATGAACAAATTTTGGATACTGTCTGATGGAAAACAGACTAGTAAAAAGCACGAGAACTATTCATTTTTCAATCCACATCATCAAAGCAAAATATACCTCTAATGCACAAAAAGTACAGAACACAATCAACCCCAATCATGTAAAATGATAAATTAGGAAGCTATATTCCTGAAATCTGACAACAGTAATCTTTATCTGTAAAATGACTTACAGTGTTTTCTCAGTATTACGTCTGTTATTATTGTTACTATTTTGTTTGCAGACCTACACTCATTTCATGGGCATGTTCAGTAGTTTTAAATGCAATTACTGGAGGTACGCACAAAAATAGGTAGGTGGTTAAGTATCCAATTACAGGTATAATTTGTGAAATAGGGAAATAATAATGGGAAAGCATGCACAGGCAAAGCAGGGAAGTGGGAAAGCAGGGAACCAATGGAGATACAAATTCTTATGTCTATGTATATGTGCAGGTCATTAACAAACTGAAGCCCTTCCTTGAACAACACAGTTCTTACATTCAATTTTGTTAATTCATTCTTGCTACCATATATATAACCCAAAGTATAAATATTTAAGCATATTAATTGTTCTTCAAAAATGTTTTGTATTTTCAGTAGGATGTAAATAGTATAGCAGAGTAAAAATATCTATGCTACTCAATATTTTCAAGATGTTATGAGATCAAATAGAAACTGCTTATTTAAAACTTTTTGGCAGAACAAATGAGGTGCTGTGCAGTCCTGATGCTTGCATCAGTCCTCATGATCCAACTTCACATTTCAGCTTCAAAAGTAAAGAAATGTGTTAACTTTTCCATGTAATCTGAGCAAATTGCACATTTCTATTCAATAAATCCGTTCTTAAAAGTAGCTACAGGTAGACTGGATGTGTGGAGAGCAAAGGATTTTTAATTATTTTCAACAGGAATGCTAAAATGCACAAAATTTTTAAATGCTGGAAATCCTGCTAACTGAAGACTGATAGAGGAAAATATTATATATAAATCTACCGTGTGGTTAAGAAAAAGGTATGATACAAGCTGTAATTCTTGCTGCAAGGAGTTGTCCTCATATCACTAAAAGCTGCATTACAGGCTGCCTAGAAGGCAGGATAACACTTGCCATAATAACTTTTTATTTATATTCCTAAAATTGAGGAATGTTAATTCTCTGGTTATTTGATTTTTAATATAGAGATGAATTTTAACAAGCTAATTTATAAAAGGTTACACCAATGTCTAGATTGAAATCAAAGGAATTAATGTCCATACTACCACAGTTCATTGAGAAAAATTATTTTAAGACATTTCAATAGCTGATGAGGCTAAAGGTCAATGCTCACAGTATCTGCTTGGAATTAAATGAAAGAATATGTCAAAGATTAAAAGTGCAGCTGGTAACCAGTATTAAATTCAACAGCTATGCCTCAGGTCTTCAAACTAACCTGACTTTTTTTTTCCCCCTCCAAATTACTATCTTAGCATGTATACTTCAGTAATCTTGAAAAGCTCCTCTGTTCATCCTTATTCATAATTTCTTGATATTTGCTCAAGAATAGATCAGTACAAAGTTACCTAAAATAAGTGGAAGTAATCACTGCAGGCAGTACTTAAATACAGCCATGCTTAGTGAAATATGTCTTCTTTTAAAGGGAACAGAGACAAGCTCATCTGAAAGTCCAGTTGTATTAAGGTGTTAACCAACCAGAATCCCTTCCTGATCATTTTCCTGTAAGTAAATCAATAAAGTTTTTGCAACAACAGTACCTTAGCAGCTCCCCTCAGAAACACCTATTTGTTTCTGTTGTAAAATCTGTATTGGTCTTTTTCAGACTTTACGTGGCCCCTTCAGAGAGCACAGAAAAACCCTCTCTACTTCTTTAGAGCTCTGGCAACTACTGGGAAACAGTGGGCACCGACTTGTGGGGCAGCTAGAAACGTAAGGAATTGGTATGCTGGCTCAATATCTGGGAGAAAGGGATGGCACCCATCCTCTGCAGGAGCTCCTGTCTCATTTAAGATGTAATTACTCAGTCTAGCAGCATAGCCACCAGTGTAATCACTTACTTTTCCTTACCTTCCTGTTACAGCGGGTTGGACAAGTTGTTACTTAAACCTAACAGGCTTTCCCACAGCTGGGGAAAAAAAAAAAAAGGCACAAAAAATCCCCAACCACCTCCTCATCTTCTTTTCAGTCTCACTGGTATTTATTGCCAGTGTGGCACTTCACATACACAAAGTGTTATCTATTAATTGAATGCATCATGTAGTGCTTCCCTAAGTCTGGAGCATAACTGAAGGTGGGGGAGTGGGGACAGTGAAGTCAGACTTCCCAATTACCCTTCAAAGACAAGCTTCCAGTTTTTTGAGAAGCTATCCTACAGGTACAGTACAAGGTGCCTCATTAGCTACCTGAATTTGCAGGAAGCCTCAAATAAACTCTTACAAGAGCTCTCCCATCTTTCCCTCCTGAATGAGCAGAACGGCAGGTGTTGGTGGCACCTTTACCTGCAGACAAGTAACTGTCTCTCTTATATCATTTTTTAAAAGATCGAAAGTAACAAAAAGTTTCTATCTCAGAATGCCCTTAGAAGGGGCAGGATTCACGAGAACACACAGCTCATGTGTGAAGCCAAGCTGTGCCAGCTTGTAACACTGCAACAGTGCCCTGATGGAGGGGTAGTGCTGCTGTTACCGTCACATTGACTAGAAGAGACCGAGGCTTCCAAACATGCAGAATTATCTCTCGTGCCATACATGTAACCACAGCATTGCAGAGTAGGTTGGTCGGTTTTACCTCGGGTTTGCAACGGGAAAAAAATCTGAGATACAGAGGGGAACGAGGAGTTTGCTCAAAGCACATGAAAAAGCCACGGCAGGTTTAGGATTAGAACGCGCAACAGCAATTTCACCTTCCAACTTCAAACTCCCAAACTGCACAGAGCGGCGGGGGGGGGACACAGAAACACACTGAACAACCTGCCCCTTCCCCACCCAACCCACAGCCCCCCCGGGCAGCACCGTTTTGCCAAGCAAAACCACGATCCCTTCCGAGCCCGCCCGCGGCCGCGCCTGCCCCGGCTGCTCAGCAGCAACGCACACGGACCCGCACATGTCACAGCATTCCCACCGGGAAGCGGGGAAGAACACTGGTCACCGCCACCCGCCCCGGGATCCTCATCCACC
>NW_009951952.1:2593554-2596127 GCF_000747805.2 Chaetura pelagica
TCCCTCCTTCCCTCCCTCCTTCCCTCCTTCCCTCCTTCCCTCCCTCCTTCCCTCCTTCCCTCCCCGCCTTCCCGCCAGCCGGGAGGGGAGGGGAGGGAGGGGGGGCCCCGCCAGCCCCCCGAGCTGAGCCGGGGATGCTCTTCGGCGGCCCTGCGGGGGGATGCGGTGGGTACGGACAAGGTCCCGGGTGGTGGGAGTTTCCCTCCCGCCCTGGCTGGCCATCCCCAGACACCCGGAGCCTCGTTTAGGAGGCTTCAAGACGTGTACAGCTTGTTCTGTGGGACAGTAGTGAAGGGAAACTGGTTTGTGCCACAAAGGACCCTCTGGTGAGAGCCCTCAGCTCTCTGTGGCGCTGCCTGTGAGCTGCCCAGTGTGCTCAGCTCGGTATAATGGTTGGGGTGGAGGCAGCACGGTTGATGTTATGCTTCGCCTCCTTCCAGGTTAATTAGTCCTTTCAGCACGACGGCATTGGCGTGGAAACAGGAGCATGCCGACTTGGTTGTATTGTCTTTGGTGCCAAGAGCCAGCTCCTTCTCATAGCCTGACCTCTTCACCGTGCCCCACCAACGCTGTAAGCGTGCCCTCAGCCAGCTCCTGGTTCTGGGTACATTGCCACATGTGGCCACTGGTCCATTAATAGGGCACATTTCAGGAGTTAGAAGGGGAAAAGCAATGTCTTCTCTTTTTTTTTTTTTAATTGCCGTTTTTCTCATGCCAGCTGTTTGTCCTCTTACATCTCTTCTTCCCTTAGAGAAACTGCTAGGAAAAGTGTGGACACCTGTGGGGTTGTGTGCAGGTGAGAAAGCATGGATGGCTTTTGGTTCTTTCCTCCAGAAGTTCTTGAAATGAGAAGTGCAATCCAGGGCCTAAGTCCTGACCTTGTTTCTGTTGCAGTTAATGATAAAGCTCCAATAAAAGAAGGAGCAATGAGAAAAAAATGTTGAGAGACTGAGTGTTGCCTAATTTTGTCATTTCATTTTACATCTTGCAATATTCTGATTTTATAATAGTGCCATAACTACTATGATTATAAAGGAAGTGAAAATCTTAGCTTTCACTCAAAAGCTAATAAGGCTTATCATGAAAGCCTGAGAATTTGTGACACAAAGCATACATGACTCAAAGGCTCAAAAATGAAAACTCAAATACAAAATAAAATATATAGAAGTAATTTGAAGGTCCTGGATCCTGATAATTATTTTTTTTAAATGGTGTTGGATGGACAGTATTGAAGACCAGCTCTTTCAAGGACTTCAGATAAGTGAATTTAGGGAAGAGTACCAACACAGTTCTCTCCCTCAAAGAGATGAAAGAAAGTACAAACACTGAAGAAAACATTTCTTATGAAGAATTCAACATGATTTAAAAATGCATTTAAGCAGTAAAAACTTCTTAAATAGATTGTCAGTTTTATAACAGAAATAACATATTTTAGAGAACACAACTTTTGATTAATGCACTGGTACATTAATGTGCTCCTGGTACTTGGGAAACACATCTGAGGCAGGAATGAATCAACAGTGCTGTAGAGTGTGTCATATTTTATCACTTCATGTAAGTATTTGTCTTCTTGATCTTTCAAAGCAACTGTTGCCATTTACTTGTGGGTAAAGATAATCCAGGTTGGAGCTGATGGGACAAGAAAGTAGTTAGTGGGGTTCTGGAGCATTTGTTCTGTGGGACTTTGGATTCAGTTAGTCTTAGCAGTAAATGAAAAATCTTAAAAATTCTAAATAATCAGTGAATTTTGTGGAAGATAAAAATCATCTCTTTCTCACTGATGTGGCATTTACAGCGAAAATAACACTGTGGGTTTTGCCCACAGGAAAGAGTCAGTCAGGAAGCTGCTGAGGCAACAGTCTGGAGATTAGATCCAGTAAAGCATTGCACAATGCAGAGCATTTAAGGAAATAATAGAAGCAAAGACTTTTGGGGAATAATTAATGTGGCCATAGGAAAGAAAAATAGGCACAGAAATACACTCCTTGTCCTTCCCCAAAATTTGCCACCTGGACTCTTCTCCTGTAATTAGGGTCCTAAAGGAGCCTAATTTTTACATGGACTTGTAGCAGGAAGACAAGAGGTAATGGATTAAAACTTAAAAGGGAAGATTTAGGTTAGACATTAGGAAGAAATTCTTTAGTGCGAGGGTGGTGAGACACTGGCACAGGTTGCCCAGGGAAGTTAGGGGGTATCCTCTCCCTGGAAGTGTTCAAGGCCAGGTTGGATGGGGCTCTGAGCAACCTGGTGTAGTGGGAGGTGTCCCTGCCCGTGCAGGGGGGTTGGAACTGGATGATCCTTAAGGTCCCTTCCAACCCAAACCATTTTATAATTCTATGAAAAGTCTCCTTTCAAAAAGCAACCAGGTTATTTCAAGGCATGGCAGGAAGAAGTCTGAACAATTCTATTTGCTAAAGCAAAGCACCCAGTCAAAAGCTGCAGGTTCTCCATCCAAGAAAATCCCAAGAATGTATCTCCTGAGAGCAGCCCAGACTACAGGACCTTTGGCTAAGTTTTTACTCTCTGTTGTTTGAGATGTTCCACTTTTCAGTTAAGTGAGGGAGAGAGGGAAA